>NC_051847.1:5882617-5888927 GCF_002237135.1 Teleopsis dalmanni
CCTTCACACTACTGCGATAGTTGCCCTTGGTTTTCAACATCAACATAAACAAAGCCAATAGTACGATGGTGCTATAGTCTACTTCTGCGAAGAACACAACCTATAAAAGGGTGTTGCAGGCAACAGGTACATGCATCATCCCCACATAATATCGAGAGGTATGGAAAAAAACATGGCAGTCTCTTCAGACGAAGGAAATGAGTTCACAAAAGATTGTGGTATGTAGAAACAGGAATAGTTTTACAGAAAAGTAAACCGTCTTTCTGTTGGCTTTAAGCTTGGAATATCAATCTGATTACAGATACAGACAGTGACTAAAAATATGAAAAGAACATTTTTCTTAACTAATGTCTGGCAAAGTTAGCATTAATTGTGTCTCATTAGAAATGCACTAAAACTATAGATGACCCTCTATTTCATCCATCTTGGCACCGCCGTAACGAACAAAAGAGAAGTCAGTCTGGTAATCAAAAGAAGAATTATCACTGTCAATAGGATATAGAGCTCAAAACTTACAAAAATTGGGCTCTACAGGTAAGTTATCCTACCTGTGCTTCGGTATAATTATTTACAAGTTATTGGCGACAACCGCATTTGAATGGGTTGAACAAAAGAAGGCATAGAGATCAATTGTATAGAGAAGCACTAACAGTGTTCGATGTACGAATCTGTAGTGCTGCGTCAGGCCGAAACCCAATAACGGGTTGTTATGGGCAAAAAAATAAGTAAGTAACTTTAAAAGAAGATTTAGAATTTTAGATTTAGATTTAGAAAGCAGTCAAAGACCATTTTACTATAAAATTTATATTTATTATATAATTTTCACTACTCCGTCTCTTCGTTAGGTTATCTTCGAATGCCTTTAAATACACCCTTCTCTTGAATAATTTTACTTTAATTCAAATAAACTTTATGCTTTTATCTCCTAATATTTATTAGCTTTTATTAAAGTTTCTAAACTCCTTTACTTAATCCTATTCACAATACCATTCTTCTACACAATATATATAATGGGCCATTCCAAGGATTTATAATACAAAGAGCTTGCAATACAATTAATTAAGTTGCTTTGCATTTTGCCAGTGTTCATTATCTGAGCTCAATTTTGACCCATTGAAAATATATGTTGACCCTACCCAATAGCAGCAAAAAGTGTTAACAAATTATGTTATCAAATCAGCCAAATTTATCTAAATTATTGCGCCTAAAATCACACACACACAAGAGCTAACCAAACACATTAACTCTCAGTGTCTGCTAAACAAAACCACTTAAAAATGGTACAAAAGCAAAAACAAACAACAACAGAAACAAAACACAAAAACACAAAACACAAAAACCAAAAACAAAAACAACAAAATGCTATGGTAAATGGTAAATGGTAGGACGACAAATGTTATGCTTAAGCCTTTAGCCACAAAAGTGGTCTTATGTTGATTACACATAGAAACACAGATTCCTTAATACAAACAAGCAAATTTTAACTCAGCTCGACCCTTTCGGATAACATTGGAAACAGGACATTTTCATGCCATAAAAAGGATACGAAAAGTGACAGTTTCAACAATTCACGCGCTCTCGCTGTATTTTAGTTAAAGAAACCAAACAAAATGTTACAATGCCATAATATTCGAAACAAAACGGAAACGGAAGTTATGTTAAATTTTTTGAAGCATAAAAATAGGCGCCAAGAAACTTTTGTACAAATATTGGCACTACATGGTGAAATTATACTAAGTGAAATAAAACGAAAGTGTGTCGAGCATGTTTTAAACAATTCTTTTTTTACTTCTCTATTTTTGACTTTTTGAGAAATTTTTAATACAACAGCAAAAACAAAAACTAGTTGGAATCAATGGAGTCAAAAAATGGGTAAACATTTCGGGTTATTATTGTTGTCGTTATTTGGCTACTTTGGCCACTTTAGGTTTCTTTTTAGGGCCCTTTCAAAACGTTTTCGCAGGCAATTTCATTACTTTTGCTGCTTTGATTGTAATTTTGTAATTTTGTTAATTAAATCGAGCGAAAGTGCAGAAATGACCCAAATTTAAAACTCTCCCTAATTTTAAGAAAGGTCCTACAAACATTGGTCCTTTATGTATACAAAGTAGTGTAGGGAAAGATTGTTAATGCGAGCTATTTAATATAACGATCGTGTGAAATTAAAAGGAAGAACTTGATGTTCTACTGACTGCAAATAATCTATAATGCACTGCTAAGCTCTTGCCTTGGTGGTATACATTGCTGTACCGAATCCGACTTTAGTTGTTTCATCATTTAAAGGATTTGCTGAAATATTGAGTTGTACTAACCAAATTTTATCAAATAAATAACATACTACTACAAGTCCCAATTCAAACAATTGCATATCTTTATTATTTATACTCTAAATATTGTTTCGACTTGATTGCACGGTTTTAGGAGCTTAAAAATTAAAGAGAAACGAAGCAAAATTTATCTTCAAACTAAACACATTAACAAAATGTGAATATTTACATAAAAATCAAAAAGAATAAGGTAGGTTATGCAAACAAAACGGATTGCATCCAAAAAACAACAAAACTACATTTCACAAAGAAACTACAGGTCAATCATTAGTGGACTTAATGTCCTGTCATCTGAAAAGTAAAAAAAAAGATTATACTGAAGGACGAATTCTGCTAATAAAGATGCAAGGATTGAACTATGATTTCTCCATAAATTTTATCTCCTCTTCATTATATAATAAAACACTAATCTGTATCCAGAATTATTACTGTTTTAATTATCTACACTAGCTTAATGAGATTTTTGCTCCTTACATAAATTAATTTTACTAAAAATTTAAAATTGTTTTAAAGTTGAAATCATCAAGCATTACTTTCAATCAAGTATTTTTATGTTGCAAAGGAAGAAAAATGGAATGGAAGAGACCACTGTAATCTACTTAACTCAATCCTTTTCCACCAAAATGTTCCTATGAATTTTTTCAGCGGTTGTGTCCATAAACTAAATTTTAAATTGATTTTTGTCATAATTTAATGGTCAACCCATTATTTTCATCCATTCTATTCATAATATTGAGATCTACTACGTTGTATGGAAATGCGTCAATGAAATGCGTTGTTTGTTAGACTAACAAAAGGATTATTTGCGTCTCCTTTTTTGTGTCTAAGCTTTTCTGTTTGGCCTAATTGTCTGGAAGCACTTTCAATTTTTGCTTTATTCTGCTTAACAAAAACTTTTCCAATAGATTCTACTCTTTCAAGTAACTTCAGTTTATTGAGATTTTATAATACGAAAACATAATTTTAAAGCTAGGCGCCCTGAAGTATGCCACCAATAATCCATTAAAGCGTTGAATTAAATTAGCTTGCGATAAAAGCATTTTTGTTAATTTTTGTTGTTGCTGTTGTTGTTGTTGTTGTCGTTATTGCTCGTCTCAACCCTTTGAATTGTCCTCGACTTCAGTCGAGCACCGTACAACGTGACTTGGCTGTGTAGCACTGAATTATGGCTTAGTTTTAATAAAGTGGGTTAATGTCTTCCCTTCATTTTAAAAGTTCATTTTTTTCTCTTTTGTTAGTTCCTGCTTGCGTGGGGCGCTTCAAAGGTTGCATTAACGGTAATTAGGACAGAATTTTATGGCCAGGATTTAAATTGAGTTAAAATGCAATAAACTTTGTTATGAAGGCTGCTTAAAGTCATTATGGTCAAGCTGATTATCAACAATTTGATATAATTCCTTTCTTCTCCAACGTCATCTCTTCAGCTAGGCATTACGACTACAAATATTCGAAAATGGATTAAATCGTTTATTTGTATTGTGCAATAAATTATTTGAAACTATTTCCCTTCGTAATGTTTATTATAATTGGTTAAGTTAATTAAATTAAACTCATTGTAGGCATTTTCAGCGCTCCTCTTAATTGCCGAAATTACATTAAAGTGTTGCCACCTAATTACGATGCTTAAGATGTGCCTACATGAGTAACGTTTACGTATTTAAGATAAAATTTATTGCTCTGCTAATGAGTCCAAATGGAAAAATGTGACTTTAGCTTAATATTCAACAAAATTTATTCCTTTAAATAGAATATTTTTACAAAATCAAATACGCCAATCTCCTTCATAGAATGAAATAGTTTGGCAGTGTCTTAGGGTTTACAACAAATTTAATTCTTTAATATTTTTTGTTAATGTTGGATAAAGCGAAAAAGAATTATATTTATGATGTTTGAACTCAATTATAATCCATTTTAAAGGTTCTCTGTAACACTCAGGTCTGCTACTTCATCGCTCTACAAATCACATAATTTATAATTGCTTAAATTTTTAATTAATGAAATAATACCGATAGGTATATAAATGTGTAAATACTACTTATATACTATTATTACCTTGACATGTATCACGACATCATCATATCCTCTTATTATTCTGAATTTACAAATTACAGATTGCTAGGCCCGATCCTTTACAAATTTTTTACAACTGTAATATGGAGAGCCTATGTATGAGCATATCCTGCCAGTAGTCAGTGTCCAGTGCAAGGTAATATATCCTTTGTAACATCTCTGCTTCTAATATGCTAAGTTCACAGGATACTGCGAGATTGTACGATAGAGTATCAAAGTGTTTTTGGAAATAACACAAAATTATATTAATTAATATTATTGTTTCTAAATTATAGAACTAATGTAGTTTTTTGTAGACGGATGTAGACATAGTCAAAACATAGTTGTTGTTTAAATGTGGTTATTTTTGTTTTTTAAAATATACTAACTTTCGAAATAAAAGTTAGTATATTTTAAAAAACAAAAATAACCGCATTTAAACATTTTCGAAGTAACGACTCAAAAATTAAAACAAAAATAAATAGTTGTTGTTGTTTTCAATGTACAATAAATAAGAGCGAGAGAGCAATTTCGCCTCATCAAAACCTACAAAATAGTAAAAAAGCAGGAAATTGACAATTGTGATAAGATTCGCTGTATAACATGTCTTTTCGTTATAACTATATAATTGCTTATAATTGTTATGACCACTAGCCATATGACTGTCTGTATAACAGTCTCTTAGAAGCAACCAAAATAAATCAAAATAGTAGTTACAGTACGAAATTAGAAATTATAGTTTGACTCTCTGCAAGGTGCATACCTTCTATTACCACTAGAGACTAGTATCATATACTACAAACTATCATCACTGTTGCTGTGATGACAACACCGACGCACTCAAAAGTCAGACAGAAGTTTACCTTACAATAAGTTTAGGTTTGAGCCTTATATTTCACGACCACCAAGCCTGTATAACAGAGATGCGACCATTCGTTACATGACTGCGTGCATAACATAATGTAAGTGTTTAAATATGATGGCACCTGTCTCTTTCTAGCATGACAGCAGTTGTTAAAAAAAAATCGACTAATTTAAAAACTAATTACACTATAGAAATACCCAAATTATCATAGATAAAAAACACAAGGAATGCCGGGCATTTATTTGTAGATCAAAGCTAACATTTTAAGTTTTTGTAAATTGTAAATGGTAAATTGTGTAGACTTCTTATTTCCCTTCTTTTGCCTCTTTTGCCTCTTTTTCTAGCTTTTCTTCTTCTTTCTTTTCTTTTTTTGCTTTCTTTTTATCGTCCTCGCAGTCCTCATCATATGGATACTCCGGTATCTTGTTGTTTAGGTACATAATATCATCAAAAGTTCCAGCTTTCCACTACAAGTGAAATGTCATTACTAATTTAATCCATTAATTTTTATTTTCAAAAACAACTCACCAAACCCATCTCAATGGCAAAAACAAGTACACCACTTATGAGATATAAATGATAGCGACCGTTCCTCTTATCATACCATTCCTTGTAACTGCCTTCCGGAAGCGGAATATCATTCAAAGTTGCATGTTCACCACCATCAGCCCAAGGAGACTTCGGTTTCTTGGCCTTCGGTTTTTCAGACTTGAACCGAATCATCACCGGAGTTTGATTAACTAAATCAAAATGAATTTAATTGTTTAACGCTAAATGAAATTTATGAAATATACTCACTCAACTTGGAGAGGACAGAGACTGGACGAATTAACTTAGTAATTGACATCTTCCAAATGAGTGTTTTAATTGCTCTTTTAACAGAAAATATTCGAAACGAAGTGATGAGAATAAAAGTTTTGAATGAAATGAAATAAAATTTGACTTCTTGGTTTCTTAAAAATATTCCTACTGAGTTCGAAAAAGTTTTTAATATTTGACACTTGAACACAGTGTTGGAAAACGACTAAAGTATAAGTTCAAATTTTAGTTTTACAATACCACACACTTA
>NC_051847.1:5889027-5897633 GCF_002237135.1 Teleopsis dalmanni
ATAACTATATAAAAAACTATATATATCGTTGAAAATCTTATTTTATGAAGATTTAAATTAAGAACCACCCAAAAAATATTTGTTCAGCAAAAAAGAATGTATTTTGTTTGATTAGTTTATTAGAATAAATAAATGATTTTATAAATAACATTTAAATATATATGCATATATATGTACATATCTACTTACGCACTGAGCGCTTTATTCTATATTATATATTATAAAAATCTTTTTAAGATCCGTTAGACTATAACTTTTGTTCATTTAATGAATAACTACACTTTTCTAATATAACTTCAGTTATTTTAAATATTAATTTTCAATTTAATTTAATTAATAACAGTATTGTTAAGAATTTTTATATATATTAATAAAATGCCCTAAATAAAACGTGATACTTAAGTGCATTTTTGTTAAATTAAATTTATACATTTAGTCATTATTAACCTTAACAGAAATGCGTATAAATATAACTTTAAAAGTCGCATTTCATTCTCTCAATAATAATTTGAATATATTTGATTTATTTAATATAAATAATGCAAATTTAAAAAAGTGCAATCATTTTAAAAAAAATTCCGATTTGCTTGGACTACATATCATATAAGGAATATAAAATATTCTTATGAATTGATTATGATTAATAATTAATTTGTTTAGTTGGTTTTTTTATAAAGTTAGTACAATTATTTTAATATTTTAATATATATAAATATATATATATATATATATATAGACTGTTATATTACAGTTTTTTATTTTGAATATTTTTCATTTAATTATACCAAATTTGTTAAGCATTCTTAAATGCATTTTTGTTTGACTCATAACACTTAATCGATGAGTGGATATAATAATATATTTATGTATGTTTATATACGTATAATATTTATAAAATGAATAATATATTTAAGTATCTCTTAATGTATTTAGTACAAAGAACTATGCAATATGCAAATATGCTTCAATAAGTAGATTTAATATTCTTCTTAAAACCATATTGTACAGTAATTTTATAAAAACATTTTTAATATTTTCATTTTTTTTTTTCGTTTAAAAGTGTTGATTTCTGTTTTATAACTTTTACTAGGAAAACTACAGATGTATGATATTTATAAAATAACCGTTGTAATATCATTACATAGAAAAATTCCAATATATAAATTTTATCATTATTCTTAACCATATAACCACTATCGTATAAAATCTTTTAATCTATAAAATGTTAAATTGATTTTGTAAAAATTATAAACTAACACTAGTTATTATTAATAGTTATAAAAATACTTGTAAATAAAAACAATATATTAACATGCACTAAACTATTAAGTAAAATCATTGTAAAAAAAATCTGTAAACATATTAAATTACGTAAAAATGTCACAAAATATTGTATATAACAAAAAGAAATTAAATTAAATTTAACAAAAAACCCTGTGCACCAAAGTAGTATAAAAAGAAATTCGTTTAATTATAAAAATCGTTAACTCCAAAAACAGAACCAGTACTTCATTTCCTGGTGCTCTTACGCCGAAAATAGTAACGCGTTGTAGCGGTTATACGCTTTTCAATAAAGCGTTTAGGCCAATTCTATGATTCGTAAAGCAAACGTTGATAGTGTGGTAACACTTCGTGCAATGGTACATGCAGACTGAATTCCAGTGCCACTAGCACAGCAAATTCTGAAGCAATCAACTCCTTACGATTTACACGAAATATGTTTTCCGTTTTCTATAATTAAAAAAGAGATTAATTAGTAAGAATATTGAGTTGAATGATTTGAAATAATCTTACCTCAATTAAACTCTTTAATGATTCACCTTTCACATCATTCATTTTGGCACTCAACAAGAGACAAGCTCCGGCACACAGTTTTCGATTGTCTTTGTTGATTAAATTAGCCAAAATCAATTTCTCAAAGTAAACGTATGCTTGAGATATAGTAACCAAATCAATACGATTATCGATTTTATTGATACGCCGCATTTCACGTTTGATACTGTAATTAAAAATATGTTAATTATCGAAATATATATGTGTGTATATATTCATATAAATATAAATAATGGAAAAATGCATTATATACTTTATTCGAAAAATTCAATATATATGTTAATATTTTTTTTTTTGCTTTAATATGTGGCACTATGTGTTTTAATTGACAATAAATAGTAATTCGGATAAACTATTCTATAAACTTTAACTGACTAAATTTCTTCATTTAAATTGAAAAGAAAGTTTCTTATTATTGTTGTAATCTGCATCGCTCTACCTTACTTTCAGAAACTAAAACTTAAATGAAAGGAATGGTAAGTAGATTTCATCTTCGTAAACGGATGGCTTCGAAACGTAAGCTTGGCATTTCGCAAATCGAAAATCAAATCGACGACCTACATATGGATTTAATATCGATTTCTAGATCACGTATATATTATAACCTCACGTCAAGAAGTAACGATCTAATTAAGGTGACAGCTTTCTTATACTTTGAATCAGTCTAGGTTGTATGCTCTCCCACAACTATGTATATATTAATAAATTCTCTTCCATCTCTTCACGCTACATATATTGAAATTAATTATTGCTTACTTCCTCTTTCCTTTCTCTTAGTGTTGTCTTGTGACTCTTATTCGTCACATATTTAGCAGATATAAAGGTGGTGCAACTGCCTAGGTTGCAACCTCCGCGCTTTACTTTTAACATATACACTTTATTGTTATTACTGTAATCGTAAATGCTATCATACCTTCTTAGTTTACTTAAAGTCAACTGTATATGCGGAAATTTCTCTCGAAACTTATCATTAAGTTCCTTTTTCAAGTCCGAAGGACGCACGTAATCAATAACCGAAGTCATGTAAGAAGTGAATGTCAATAAAGTGCGATGCTTGCCAGCAATCAATTCGGGATCATCCAGTATATTAGCCGAATATTGTTGATACTATGAAAAAAAAAAAATGTTAAGTTCACGATTATCAGTTATTATTTGCAATATGCTCACAGATAAACCACGCCCAGCATCACTGCCTCCTATAAGCAGATTTTCATCCAAGTCTAATTTGATGTCAGGTGATGGACTGGATGCACTGTTACGATTTGTAGTGTCGTATGTGAAACACCTATTTTCATTCAAAAAAAAAAAAAAAAAAGTGAAATACATAAATGTTAATAAAAAAAATATTAAGTTCAGCAGAAGGTATGTATGAAAATATTATTTGGATAGCGTTAATATTTGCATGCATATAGTTATTACTTAATGTTATTAAATATCGAATAATATTCAAACACCGATTAGTTCAGTATAATTTTAAAATAATTTTATGTGTGTTAATGTTGTTTAAATGTTGTACGTGCATCCAGTTGGAAGCTATTCATAGTCAAACAAAACCATAGTTTCGAATATAATTTCTTTGAATTTGTTATTTACATACTATACATACTCTTAGATATGCATATTTATATATAGAGTTATCTATAATAGTGAATAGTGAAAAAGAATAGATACTTGTGATTTAAGTATTTATTTTTTGTTTGATTTGAATTGCTTACAATTGGATAATTGCAGATGTTTAGTATATGTGATGTTATTCATAAAGGTCAGTAGGGATTTTAGTTGTTAGAAGTAACTTCATATATTGTTTTAAAAATATGCCCAACACACTTTAAGATAATTGTTAGTTATTTTTTTTTTTTTGTAAATATTTAGTTAAAAACTAAACTAAACAGAATTTAAAGTTACAATAATAAATATCAACTAAACACATAACTAACAGTAACTTCAAACTACATTTTGTTTTATTTTTTATGTATAAAATTACCATTTGCCTTTCTGCCGCGATATAACTTTGGTCCTGTAAAATCGAGCAGAGTTTTTGTTTATAAGTATTATCGTGTATATATCGTATTTAAAGAATTGCAAAATAATAACATAAAATACATTTCAGTGTACCTGATTATTCAATAAAAGGCAAATCATATGTATTAATATAGGCAAAGAAAGTGTAAACACTGTGTGCAAATCTCAGTATAGAGTAGGGGACATGCGGTGGCGTACATATATATTGATGTACTATTATATATTGTAAAAATAATAATAAAAAAAAATTGACAGCGGTGGGATTCGAACCCACGCCCTTTCGGACTGGTGCCTAAAACCAGCGCCTTAGACCGCTCGGCCACGCTGCCTATTACGGAATCTATGACAAAGTTCTAACAAGTTTTTATTTTAAAATAGATAAGATAATGCCAATACTAGACTATGCCATATAAACAGAGAATGACGTTATATTCTACGTTCAACAGAAGAAACCGGAAACCACTATCTTCTTATTACAAATATTAAAAATTTAAATAATCTATAAGTTAACACGTAATCAGCCACACTTCTATGTTTAAATAAAAATATCCGATGAATTATGTTTAAAAGCTCTCAGGTGAGAGTGTTGTAAAAAGCTCCCTCACTTATGAAAGAGTGCAGTTCAATTTTGGCTCTGTAGTGTAAAACATATATTTAATAAAGAAATAAATAATTGATAATTGGTAATAAAATAATTGGCGCCCAACGTGGGGCTCGAATAAAAAAGTTTAAGGGCAATAAATGTTAAATGTGGAAGTAATGCTGAACCAAAATTCAGCTCCAAACACACCGAAGTGAAAAAACACGTTTTAAGCAAATACTGCGTGCGGAAAAGCTTGTCTCAGCACGTTTTTTGTATTTTGTTAAACACGATATTTAAATTATTAATAATTATAAAAGAAAACAACTAAGTCAATTTAAATTGAAAATGACTATAAATTAGTGGATTGATTTATTTTATAAAAATCCGAACAGAAATAAAAATTGTTGTACAGTGGGAACTGTCCACGAAGAAAGAAACATTTGCATTAACTTTACTTCTTTTTGCATTTTAAAACAACAAACAATTTTTTTATTACAAACAAAAAAGCATTGCAAACGTGCAGCTGAGAGGTGATTTAAAATAAAGACAAAAAATATTTAAAGTAATCAACATATAAACAATTTAAAAGAAAATAATTGAAGTGTGCTGGTGGTTTCAAAAGGTACACAGTTGTAATACGAACAAAACATAATATAACATTTGGAGGAACTCAGGGCGCGACCAGTCACTTTCGCGACAACAGGAGAATTTTTTTATATTATTCTTAGATATTTAAGATATTTAAATTTACAATTGTATTGCTAGAATTAAATAAATTTTTTGAAATAATATTATTTTTGTATTATTATTGTTGCGATAGCCCTCCCTTGCAAACTCTTTATTAGAAACCTATTACCAATAGCGGCTCTGCAATAGAAACTTAAACATATACAGGAACGCCATAGAGTTGTTCATAGTGAAAAAATGAATGAAGACCAGCTGAAAGCCGTAATTGAGGCTGCCGTTAGTGGTGCTCTTGCCTCACAGAGGCAAATCTTTGAAAAACAATTAGATGAGTTAAGTAAACGTCTAAATAAAGTTACAGTAAATACCCCGGATGTAGAAATCTATGAAGAAACAAGAATAATCAGTGGAATAAAATGTGAAGAATCACTTGACATTGTCAAATCTCTGCCTGACTTTGAGGGCAGGCAAGAAACTTACGTATCATGGCGACAAGCGGCTCACGTTGCTTATAAATTATTTCAAAACCATAATGGGAGCTCGAAACATTACCAGGCAGTTGCCATTATACGAAATAAAATAAAAGGATCGGCAGACATGGTTTTAGCATCCTTTAACACTGTTCTCAATTTTAAAGCTATAATAGCACGTCTTGACTTCACATACGCTGATAAGCGGCCTATTTACCTCATCGAACAGGAGATGTCTACCCTACGTCAGGGTAACCTGACTCTTTTACAATTCTATGAACAAGTGGAACAAAAATTGACTTTGCTTACCAACAAAGTAATTATGACTTATGATGGAACCTTGGCAGCATCCTTAAATGAAAAATATAGAATGGACGCGTTGCGCATATTTATTTCAGGTACAAAAAGGGCCTTAAGCAACATTCTTTTCTCGGCACAGCCAACCAATTTACCCGCAGCATTAGCTTTGGCACAAGAAGTTGAGGCAAACCATGAGCGTTATAAATTCGCAACCAACTTCGCGAGGAGTCTGGAAGATGAAGCTCACAGAACTGAACAAAGGCTTCAAAATAATGAAAGAAGTGTGGGCAGATATAGTCAGGTAAGCAATTACGTTAAAAGTAATCAAGTTGATAATCAAAACAAAAATCCTTATTTTGTAAGACAAAGTACTGAAAAAAGACAAGTTGAAAAAATGGACGTAGATCCAACCTCATCTAGGACGAGACACTGGAACAATACCAAAACTCAAAGGAGTAATTATAATACGTCAGAGAAATACAACAACACTATTTTCGGGGTTCAATATAAGGACCAAAATATGAAAAGAAAAAATGACTCTGAAAGATTAACAGGGCAAAAAATGCAGAGAGTGAATTTTATGCCACACGAAAGCATTTCTCAAACACAAGAAATGAGGAAATACGAGGAACTAGCCGAAGAATCACTAGTAGAAATTGATGACGATGCTGATAGTTTTGACCATGTTAATTTTTTAGTGGAAACTCCCTGCTACCATTCATAGAGCGGAATATTGCAGGGAAAATTATAAAACTGCTGATTGACACCGGTGCGTCAAAGAATTACATTAAACCTCTTAAAGAGTTAAGATATATAAAACCAGTAAGCAACACTTTTATAGTAAAATCAATACATGGTTTTAATGAAATCAAAGATAAATGCTTCGTGAACCTGTTTAATATTAATAGCACCTTTTTTATATTACCCGATCTTACAAAATTTGATGGAATCATCGGCCTCGATTTGTTAACACAAATCGATGCAAAAATAGATTTTAAAAATAAAAATTTGAAGTATAACACGGGATCAGAACCGATCCAGTTTTTAAAATGTGCGAATGTAAATTTCACTCGAATTGAGGATATTAAAATTCCAGAAAAAGTTAACGAAAAATTTCAAAAATTATTAAAAAGTGAACAAACGGTATTTGCTGATCCTGACGAATTACTTCCGTTCAACACAAATATTGTAGCTACCATTCGAACTGAGTGTGACGACCCCATTTATTCGAAACTATATCCTTATCCTATGGGCGTAGCAGATTTTGTGAATAAAGAAGTGCGTGACTTGCTAAGAAATGGTATAATTAGACCATCTAGATCGCCATACAATAATCCAATATGGGTTGTTGACAAAAAGGGAGTTGATGAACATGGCAACACAAAAAAACGTCTTGTAATTGATTTCAGAAAATTAAATCAAAAAACGATAGACGATAAATATCACATCCCTAACGTGATGGTGATACTCGCCAACTTAGGAAAAGGAAAATATTTTACAACTCTCGATTTAAAATCTGGCTTTCACCAAATAGTTTTGGCAGAAAGAGATCGCGAGAAAACTGCTTTTTCGGTCAACAGCGGAAAATACGAATTTTGTAGGCCACCATTTGGCTTGAAGAACGCACCCAGCGTATTTCAAAGGGCTATTGATGACGTGCTTCGAGACCAAATTGGAAAGACATGTCACGTTTACGTCGACGACGTTATCATATTCTCAAAAACAGAAGAAGATCACATTAAACACATAGCGTGGGTCTTGAGGAAGTTGAACGAAGCCAATATGAGGATTTCACGGGAGAAGTCCCATTCTTTAAGGAAAGCGTTGAGTACTTAGGTTTCACGGTAACTGGAGAGGGTATTCGAACAAGCCCAAGTAAAATAGAGGCAATTCGAAACTATACTGAGCCAACGACATTATTTAATGTCAGGTCATTTATGGGCTTAGCGAGCTATTACAGATGCTTTATAAGAAACTTCGCCTCAATAGCCAGGCCACTTACAGATATCTTTAAGGGCGAAAATGGTAGAGTTAGCACTCACCAATCGAAGAAAAAACAAATAGAGCTAAACAACAGTCAGCGTCAAGCTTTCAACAAGCTCAAGAAAATCTTGATGTCGGAAGACGTTTTGCTCCAGCATCCAGATTATGGAAAACCATTCGACCTAACAACGGATGCGTCATCTTTAGGATTAGGCGCTGTACTATCACAAAGCGGGAAGCCGATAACTATGATATCGAGGACCTTGAAAGACAACGAAATGAATTTCGCTACTAATGAAAGGGAATTACTCGCAATTGTTTGGGCTCTAAAGAATCTCAGAAATTATCTATATGGTGTTAAAAATTTAAATATTTTTACTGATCATCAACCTCTGTCGTTTGCGGTTTCAGACCGAAACCCCAACGCGAAAATTAAGCGGTGGAAAGCGTTCATAGATGAACATGATGCCCAAATTCTTTATAAGCCAGGAAAAGAAAACTACGTAGCCGATGCGCTATCACGGCAGAACATTCATGCGCTTGAAAATATGCCTAGTTCTGACGCAGCCACCATCCACAGCGAATTATCAATGTCTTATGCAATTGAAGCGACTGATAAGCCAGTGAATTGTTTCAGAAACCAAATCGTCATTGAACGAGCAAATGTGACATCGACTCGTACTTTTATAATCTTCCGCGAAAAAACTAGACACTTGATAAATTTTTTCAAT
>NC_051847.1:5897733-5906292 GCF_002237135.1 Teleopsis dalmanni
ATTGTAAATATAATATGGAAAATATTCTTGTTTTAGTAAATATCAGGAACGATAATTTTTTTTGGATTTGCCAATATCTGCATAAAAATATTTATCTTATGTAAAAAATAATCTTATCAAATTAAAAATAATATTGAAAAATAAATTTGATTTTTAAAATTGTCATTATCAATTTCCCAAATTTTTTTATTAACGTATCTAATATAAAAAATTCTTTTTAGAAATTAAAAATAATGTTAATGTATAAGAAAATATATTTTTAAATAAAAATTATTTAAATATCTTACCTACCAAAAAACAAAAAAAAAATACTGATAAGTTCAATATATATAACTCTAATGTTAATAATAATAAGCAAACATAAATATGTCACTCTACTTTTTATTTAGTTTTCAAAATTCCGATCACATACAAAACCATCCTAAATGCAATCAGAGATCTTTTGTAACAATTTTTTAATATTGTTTGCTGTTGTAAGAAAGCAAATTAATGTATAAATAAAAATTCAATCAGTTTCGAATAATAATAAAAAGTAATTCGAAGCATGTTTCATAAAATAACAATAATAAACGGAAATAAAGGGAAATAAACGGAAATAAACACATACTCAAAACACAAACGCACATGCTAAAATATTTACGTATACGAATACCATATCAGGACATGCATCGTGTAAGTATGTTAAAAGCCACTCTCATGGTTTAGAATGTCCATAGGACTACGAGTACGTATATATTCATACGAGTACATACTAGATTATTTATTGGGCATTTATGTTGTGGTACGTTCGAATGTATCAAGTGAAATGGGTTGCTAGTAGTTGAATCCGTATGCGGTGTTTACTTACGTCAAAAATATTTAAGGAATACAATATTTGTGTCTATATAAGGTGTGACATTGGTTATTACTAGTGGCAACTTTTTTAAAGTCTGCTAACACAGGAGTTTTTAACAAATTTCTCTTTAAAATGAATATTAAAATATATTAGTAGATAAATATAGAATGTTATTAAATTGTTTTGAGGAAAGGTAAAATATTAAAATTGATAGAAGACAAATTGATATTTGAAGTTCTACATATGTATATGAAATATTTCTCAATAATGTTGAGATCTTAGGAGCTTAGCACAAGAAATAACTTGCTAAAGTAGTATAGAAAACCAGTCGAAACAGGTCCTTGAGTATTATGTGCTCCTACAGTTACTTGCAGCTCGGAATAAGGTAAGCTTTTACTGGATTTCGGGTCACAGGAAAGTTTTAGGGAATGAACAAGCTGATGAGCTAGCCAGAACTGCATCAAAACCCTTTTGTGGATTAAACTGGGCTAGTACAAAATAAATTATGAAGGAGAGGGGGAATCATATTAGACAAAGCAAAGCACTGATAAAACTGTACTCCTACAAAAACATTCTCGAATTCTCCAAATATAATTTAAGGTTGATCAGAGGTTTCATTACAAGTCATTATCTGCTAATTCGTAATGCAGATTATGCCTCGAAGATGAGGAAACTACTAAGCATATTCTTTGTGACTGTCCAGCTTTAATAACGCAGAGAAGAAACTTGTTTCACATAGAATTTCTGTCACCAAAACAAAGTAAGAGCTCTCCTCTAGATTTAGTTCTGAACTTTGTTCACAAAGCTTTAAAGGGTTTTGTGTAGTCAGTAGCGAAATTGCTACAATGGACTCTTTTGGCCGTATTATCGGCTGTTTGGCGATTTCATGTCAAAACTTTAATAATAATGTATAGAAAACAAGACATATATTAGTAAAAAATTCACAATTACAACTGCCATTAAATATATCTATAACGAATCTACTAATTTTTATTATTATTATTTTATTTTTATTTATCTTATTATAATTTTAATTAAAAAATTATTACAATTATAACCATTTAAATTTATTTAAATTTTTTTTTATTATTCATAATTTTTAATATATTTCGATTTATTTTATTTATTAATTAATTAACTGAAATTTATTTAAAGTACCATATTTTTTTAAAGCTTCTTTATATTCATATGAAACAACAAACAGACAAACTTGGTATTTATTTTAATGAATGAATTTTTTTTCATTAATTTCGTTTATAGAAAATAATAGCATCAACAAAAACCATGTGCCAACTGTGGACCCTTTGTACTAAAGTTTAAGTATTTTTTCTAAATTTTCCCAAAATAGAAATAAAAAAGTCGTTTCATTCATATCCTTGCATTTGTATTTTCCTTCGGTCCACATGCCATATATGTATATTCCAAGAGGCAACACGAAATCAATATGCAAGTAGCGTCTGCTCTGAATGTAAATGTATATCTTTTTGTGTTCCTATCTGTGCCTCAATATTGCCGGCCTAATTGAGAAACAATTTCTGCATGTGAGCCACATCTTCACACATATTATTGGATTTCTTTCATTTATGCCACTTACAGTAGCATCGAGTTTCATGTTGGTTTCAGTTCTTTTTAATGCCGTACATGGTTTTAACGTTTCAAATTTATTTGAGCTTTCCGAGAGATGCCAACTCCATTTCAATAGATTGCTATTTGGCCAAGTATACACATATAATGAAATAGTAGAAGGACTACTGTGCTAACTTAGAACACGACATGCAACAAATGTGTAACAAATTTTATTGCCAATTGACTTAGGACCAACTAATTACCTTTCATAAGGGAACGTCAGTAGTTGTACTAATTTATTGGGAATATAAAGTTAAATTCATATGTTCGACATAGAGAGCTACGCAACACTAATGTTAAGAGCAATCATATAATGGCAGTGAATATTTATTAAACAATATGTTATGTACATCAGAAATATTGCACAAATATATTATATATTATATCTCAATAGAACATGTCAGATAAATGGTCATATTATTTATAGCTAATGAAGCAGTATGCAAAATACATATTACATTCAAAGTAAATTTAAAAATTTATTATTGATATGTGAGTTATATATAAAGTTATTTAAGACAAGCTTTCAGTATAAATAACTATGCCAACCTGTATTAAAATTTTGAATGTGTTAAGAAGAATACATCTGCCAAAACAATTTTAATATCAAATTGCTCCGGTTATGAAAGTAAAATAATTTTTGATTATTATTAAATTTAATTTATATATTTGGCTATAAACAACCATATTTTACTTTGCTAAACATTTATTTTTAAAGGACAGCTAATATTGCGCCAAACATATACTATTATATCTGACGTAGATCCAAATTTCATTTGGAACTGATACGAGTTAGAGTTAGAAATTTTATATTAAAAATACAATAATAACTTAAATAAAATGATAAATTCAAAAGCATTTATAATCTGTTACGATATAACATCAAATGAAAAGGATACGTGCAGAAACTACTGGCAACAGTTGCTATTAACTATGAAGTCTCTATGAGAAAAACGGAAAAGGATGTCTAGACTATGCATGTACACTTGCAACATGTATCATTAGAAGACTGAAACAAACGTTGGTATGTTAACATGTTCCATAATAAGTAATATCCTTTTTTCTATGCATACTTAATGGTATAGTAAATGATTACATATGAAAGTGTGATGTTGAGGAGTTATTACATCATTGGTATGTAAAATGTTATGAACACAAGCTTAATTTAATACGAGAAGTATTTAATATGAGAAGTATTATCACAATTTTTATTTTTTGGCACTTAAAATAAACAAAGAACAAATATATACTATTAATACTATAGAGAAGTTTCGAACAGTAATGAGCAATAACAACAGAAATTATTTTTATATTATTTTTATTAATTAAATTTTTCTAATTCCATTTTCGTATTTCTTTAAGTTTTTACCTAAAACTAAAACCTTTAATAAATTTTAAAGCTCTGTGAAAGACGTATTCAATATATATTTCATTTGAATAATATCATTTGTTTTTGCTGGTCGTTATGTGTAAGGATTTAACTTAATTAGAGCAAATATGGAAACACGTGTTTGAAGAAAATTATATAAAACATCTATGGTACATACTCACGCATCCTGTTATGTCGTGTTCGGTTGTTTGCATACACAACATCCTTTTCATTTTTTGCGTTGTTGCTGACGTTGTTGCTACGATTTTACGACAAAGTCAAAACTCCGTAAAATGGTTTAATTCACTCCGGCACTTTTGGGTGATATGTACACTAAGCATGCATATAATTTAGCTTATTTATTCTGTTTGTGTAGAGGTTTTTCTCCTTATAAAAAAAGAATAAAGAAAATATTTTAACGCAATTCACCACATATAAACGCCCGCAAGGACTGACTTTAAACAACACTTCCTTTAAGTACGTTTTCTTTGCTTATTTCTTATCCAAAGTTGTTGTGATATTTTTAGCAGAATTTTGCGGTTTCGAAGACTCCGCGTAGTGTTCCCAAATCTGCACCGAAGGGGGTGAAAAAATGTATATTACGACACTAAAGCACAAATGAAGTTGTTGCAGAATGCGCTCACGAAACGTTTTATTGCATAATTTCAGTTGTCGCTGGGGGAGTACCGCTTGTATGTGGCTGGTGGCTGGAGTTGTGGATTGAGTGGAGCTTAGTTCTTCTCTAATGCATATGCGTTCCAGGTGTAATGGTAAGTAAGTAAACCAGAGTTTTAGGATGCTTATATGCTTGCGTGTAAACGTGCACTTGTCTGCCGAAGGAGAACGTGAGATTCTGTGCCGTTAATTATGAACTGGGTGGCGTTCTACAACGATTGGGCGGAAGTGCATAAACAATTTAATTTGTCGGAAAGTTTTCTTTCCACTTTATTTATCTGTGGAATATCATGCAAATAAAAGGTAATGAAGCTGCATATTTAAAACTTTATATGACTGCAAGCGAAATGGTTAATGAGGAAGTTCATACCAGCAATTGCTTTCATGTGTACTTAAGCATTTAACTAAACTATTCTATTTGTGTGTGCACGAAATATTTTTAAGCTTATAGACTTCATATCCGAAAGGAAGGAAAGTTACTTTTCACAATTTAAAATATTTATGTATTTTTAAAAAGTTACTAAGTTAATTTATTTCTCTCAGTGATCATGCCATGCAACTTATGAAGTAATGTTAAGTTTGGAAACATTTATTTAAAACCAAAAGTTTATGAAATATAGCTTGCTTGTTTCATATAAAATATTTAAAATGATTTGAACAACTAAAATTTTTAAGTTTTGGTAGACACGCCCACTAATATCATCTCTTGTAATGAAAAAAAATCCTTTAGATTTTTGTAGATCTCAGGTTGAAAAGTAAACTTGTTTGAAGTAGTGGATCTATTATATATGTTATCATTTTTAATAAAAAGGAATCAGAAAACATTTATATTTATTGGAAAACATAAATTTTATACAGAAATATGCAATTTTTAACATACTTCAATGTAAACGAATCCCTTAAAGCAATGGATTTATATTTGGGACATATAACATTTATTGAGAAAAATATGCAATTCTTCATATATACCATCTATCAGTAATCTAATCACTTTTAATAAAAATGAATCAGTTGGATCCAATAAATCGAAAATTAAACCTTTTACAAAATTAAAGCTTCTACCTAGAAATATTGTATTATATATTAAGAACGGTTAGATGATCAGTAAAAGTAGAAGAGATTGTACAATATTTTAGGTATCCATTAAAAATTATGCTTGATTCTAGATTTCTTTAACAAGGTTAATTTCATGAATAAAATCTTTACATGGGTTAGAGCGGGCTTCTTTTTAGTTCTGGTTTATGATTAACAAAACAATATATTTAAAATTCAATGATTAGTAAATGATCAGGTTAAATGCTCAGTAAAAGTAGAAGAGATTGTACAATATTTTAGGTATCCATTAAAAATTATGTTTGATTCTAGATTCCTTTGACAAGGTTAATTTCATGAATATTTTTCTTTACATAGGTACGAGAAGACTTATTTTTAGTTCCGGTTTATGATTAAGAAAACAATATATTTTAAATTCAATGATCAGTATATGATCAGGTTAAATGATCAGTAAAAGTAGAAGAGATTGTACAATATTACAGATAACCATTGAAAATTATGGTTGATTCTAGATTCCTTTGACAAGGTTAATTTCATGAATATTTTTCTTTACATAGGTAAGAGCAGGGTTCTTTTTAGTTCTGGTTTATGATTAAGAAAACAATATATTTCAAATTCAATAAAAATTTTTATTTACAATAAAAAATTGAAATGTAACTGAAAATAATTTCTTGATTAATACTGAACAATTTAAGTACTAATAATCATTAAAGTCATATATTATTCTTATTAACAAAATCACAAGTTTACACTTCAACTCATTTACGATATTTGAAAATATTAGAGAATATTAATAGTTTTAGTAAAAATTACTTATTGTTCACTTCTAGTGTGAAAAGTCACTCTCGGTAATCAACAATGTATTTATTTTTGTATTATTTTCTCTATTTTTGGATTCATCAACTTTAACGTCGTCATAAAATTTGTTTTATTATTTTGACAAGTAGTCAAAATTTGCTGTGCACAACATGCCCCAGACTATAAGTGCGTGCCACGATGAAATCTTCATTGTGGAAGATTGTGAAGTGCAACAATTAAGGTAATTTGCGTAGCTACTTTTCCAAAGTTAGAACGTTTTATTGTGCGCGTCAGCTTCCACGATTTTGTGAACTTTAGAGCAGCAGAATTTAAATATTCCACTTTCGACATCATAGTTGGCACAAGTCACGTAGTTCAGTGATTTTTTTCTCCACACTTTTACTCGTTTTATTATTCTGACATTGTAAAACAATGAAGGCGCAAATCACTGTTGTGTACTAAAACTTCAGCATCATATCACTGTTGATATCGCCGACAAGGCTGCCATCGCGAAATAATGTGCAGCTTGTTGAACCATCGCCATTTTCCAACATATCACATAGCGCCATAATATAGGTTTGCGCCATTTGCAGTGTCTCGAATTTTGACAATTTTTGATCTATGGCGGGCGTTGGCACGACTTCACGCAAGCGGTCGAACGCCTCGTTTAGGCCATTCATGCGTTTCCGTTCACGTGCATTTGCGGCCTGTCGGCGGCGTTTGATTACACTTGGACTAGGTGGATTCATAATGTTTGCATCTGACTTTGTGGTTGTGATTTTGCGTGTGCGTTTATTGGATTTGCTCTTGGTTGGGGGAGTGCATTGCGGTGTTATAGAGGAAGTTTGCAAAGTTTTGGTTGTTGTTGAATTGCTATGAGCTGGATAATTGATGTCGCTGCTGTTGTTGCTGTCTAATGGCCGCTGTTGCATTTGATATATGAAATCATCATAAATATTATTAGTCTGTCGACTGTTATCTGAGGCCGAGGCTGCTACTGTCGAGTGATATGAATTTAACGTCCAATTATCTAATATTAAGCAGTCCGCACTAATTACCTCTTGGGCACTGTCAGCACTAACCACGGACAGTTGATAAGTAGGACTACCTAAATACTGTGAACTATCTTCCTCTGAAGTGTAGGCGAAATCAGTAAGTGAATTTGATGCTGTATGAGGTTGATAATTATATTCGTGCTTAAGTTCAAAAAAAGTTCTGCCCGTTAAGCTCATAGTTTTATTTTGTTTCAACTATTATTAATATTATTTTACTTGTGAACGGTCTGAAATGCTATGAGCAACTGTGAACCGAAATGCTTTTTGATGCTATTGTCGTCGGCGGAATCTCGCTTATTAAAATCGTTGTTATTGTTGTTGTTTATTTTTAAATTAAATAGTACCAAATGTTGACCAACTGGCACGTGAACTGCACGAGACATCATATATCATCCCTCTTGTAAAAGGGGAATCCTAAATTATTCTTTAAACTTTTTTTTTTGTTTAAATTTTTTTTTTTTCTAATAACACAAACCAAGAAGTAAACAGAAAATGCCACAAAAAGTAGTAGAACTTGGTACAAAAATGTTTGTAAACTTATGTGCAGACAATTTGAATCCCTATACTTATAAATTAAGGATCATCATTAACATATCAGACACGAAAGGATCGTTTAGGTTAACATAAAAACGTTAACTGTAACGCGTCTTGTCCTTTTCGTTGGGGGTTGTTTTGCCATCACTTAATAACTGCTCTTCAGATACCCTAACCGAATTTCTCATTTTTTCTTTCTCTTCACCTCAGCGCAACACACTTTACCAAATTGCCGCTATCATGGAATGCGATCGTATAATTTGTGACTTTCATGGTTTAGAGCACACAAAGTGTGCTATGTCCTTTGGCTATGGTTCTGTTGTTGTCAATAATCAAGCAATCCGTACATCAGGACGTAAAGCAGTAAAACAGAAATGTTGGCCATATGTTGCACAGCATATGCGGAGTGAGCCAAACATGAGTAAAACTATTTCTTATGTGGTTTTAGTTGTTTACGTTTGTTGCAATAAAAATCCTTTTATTCTTTCTGACATTAATATTAGGTAGTTGTAACTGTTGTAACTGTTATTACACATTGTAACTACAGTTATAAATTCTTAAGCGACAAAATTGACTAAAATGATTTATATAAGCACTAAACTTGAATCAGTCAT
>NC_051847.1:5906392-5931244 GCF_002237135.1 Teleopsis dalmanni
AAAGAATAAAAAGCGAAATTTACGCGTCATATGACAAACAAATTGATCAGATGAGCCTAGGTAGATAGAAATGAAGTTATAAAAGCGGCAGACCCGACCAAATACAAAATGGCGTAGCGGGTTTTGCAGTTGGATTTTAACAATAGTAATTTTCCAAAGGAAATAAAAGCTTATGTGTACACATTTGCCTTCTCTTAATATCCGCACACGTCGCACTTCAACATGTATGAGTAATGGCGGTAACAATGACTAACATTTTTTATTATGCTTTTTGCCTTGCATAATTTTAGGCTCAAAACAATTACTTTTGTAACAGAGGATGGCTTCTTTTTATAAAAGACATTTAAAGAATTTCTGTCTTAAGTCTGATTAAGTGGCAAAAGTATATCTTATTTTTGAAATTTTAAGCTGTCATTTTTTCACGAAGTATGTGTTTCGGCTAATGTTTATCATTGCATTGCAGAATTTCGTATACAAATAAACTACAATTATATCTTTTATCTCTATATTGCAGATGATTCAGTTGATGTCACCTCCGAACCAGATGACCAGGACATATCAGTTGCGGCTGCCTCACACAACCCTAACAAAGGTCAGCTTGAGGTTCAGTTAGGTGGTGCGGTTACATTACAATGTCCTCAAGGTAATTTTTAACGATTCTAATTTCTGATTGTTACTAAGAAGACATGAGAGAAAATTTGTAAATTTATTAAACAAATTAAGAATGGTGAAAGATTTTAACAGAATTGTTTCCTTCCATTTTTACTAAATTCATTACAAATGAAGAAATGCTATATCTTCAGTTCTGAGCTTCAAATTCAATTAGGTTTTTGAGTGAAATGTTGAACATCATTAATTAAGACAATTGAAAATTAATTATGCGTGCAATGCTATTCACTCTTTTTCTTTGTTCCGCATCCATTTAGGCAAGCACCTCTATTTCAAGTGGCAGAAGCCTCAATTAAGCAGACAACAAGAAATTTCACTTCAATTAACAAATGCAAAAATATCCAAAATTTAATTTCTATAAAAGTTACAAAAAATACTTAAAACAAAAATGCGCACACTTGCTTCAATGCCCGAAAGCAGACTACTAAACAGCGTTTAAATGTAATCGTAATTTATTGTCTACAACGATTTCGACAGTCGAAACGTAAAGTTCGTAGCTAAAATCAATTAAAGAAATTAAAATTTTATGCTTTCAACTCAATTAATTAAATTATTTTTGCGCGAAGTGGGCGGTAAACAAGTACAGAACTTTTTTTTCATTCCTAAAAGTATGCAACATTTCTGTGTAATACTTCGGTACTTGTCTCAACTTTTTCGTTACTTTTTCACAATTCGTATATTTACGAATTTGTTTATACGAAGTTTGCTTAATGTTCTTGTTTCGTAGGTTCCTTAGGCTGTTGGTCACATTTGGATCCAGTGACAGCACGTTTGCGCGGTCTTGGTCATGGTTTGTCAACGCCCACTGGACAATTTTCGCTAAAGGATGTCGTTTATCAGGATGCTGGTACATACAAATGTATTGGGCAATCGCCAACAAATAAGAAAAAATTGGAAGTACTGCAGACCGTTGGTGTGTTAGTTAAAGGTGAGTCATTTCACATTTTTAACTCAATTTGAATTTCGTTGATTTAATTTTAATTAATAGCAGAATGAAAACTCCTTTCATCAAATGATTCAATCACATATATTATATCTTTTCTGATATTTAAATTGAAGGCAGTGCTTTCTGATCTTTAATGATAATGAGAATAATAACACAATTTAGAATTAATTACTTATTTTATGATTTCACGTGTAGATTAGGAGTTTCTTTGTGTACAAAACAAGTGTAATAGATTTTTTCGTTATGCTATATAAAATATAATAAAAAACGGTTCCGAGGGGGAAGAAGTCTTGCCGAAGAGGGGGTGTTTTAGTCCGTACACTACATATTAATGTTAGGGAGTCGGACACACTATTCCAACAACGGTCGGTTTGACGGCCGAAGTATACTTCATTTTAAAATAAGATCTCGCAGCGATTACTGCATAAAGATAATGCAGCTTAACTATTCGATGAGAACAACTCTCTTCATATAAATAACTTTCATTTAAGAAATAGTATGAATATTCATCTAGAACCAGGCATTTTTTGTTTAAAGTTTCGCAACAATATAGTTTTCAGTGACATCTTTATCATTTCGGAACTTATTTAGTACAGTGAATGTCTCCTCTTGTGTTAAGGTAGGGTAGGATAGGAATGGTTTTTGACATCGTTAATAGATCCTCAATTAGTGAAACTGTACTTAGTATTTCATTTGTTATATATTTGTACATATTTTTCTTGTTCACTGTATGTAAATGTTTATATGTATAATGCACATATAATGTATATAAGAAGGCAATGTGAATATAAACAATTAAGCGTAAAATAGCTTATTTAAGCAATAGTATGAGTTAGTTTAAGTCATTTGTAGTTCAACATCTTAAATATTTTTTATGTTTATTGAATCTTTTCATCAATATCCTGAAAGTTATACTAGATATTAATCACAATACCCAGCATTGTGATTACACATATCCTTGCTTTACGGATTTTGTCAGCTTATCTTCTGCTCTTCTAGTGCCTGTTTGTTTGTTTATATCGCTTTTATGTTTTACCTTCTCCTTATTTTCACTCTACTTCAGACTTTAAGATTTTATTTCTTACCTGAATGACTCAATTGCAGTCCTTGTCGACAATGGCTGTGAACTCACACCTTTCCTCCTTCATATGCTTTGTTTGGTATTTTGTTTGGAAAACACTTCACTTACACATTTGGTTGATATTTTCTTGTCTTGTCTTTTTACCTTATAAATCCGGTATTGGTTTGCTGCATAAGTTTGTCATCACACTTGCCTGGGTGTCTCAGCATTATATTCTCACTGCTTGAACATTTGGACATATTATGTATAGTGTGTTGGCGCCCCTTTGGTTAGACGCTGCAAGGCATCGTTGCAGCACAGCAACAATTTTGTACTTTTATTTATTTAATGCCACTTACCAAGCTTATTGCACCATAACTGTTTCGCCACGAGTATGTCTCTCGACACACCCACACAACCACACAACCGCACAACCACATACGCCCACCTGCATTCATTGTCATGACAGATAAGTTGTTGCTATACACTTTGGCATATTTGTCTAAGATTTCGATTATTGTTGCCTTTGTAGTTCGCATAAGCAAATTGTACACATTTAATGGTGTCTCATGCATAGTCAAGTATCTGCCACTCTTCCAGAAAACTTCGTATATCTTCAGTTCCAGCTGCTGTGTTTGCATTGCACTCCGGGGAATTTTGACAACTCGGTCTGTGTATTTGACAGTCAACTAACATTCTTGGTTTGGCTTGGGTTGTCTCTTTTGCTCTTTCACTTGTTTGTTGTTTAGTTATGGCTGCGCTTGGCTTTAGTTGATAACTCGCTTAAGCAAACGTTTGTAAATGTCATTGCCACAAAGACGTACGTTCTGCTTGTAGTTGCCACACTTCGAAGTTGTTGCATTTATCGTTATTAGTATTAAGTACTAAGGACTTAACAGTAATGAGTACCTACAGCTTTTCCAATTGCTGCAAATGTCCTGTAATTGTGTTACAGACGAATGCGCTTTACTCTACTTCGCTCAAAGTGAAAATGATAAGATTTTTGAAAAATGGCTGGAAAATAGAAGAAGAATAAGTAAATTACCTGTGACAAGTTGAAACTGACTTATTGTAGATAAGTTATTTTGAAACTCATTTAACTTCATAAATCAACTATAAGCAAATTCCTCATCTGCCAAGCTTCATGACTTGACATTTATCTTATTGGCAATTTCTTCAATATTTCAAATTGGAATTCATATCTTATTTCAGTTATTGCTTTTTTTGTTAATAATTTTTGACACATTTTTACATTGCAATTTTTGATTGGATATTTTAAATCTAATCATCAATCATTCGACTTGTGGCAACTGCCATAACTGGTCATGCAACCGAAAATCAAAATTTAAACAGTAGACATGACTGTTAGTTGACTACGAAATAATGAATTTGTTTGATTTGGAACCAATTTATGTATCTTTCATTAATATCTTATTCACTCAGCACTCTAAACTATCACTTTCCACAAAGCAATTTGATCTTAAGAATCTTCAAATGATGTTTAGCAATAGAAGTGTTAAGTGCGTACACTCAACAATTTTTAATATAAATAAATATATAAATAATTATTTAAAAACCTTATACTAATCTATCTTTTTATTTCAATAATACACGGAATAAAATTTTAACCGTGTGTATTGAAGAATTAAGTCAATTAAAACTCCAATAAACAAATAGGTTCAAAGTCAGCTGGTAACCGTGAGACTAAAGAGTTTGTTTCTCCTTCCAACTTCATTGAAATATCTCTTCTCTTCTCTCCAATAAAACATTGGTAAGCCTGTTGTCAATTTGTCTGGCGGGTTACTTTGTTCTGCGTCATCTTCTCAACATAATAAGCCTGCATTAAAAGACAAAATTAAAGTTGTACTTTTTGGAGGTACATGATACATGATAAAATATGAGATCGACTTCTAGTATTTTCTATGCATCTGTTCTCATAATATGTGAGTGCATCTCAAAGACATAGAAAATATTTTATTTATATTTTAATGTCCACAAATTACAAATAATTTTTTCCATAAAATAGTTTATTCAATTCACTCACTGCGTATTATGAATAAAATTTAAATAAATATGTAAATGTAAATTAAAATATTTCTTTTCTTTTTATTTAAAACTTTATTCGAAATTATTTTAATAACTGCAACAGCAGAACAACAATTAGTTATGGTTATAAAGTCACTCAGTTGTAAACACCTAAAATTATGCTACAAAATTATTTCAAACTTCTAGACAAACTGCTAACTTACACAGAGACGAATTAAGTTATTTGCAAGTTTACGCTTCATGTCAACTAATTACGAATGCATAAATCAAAAATCTTTTGTGAAATTCCCTGAACTACTTCAGCTTTTTACCAAAGCAGCTAATCAACATTACTGAAAACATCGCATGCTCGCACACAGGCATACACGCACAAATACACAACGCAAACAGATGCATATACTCTGACATTTAAATTTTTATACTAGCAACAGTAGCAGTATACGAGCACTAATACTACAACAACACTAGCAACAACGGAACTAATGACAACAATCAGAAAATCCTTTCTGACATTTTAATGCGAAAGTTTAAATGAAGTGGGGAGACTTGCCCCCAAAAGATGCAAGCTTCTGACGCATTGCATTTGCTACTTCAGCCATGGCTGAAACTTTCGCTTTGACAAAATACGAGTATTGCACCAAAAGGCAATGGCAGCTTTCTTCTGTTGCCACTCTTCTGCTCTTTATCGGGACTTCCTTCTTCCTTCGGCTTGTGTACTCGTTCGTAGTTACTTAATGCTTAATTAGTAAAAAAACAAAGTGCAAAGTATTTAATTTGTACGCAGCAATTTTATTAGTAATAAGCAATCACAAAAGCTTGAGAGAAGCTTCTGCAAATATTTGTTTTTAAGTATCTTAAAGGAAAACAACTTTTGTTCCTCATCCCCAATTTCACTACTGAAGCTACTCTATGGTAACCCTGGGAACTAAAGTTATTCCATATTATTTTTAATAAATTTGCTGAAGTTAATAAGCCAACAGAGAAATTAACCATAAAGGAAAGTGAAGTGCATTTGCAATATTGGAAAAACTTTTTGATTGCAATTTGAAGTATTATCATTTGATCTGAAGACAATGGAAGAAGAGTAAATAAACTGAGTCCGTCACACACACATAAATAACTAACAGATAATTTATTCTTTTCAATGATAGCTTTTTCATTTACTTTCTAATTTACCTGCCATGCGATGATAGTAACCTCAATAAAAACTTGAGGTAACTATGTGTGTGTAGGTGTGCAAAAGCCAGAGAAACATATCCAACTTTGACTACTGACTCTGTACTTTTTCCTTTAAATATGATTCCTGTCTTTCCAATTGCTGATGCTGCTTAGAAAACAGAGTATTGACCATATTTTTATCATTAAAAAGTTTATACCGCAGGTTTTACTTTTAAGATTGATATTCAACAACAATGCATTAAACTTATTTTCAACAAATTTACCTATCCATGGCTTAGTTCTAGCATCTTATCATAGATCCGTCTACAAATGCCATGAATAACATGGATAACAAATGAAATGAAGATCTATCCCTTGACTTAAGGGGTACCAGCACAAAAGTTTCAAACTTTTTATGCTGGTCCACTTAATTAATATATAACTAATATATAAAATTTTGACTGCTGTTAAGGTTATAAATAAAAACTTTTTCGGATGACCACTTTTTTAATTTTTAAAAAAATTCAAAAATTTTTAAGAATCCCATGTTTAAAAATTCGTTAAACGAATATAAAATAAACATAATTGATTTTTTATACGAAAACGCTCCAAATCAGTCAGTGACAGGACGATCCTTATCTATCATATCGAATTCATCAATATTGCAAGGATCCCTTCGCCTTAGATTGAGCGATGATAGTGCACTGGTAATGCTACAACTTTCCATATCCTCACATGGTATACATTCTTGTCCACCCTCTTCTTCTTCCATATCAATCAAACACTCAACACTTTCTTTGAGTTGTTCTTCGGAAGGCTTTGTAGTTAGTGAACAACTAGATTCATCAGAGTCAGGGCGAGGTAATGGTATTGGATCTTGTGGTATTTGTGAATAATCATAAGCGCAAATTTCTTGTGCATTCCATTCTGTTGGCAGTAAAACAAGTTCCTCACCAAAATCTTCTGCCTCACCTTCAGCATGTGGATGTAGTTTACTTCTTTGCACTTCATCATAGTTTGGTGATTGAAAAAAGCCAACAGTCATATTTTCGTGATTATAATTAAGTACTGTGGGCCCAATAGGATAATCTATACTAAAATTGCCGTGTACTATGAGTTTGCGATCATCAGAACCAATATACAATTCAAATGGACCAAGACGTTCGTTTTGTTGAAAAGTACCCTTGAAACACATGGGCGTACATTTGACTTTATCATATTTATAAATTCCAACACCATGTTTTTCATTATTTATCCACTCGCCATAATATGAATCACCGTTGGGATATGTATAACGCCCCTTACCATGTTTCACACCCTTACGCCAACAACCTTCATATAGACTTCCATCAGGATAGAAGAAGGTACCAAATCCACTGCGATGACCTAAATACACGGTTATATTTATTTATATATAAATTTAAAATATAACAGCAGTTCCATAGAGTTTACCATGGCGATATGCTTATAATAGGCTAATCATGAATGTAAAACTTACCACAACGATAGTTGCCATAGTAACGTGCTCCATTAAGAAAAACATATAATCCTATTCCGTGTCTTTGGCCTTTACGATAAAAACCATCGTATTGATCACCATTTGGAAGAATCGCCCAACCACGACCATGTCTTTGACCAGCTGCATTGCGCCCACCAATGTATAACTAAAATACAGAATATAAAATGATAGATTTTTCCACTTTGGGATAACTTACACCTATATTTGGAATCTCCGGCGATTCGTAGTCAGTGACGTAGGAATCTGTCTCTGCTATGTTAGAAGTCATTTTTTCTATATCAATTCAAACTAAAGAAATATACAAAAAATGTTTGTTATAATTATTCAAATAAAATTATGATATGCTTCAATGCTTATTTGATGCCAGCTGTCAGATATACTTGAAAGTATTATAGAAACATAGATTCAGAAATTATTCAATACTCAACATACTATGAAGATACAATCTATCAAACTTTCAAGGATCAACATACATTTGATTATTCTAGAAAGTAATTAATTACTGCAGCAGTTCTAGAAATCATTCCATCCGTCATATATAACCATTGAACGTATTATAACCTTTAGGGAAGACAAGCTATTAAATGAATTTACGACTTTAGCCTCTGATATATATTTAGATTATTAATGAAGTACATTATACGAAGTATACGATGTTTTACTAACTACTTTAGTTGGTATCCAATTCCTAAACGAAGCTCTTAATAAGTTTACGAGTTGTACTATAAAATATTGTAGCGGAAATATTAAAAGTCTTCCAAGAATTCAAAAAGTTTAAGAATTTGTTTGCATTTGTTGCGGATTTTTGATATTAAAGTAACAAACAACGATTTACTGTAGCATATAACGCCTAAAATTCATTGTTCTTGTTTTTGTGCAGTAGTTGGAAGCGTCAAAACCCTCCGTGCGAGATTTGGACCCACTAAACCAGTTCTTTAAAATGAAAGTGGAAGATTGCATACGCGTTCAGATGATGCAACCCCACTCCAAAATTAGGTGAGACGAAAATTGGAACTTAGTATTTGTAAACAATTTTATCAAAGCTGGGGATGAAGACACATAAGCGTTGAAATAAGGGGTGATGGAAAATACCTAACAAACTATCGAGAGAAAGAGACCACCAACGGTATACACGATGGTAAGGGTTCTGAAATCCACAATTGCATAACGGGATGGAATATGGGGAGCGAGCCATCTCATCAATGTAATGAGAAAGGGTTTGAAGGGGCCTGTGAAATAGGGCTTAAAGAAGCTCAGAAGGAAGTTCTTTGTCATGGAGAATGTCAGGGGGAGATTATGCCGACGAGTTATATGTCTGCGTGCAAGTGAAAGAATGTACTCATCAAGTCTTTCAATCATGGCAGTGGAGTGGAGTACTCGACAAGAATGATGATGCCCATTGGGTTTGCGTCTGCAGTTGATACAATCGCGAAGGATTTTTCTTTCAAGGACTCGTAGACGTTCCCTTTGCCATAAAAATCACGGCTTGTCGTTGAGTTATATACGACAGTAGATATGTTTGAAAGGTTATTGTAGGATATCTCAAATGCTGTTGAATAAGTTATTCAACCAACAACTAAGTGTATATCTTATGATTCAACTTTATTGAAACTTTTAAATATTTTTATTAACGAATTATAATTTTTAGTGCATAACCGAAAATGTCTCCGATTTAACATAATTTCGGCCTTCATTGACATCATTTGTTCATGCTGACTTATGATTGAAACATTAACGGCCAGAATTATATTGCCATATATCACTTTGATTGCCATAAATAAATTCAACTGAATTGCCCATAATTTCTCGAAGCAATTAACGGTTTTGCATATGCCAAATTTTAAACCAAATAATCTCTAGAGCCCTGGCTTACTGTTTCTCCCTTCTAATGCTGCGAATAGCTGTGCTATATGTCGGATAAATTGGCATTTAAATTAATAGCCCAGAGGAGACAATCTTCAAAAAAAAATATGCATAAAAGCGAGCATAATGTAATGAAAGGAAAATTTAAATTACGTTGTCAAAACATTCTAAATATGTAAATGCGTAGATATACGAGTATAAATGTATCTATGTGCGCAGGAATCGAGCCAAATAAAAACCAGACCAAACCAAAGTGAAACAAACCATACCCAACAGAAGGCAGCCCCACATATTTTCAGGCCTAACCGCATACGCATATAAAATTCCTAAACAAAATTTACGAGTGCGTGCCACTGAGTCTTATTATTTAATTTTTCTTCTCGTTCTTGGAGGATTACTCGTTACTCATCAAAGCAGCAGCAGCGAAAAGCACACTGGCAGTCGGAAAAGAATTTGTGGCAAGCGAATGAAAAAAATAACCCTCAGACAGCCAGTTTACGGAACCAAATTAGTGGATTCGGGCTGAACGTCCCATGTACTCTCCTCGTGTATTTTAAATGAATTTCAGTTTGAATTTGAATTAGAATTTGAAGTTGAAGTTGAAGTTGAAGTTGAGCGTGCAATATGAATATGGTAATGAATGTGCTGAGAAATTGATAAGCGGAAAGTTGCGGGGAATTATTAGAAATAACGATGATTATTATGCCGTATCTGTATCTCCGCCTGTTTGGGTTCTTGGCATTAATAGCAATGTTGATGGCGCATAACAAATATTTATGCCCACATTGAAAATGAGTTTTTAAATTTTTCTTTTATTTTCCTTTTGATTATTTAATAAAAATTCCACAAAACCATCACCACAAAGTCATTAATATGCATACTGTAAACATGGCTAGAGAAGAAATACAAAATCGTAACATACATTCAGGGGTATAAGTAGTAAATAAGTAATAAGAGCAATGAAACAATAAGCCAAATTATTTCCAAATTTTCATTTTTTTTAAGTATGTGTTATGGTTTATAAATGCTGTAAAAACTTCATCACATTTAATTTACAATATTTTATGTTCACTTTATGGGTGCGTGCGCCTAAAAACACTGTTTCATGGTTACGCTATTTCTTCGGAGCGTCGCATGGACTTGTTACGAAACTTTTAGCAATTTAAGTTTATGAAAATTATTAAGCTTATTAGATGAATTATCGCACGTGACTTACCCACTTACCTTCTTGCTTACTTCCCGACGTCCCGACTTGCCGACTTCCCGACTTATTTACTTATACACTTTTACTTTAAACTTTATAAAGTTGACAGCATTGTGGATTAGTCCAATTTTCTGTCGAAAGTTTATTATTCGTAGCAGAAACGCTGAAAGGTCATAGGGTCTGCTTGCATTGAGCAAATACACCGGTTACACTTAGTAACACATTTTTAAATTAATTTTTAATGAGTCACTTTTCAAAGTCAAAACTTATTTTGGAACGTGAGAGGGTCAAGTTTTCGTTGAGGTTCCTTTTCGTCATCATCGAAAATTCATTGTTCACACTTTTGTTTTTTTTTAATCGCCAGCAATTCATTCTTTATGGTAATTAACACATATAATGTGTCGTCTACTTCACAACGAAATGATATATTCAAATTAAATAATGTTTTGTAATGGGAAATGTATATTGAAGCAACTTTGTTGAAAACTTGGTCAATATTAAGCACACTTCAAAGAGTATATTAGTATTTAAGGAAGATGACGATGAACATAGAGAGGTGTCGAAGTTAGTGTCAATTAATATCTTAAGTTTATGCTATGTGTGAACACAGTGTTCGTTTTCATACCAATGACTTTAAAGTTCCAAGAATAATCTACCAAAAATAATACAGTTTTTGTTATTAAATTAAACAGACCTGATCTTGTTCTATGAACGACAAGTCGTTTATGATGTCACAAATATTGTCAGTACTTGTGCCTATTATTGTGCATCCAAAAAAGTAGAGATTCTTGTCACTGCTAATAAGATCCCAGGAATCGTTCTTATTGAACAACGGCCAAATTGACACATATCAAATTGTCACATATATTATGATTGACTTATACCTTTTAGAAGCTATCCAATGAAAGTGGAATTGATACTTCTACTATCAAACGCTAATTAGACGGAAACCATATCAACATGTTGTGAGTGATGTACACCTTATATTAGTTAGCTTAATAAAATTCTTCAAGTGAAATGTCAGAGATGTCATGAATAACTATAATTTCTTATTAGTTAGCTGAAGAAATTTATGACAGGTGCCTCACTTAAGAGCCGCCGAGGAAAGGTAAGCTGTTAAATCTAAAAGAAATCTATAGAATCACCAAGTTAAGCTAAACCTTTTTATTTTTTTATCTATTCAATCTTCTTATGACCGAAAACCCAGATATGCGTGATGTTACTGAACTTTTTCAGCTGGACGATATCCGCTTTTCATCAAATTACTAGTTTTAATTTAAAGATGAAAGACAGATTAACTATAATTACAGCTTGACAGCCAATGAAAATGGCTATACTTATAACTTTGTACTTATCTCTGATGTGGTTTGTTTTGGAAGGCTTAAAATTGCTTGATGGTAGATTTTGCTGTGCATTGTTTGATCTGCTAATTTTTAAAAATATGAGCGCTTCCCTTTTTTGGATTTAATTAATCCATCACTGAAACTAATCAGTGATCTTATCTAGGGAAACGTATCTAGCATATACTGCGCCTCTCAGTTAAATCAATTATACAGAGTAAGACGCAAATATTTTTGATCATTACTGTTCAGATAAAATCAATATTATATAATAAACACATTTTCGTGCAGTAATCATAGTTTCACTCAGATAGTTTTAATTTAACATGAACCCCGGTCAGTGTACTGTGTCACTTTTCAATTAAACTGTATTAAGGATGATTGAAAAATAACTACACTTGAAAATGTTATTGACTTTTGAAGCAAAAAATTACTTTACTTTAAAATTCATAATCGCATTTTTCGTATGGAGCAGCCGTCAGAAAATAATCAAGCTGGATTGGCATAATAATTTATATAATAACCAATTCCATCCACTTTCATGCATAAATAAAGTAAAGTTAAGTGGCAAAGAGCAGCAAGGGTAATGCAATAGCAACTACTCAAATATTTAAAATCGTATTCCTTGTCGTGAATAAAAATAAAAATAAAAATCAAAATTTATATGCCACATGCCGCGTAACCAATTGCAACCCTTAAAAAGTGCTACCCATGCACTACCACCAATTGCACCCCGAGGTGGCCGCATTCTATGGTTAACAGCAAACACACACTGCGTGTAGTTCCTACTACGTCGAAATTACACTAAATTACGAAAGTGTGTAACTATAGCCTATTTATGTGTCGTCGTGCCATTGCATGGGTGCATGGGTGCACGGTTGCCTTGTTGCCTACATCCACGTATCTGTAATGGGTATATACGCCTGTACCGATAATGCAATTTGTTGCAGAGAAACATTTCACAGTTTATGCTGTTCCTGCCACTACCCCTCCATTATCCACTACCCGCTTCACTTCAGCGTACCACCAACAGCGGTTCTTTTATAGTACTTTCACAAGTACTTTATTTTAGCGCATACGACTAATAAACATGGGTGCAACCCTTGCCGTTCTACTTTGCTTAATAACACAATAATTTCATATGAAATCGCTGGTAGTGTTGCCACTTTGTCTGGTGATTTTGTCGCTGCACGTTACTTGCTGTTACCTTTTGTCATTGAAGGCAAATTGCCTGTTACTTCCTTCTTCCGCTTTTTGAGTTGCTAACAACACTGCTACACTGTTGCCAACATTGTTTCAATTTATGAGGCACCAATTACTCTGCTCTACCATCTCACCCCGCACTCGATGTTCACGACGTCGGAATGATTTTCATACCGTTCTGCCTATTTTATGAATGTTATAAAATTACTATAAGTAATTTAGTATTTTTATCGCTTATTGTACTTTAATGAATCTGTGGTGTCCTTCGAACCGACGATGTGAATTCCATACTGCCATCGTATTTATTTAGTATGTCAACTGCTGCGCCATCATGTAGTCGTGTTTAGATATTGTTTTGTGGTCAGAATACAAACCATTGGCCATGGAAGATCTTAAAGGACAGAGGCATGGGTAGGCGAGTTATAAGAGTGATTAAGTTTCGTAATAAATGACAATGAAAACATTTTCATGACAATAATAAGAACTCCTAAAATTAATTAATTGTTCTATGACGAATTGGATTTTGTAAAAACTTTCATTTAATGAGTGTACTCGTATGTGGATTAAGATGTGAGACAATAAAATAATTTAATAAAAGTGAACAAACTGAAGTCGTTATAAGTATAATCTCAGTTAATATCCAAAGTTGAGTTACAATGTATTCATTGGTATATCTTGGCATATAGTTTTCTATGTATCGCCAGATTAAGTCCTAACTTGCTACAAGTGGTGAACTGAGGGTTTCATCTTACAGTTGAGTTTAAAAAAAAATCATCACATTAAAACCAAACTCTTGTCGTATTAGATCTAGACTTAGTGCGTATATTTGTTATTATTATCATAACAAAGACTTTGCTAACTGCAAGCCTAGAAAACGAAACACCAGAACAACGTAGTGCGTATATTGATTAAAAAATTCTGTTGCAATAAATTCATCTTAAATTTTAAAATTTAAAAAGTCGTGAATCAAGAGCAACTGAATCAACCATCATTAAAATCAACTCGAAGAGAAACAATTAAGAAGTAATTAATATTTCAGTCACAACTTATTTAAAGCGATTAAAAAATTTTAAGAATCTTGCAAAATATAACAGCTATTTCCAAATAGTCCCCTTTGGGGCTATTATGAATGGAAATTACAAGAGATGTTGACCTAAATTGAATCAATATGTCACTACATTCATTTATTATTTTCTATATCGAACAACTGTATATATGTTAAGGGATTACAAATATACATCGTGAGCAATAAAAATGTGGGACACGATCAATGCGGTTTCTAGCCCTGAAATAAAACTCGAAATCATTTCAAACCTTTTATAAATAATGATTCGAGTACACAATTATCTGATTAATTTACATAAGTGGGCATTAAGTCAAAGGCTAACAATTGGATAATTATTACATTGTGACCGAAAAGTTTTCAGAAATTCTCATTTAAAATTCGCGCGCTGTATATTTTTCGATATTTTAAGTTTATGATCACAGAAATTAAGGAAGTACTAGGCTCAGCGTTTCAAAACTTTGGAACATTCAAACCAGACCTCAGGTCCGTTCGAAAAACAAGGAAAAAATAGTGACAAAGGATACAAAAAATTTTCGGTTTCAACAAACCTGCAGATCGTTACGATCTACAAAACTAAGGAAACATGTTTCGAAAACTCAAACTAGACTGTACAAAACAAATAAGAGCTAAACTAAAACTCGTCCTACGACCTCACTCACGACGAAAAATAAAGCCAAAGGAAATCGTGAACAAAATACTATGTGACTATGACAGATACAGAGACTGAAGTCGTAAGATCTCGTTTAATTCACGTGGAAAATTTGAGAACGACAGTCAACGGAAATATTCGAAGCACCACAATACGAAACAACATTATCAACGATTTTAAACTTAATAAAACCATGTTTAACCTACTTTAATCAGTTTCAACAGTTAAGTTTAACATATGTTTTTCTACAAATAATTTACATAGATTGGTTCATGGTTGAATGTAATTTAGCCAATAGTCAGAAGTACTGATTACGGCCCTGCAATATTAAAACAACGGTTGATGATATGAAAATGAACAAAAAATGAGATTTAATAAAAAAATATAGTAGTATTTATAATATCTTTTAAAAATGTGTTATTTATTGTGCAACATCAGTTTGGTTAAATAAATTCTGTATTCGAAATTTTGTAGAACTCACCTTTTTCCCTTCTGGGTTATATATTCCCAGAAGTGTATATATATCAAGGTAAAGTCAATTTTATTTAATTCAATATTATTACCAAATTATTTCATTAATTTATTAATGTATTTTAATTTCTTTAATTCACAAAAGACTTAGTCAGCTGAAGCTGCTGCATTATTATGGCTTCAAACTTTCAAAGCCAAACTTCACAAATTGGAAAAGTTCAACTTTAGAAATTCTTGTGGAACATAAAATTTTGATTTTTGTTAAATATTTTTGTGCTAATGAAAGAGAAATGCTTTGTTTTTCAGTTCGAGAGGAAAAACATTAAGCAAAAATCCACAAAACAAGAATAAAACTATGCAGCAAAAAATGTGTTGTGTTGGCAAGTATCCTTTTTCGCAGTATGAGAAACTTTTCATTTAAATCCATAAATAGTCACTTTTAACGCATTGGCTCCGCATACGCAACGGAAGGACCCAACGCCACTGCAAACCTAAATAACCCCTTCCCCCCAAAAAAAGAACAAATTTGCTTTTATCTCGAATTGAACTCAAACGGTTTCTGCATATTTAATCCAAGGCACTTTTTATGCTTCGAAACAATGCGGAATTTTTTAAACTTTCCAGCTCGGTTTCCGCATTTGTTGTTGCTTCATAAATTTTTGTAATGTTTAATAAAATAGTTTGTTAAATATTTTTACCAAAAAACTAGTGAATTATTGCTTGAAGTGATTTTTATGAATTTTATGTGAAGCCAAAGAAACTATCATAAGCACACACAATTTAAAAGCCCCTGTTCAACCCCCGCCTTTAGGGTGCTGAATTACTTGTGTATTTAGTATTCAGGATTGTGATGGAAAGCAGAGAATTTATTTATAAAAACACGACTCCTTGGTGTTGTTTTGCGATATTCTATTGCAAATGGCTGCATTTCATATCGAAAAATAATTTCTCAAACACCGAAGCCGCATGTCCTGCAGTGTGTCGAGCACAACTGTCAACTTGTTTTACTGCTCACATCCGTTCTGCTCAAGTTCAGAACTTCATTTCCGCTACTCTTTGATTTTGTAACTGGTATGGTAACATACCTTTTCCGTTAAAAATTGTCTAGCTGCCTTGATGACTGGATGACTGTCTGCAAAGTTTTCGGACGGCATCTATATATTTGCGTACTCCTCTAAACTACAGGATATTGTGTGTGTGTGTGCTTTTCTGTGTTTGTGTCTTGATGTGCAAGCAACTGTGCTTGATTTGTTGACAATTTTTCAAGTTGTCTTCATACAAATTTTTCTAATTTTAAAATTTAATAAACTTTAAGGAGGCCTTCACGACGACTTTAAAACGGGTGCTGCCTAACTAAAGTATTCAATCAATTGTGAGAGTGATTTATCTGAAGACCTCTTCACTGATAGAGTAAATAAGAAAAGCTATTGGACGCATGAAATAAAAATCATAGTACCGTCGTTAAAGCTAATGAGTTATGTGCTTAAGTTTTAAATATCTTTGACTCTGGAATAGTTTGGAGAACGTCGGAAAGATATATAAGAAAATATATGAATTTACTATTAAAAAAGAAGATCTCTTTGAGTGCAATACAATTACTTCGAGTGCCTTCCAACTATTGTAACAGTTCATCAAACATTTTTGTACCTTGATTTAGATATGGTCTTTAACTCCAATCAAAATAGATCCCATCGAGGTCAATACATCAATCCCAGCAATCTTTCATAGATGAAGCATACTCTTTGAGATAGTTTGGGCTGTCATAATGTTGGATGATGATGTATTGACTCAAAACAAATTGTTCTATGTTTCCCGTTTCGATGTTTTTAGAACTCTCCTGATCTGTAATGTCCAATGAATGTTGGTTCTTTATTTTTATAACTTGATGGTTCAAAAGCGTTTGTGAAGCAACACATCATGTGGAATGCCTGATTTGGTTACTAATATTGGACTCAAAAATTTTGGTTTCTTTTCTTTATGGTAGAGATTGTGAACTTATGCTATTTTTTGTTTTCCTATACTGTTTTCTGTATTTCGTATATAAAATTTGGTTATCATCATTATGCCTATTGTATTACGAAAAAATTCAAGCTATTTAATAGGGAGTATATTTATAGTGTCTGTGAGGCCCTATGCTCTATTGTGTACATACAAAATAAGATATTTTTGGTGTTTTAAAAAACTGTTTTAAAAACTCGATTATACTTTTAACGACTTAGTTAATTACAAGGTATAATACGCTCTTACCCTTATGTCGAGGAATTCACATTCGATGAGTATATTGTATTAGGAAATGTAGATTCATTGGCATTCCTCAGCTGCATTTTATGCTGTCAGGATTTTAAATGCTTCATATGGAATTAGAAAAATATTTAATCTACTGCGTGGTGGAAAAATAAGTATACGCAAATAATTGAAATAAGAGGGAAACCTTAATACTATTAATACTACTATTAATAACTACAAAATAAAACTAAAACAAAAACAAAAGGAACTCAAATATTTAAATTAATTTTGAGATTAATTTTAATAATAAAATTTTCTAAATCTCTTCAAATTATATTTTCCATTTATGCAACGAAAATTTCATGTTAAATGTATATTATAATATTTTTCTTATGAAAATATCATTTTTGTGACTATCACTGGAAGAGTAAATAACATTCAATTAATTATTTATTAATAACTTTGTGCTTTTAAAGTTTTCATGTCCCTATTTGTATTAAGCAAATTATTTAAACAAGAACATTTGAAACGAAAATATACATTAACTTTATTAAATAGCAGAATAATGTAAATAAATAAATGAAATAATGTCCAAATTTATTTATATTAATGCATTTTCAGTAAGAGTAAATTTTTGCTCTTACAACAAAACTACAACAATATTGCAATAAAATAACAACAAAAATATTTGCAATATTCGTTTCTGTTTGTTTAGAAATTCTATGTAACTCATACGCCATGTGGGTCAAATTTTGTTTAGCTTAGATTTACATTACCAACTGCAGAATTCATTAAAAATTCTATTTAAATAGCAAAATAATATGCAACTGACCTTTAGCATGGCTTGTTAAAAGAGTTTTCAATCTAACCCAAATCTGGTATTATGAGTTGTAAACATGGAGAAACAAAATGACACGACCACACAAAATACTCACTTGCAACTTGCACTTGCGGCAAGGCGGAGGAGAGGTGTAGAAGTTGTGGAAGAAAGTCAGTAAGCATTTTAAATATGCTCTTTCACTTTCAGTTTTAAACAGAAACTTTTATACAAACTTTAACTGCACTTTCATCAAGAAATTCTAGCTGCTTGCACGCAAGTTAAGTTTTTCCTAATGCTAATGTATACAAATTTTTTTAAGTGTATCTCAGCTTGTTTGTGAATTTCGTAGTGTATGTGTATTAGTTGTTAAGTAATAAGAAACAGTGGTTGTAATGCTACTTCCAACAAAAAAGTATCTAAAACTTTAGCATAGATACGACCGCAAGTTGTAGTCAAAATCAAGTGCAGCTCATATTGCATGCACTTTATGCACTCAAGTGCATTTCTATGCCAGTTTGTGAGTGTATAACTTTGGGTTAGTATTTAAACACATAGTTTAATACTCGTTCACTACAAGAAGTAAACGTTTATTTGAACTTCAAGTTGTTAAGTTTTTCTAGACATAATATATTTTAACTTGAACATAAGTTCAGCAAACAAAATTTGATGTAGCAAAAATTTAAACTGAATATTTTTACAAAAAAAGCACCGTTTTTACGGTATAGTAAAAATTAGAAGTGCTACATATAATCAACAGATCCATTAAGGGGGTACAATAGATCTTCAGGTCGCAATGAAAATTTCCGCAATGCACGTTAAAACTACAATCACTGGCTACAGCAGCTCACTACTTTCACCACAATCACTTTCACTACAGTAATTATTGGGACGCAGTAGCGAATAACTACAGTAGTGCATAGTGCTACAGTAATCAGTTTTATTTTTGACAGTGTAGCCAGCTAACGTCATTTGATCGTGCGTTAGATATTAGACTTCTAAAAGTCTGATTTGGGTGCTTAGCTGATTGTTCCAAGATCATAGATTAGTATGACGTGACTCAAGTTGTGCATTGAAATAAATGCTAGCACTCCTTAGCTACTCATATATTAATAGGAATGTTTACCCGAACTCAGCATATGTAAAAAGTGTATGTATTGGCTTTCTTTGATACTCTAAACTGCGGTGGATATACGTTTATACATTTACATTTGCTTAAAGCAAAGCAAATGACATAGCAAACAATATAGCTTGCATAATAAGTTCACATCAAAATTTAAATAATTAGTCTCTTTTTGTGTCAGTACCCTCAGACTCAGTTTTACGAAACTAAATTTATTATTCTTGTTTACATTTTCCTTATTTCAACTATTTCCGAAGATATGGAATTGTCAAGCAGTGATAAACCTATATGGTCTATGTACAAATGTATTCAATATATTATTTACTATATACGAGTATTTCAGAATGTGTTTCTTTGAAAAACTCTTCCAGATGGCGTTCCTTTAATTTGGGCTCCCTTCAAGTATACCAGACCTATTGTTATATAATTTCCACCGAAAGCAGTTTTTTATAATTTCATAACAAAGAAATGTTTATTTAAAATGTATCTCTTAAAGGCTTTGCGTGGAATGCTACTCTCACACTACATAAGAGTTATTTACTAGTACACATATTTTCTCCTATATAATAAAACTTATTTCCATAACTGAAAGACTTAAACTTTTTCAAAAAATTTCCACAGCATTTGCATAAACTACTACTTAAAGAAATTTTAAAACAAAGATACAAGCATTTGCCAAACTTGATGCAAAATCTCGCAGTGTGCATAACTGCACTTCAAGTACACTGAGGCTCACATGTGAGTGCATGTTCATATTTGCGTTGCATAGCAGCGTTGAAATTTCTTTGAAAAGAACTTCAACTTCAGATACACTACAGATACATTTGCACGACGAGAAAATGTGTGCAAAGCCTGATCACGCTTTGCCGAAACTGTGGTGCTTTCTTTTTCAGCGCTTCTTGTTGCATACTTCGGGGCGCAATTTGCCTACTGCATATTTTATAACTGCAGTGGAATTATGCAGCGAGCGCCGTCTCCGCTACTACTTAACATTTGCAAACACAAACATGTTTCAACTTCAAGCGCGGCTTAAAATATTCATAAAAACATTAAGAAAATTCCGAAAAATTGCTGTTAACATATGAATTTTCATTTTAAAAAGAATTAAAATTGACAAAATGTGGCGAAGTTGCAGGAAACATTCATTTATGCCACACATGCTGGGAGCGATGTCTTGTGTGTGTTTTCGTTTGTAGCACAAAAGTTTTAACATAAAACAGCGCTTTAATAACAACAACAGATGGAATATTTGCGTAACCAAAAAAAATTAAATTGAAATCATGTTTTTGAACTGAGAAAATATCCCAAGAAAAAATAAAATAAATTCCAATAAAATGGTGAATAAAATTTTCTTTGAATTCCGCATTAAATAGAGTTCAAGCGAATTTCCCAGAAATCACTATCAAAGGCTGAGCACACATAGACATAATACTACATATTGATGGATACTCCAATCAAATAGTCCACCAAGTAAGTGGCATTGATTTAGACAACAACGAAAGATAAAAACAATGTCATCTTAGCTTCTTGAAAATGATAAGTTGTCCAATTTTACTTTCACTGAACTGCTTAATTTTAGTCTTAAGATTTTAAAGTATATAAAATACTGCTTAAAGTACATGTATTCGAAATAATTTAATATAAAACTTTTGAAAACAAATATAGGAATATTAAATTATGTAGTGTTCATATTCATCCATTCAGTGTTCATATCAAATGTTCACTTACTTTTTCTTTTTTTTTCAATTTCCACACTTTCCGTGCAGTGACTAACCTTTTTGTGACTAGCCTACACATATCCTGTTTGTTTATGTATAAAATTTTTAATATTTTATTCTGGAACAATCTGTTGCAAAGGTTAAAGGCTGTTAAGAGGACATGAGACACATAACAAATTTTCCATACGTTACATTTTGATTGTAGTGGCCTCTTCTGATATATGCAGTAACAGCTGCAAGTTATTATCAAACAAAAAAATTAAAAAAATGTGTCTTTAGATATAAAAATACTTTATATATGTAAATAATTTAAAACATAATGTAATATGAAAGTAAAAATAGTTCAGACGGGTGTGTAACTCTCCTTGACCAGAATAGTATGATTTCATTTAATATGCTCTCAAATATGTTTTGAAATATAAAGGTTTTAATTTTTGATATTGAAATTTTAACAAGCTCTTTCGCCCTAGCGATATTATAAGAAAATATTAAAACAAACCATTAACACCCACAATTTTCACATTTTTTAAAAATCAAGTACTTTGCTATCATGCCTTTTATTTTCTTACAGAATTTTGAAGACAGCACCTTAACATACTCCTCCTTTTTCATTTATTCCCCCTCTGTGTAAATGTTTCTGTTGATTTTACTCCATGTAATTATTTATTTTTAATTTCTTATATCATGACGCCTTAAAGTATGCAGTTTGAAATAAATTACTACAATGTGTTATTACGCACTTTTCGTTTCAAATCTTGAACTGCAAATAAAAACCTTACAAGACGCATAAAAATCTGGAAAATATTTGAAAAACCCACAACGGAAAGTAAGTGCAACGGCAACGTAACTTGGTCGCGTTGACAGCTGCCACAGCCAGCGAAAAGTTGTAAAAAACCATTTTGTTCGAAATGCAACTGCACCGCACGACACAGCCGCAACATGAAATTTATGATTTTGTCAAAGTGGGCAATGAACTTTACTTGTAAAAATGCTGTAAATCGCGTTCTCCGTTTGCAATCTTTCGACAATGGTGCCACTTACCACCGCGACAATGGCGCCTGCACATATGCAACACAAATTGACTAACTCGCATGCGAGTTACATATTTGCAATACTTTTCACAGTAGATCGGAATGTGTACGGAAGCGTAAAAAAGGAATCCAACCAACACTCTGTCAAAAAAAACGTAAAGTTAAAAAGCATTAAATTTAGGCGCCTAAAAGCACACACAAACGTGCGGGTGCTACTACATTTGCAACAACTAAAAGCCAATTCAGAGAAATACTTCAAAATGTTCTATTTGTCATAAATGGCAATGGCAGTAGTTGTGGCAGTTGCAGTGGCGTTTAGAGCGCTTAACAAAATGCACCGAAATGCCTTTACTACATAATGCATTGATAAAATTGCGTGCCATTAATTTCCAACAAAAAGTCACTTCATAAATTTGCTTGTAAATGCCATAAGCACGAAAATACTCAATCACTAACACATATGCACATATGCACATATACACATATTCACAATACATGCGCTTTTATGCAAGCATACGTGCGCGTTTAAAATATCAAACTTATTGTCATTTTTGCGGCTGACATGTGCGTTGACGCAGACATTTTGTTGGCCTGAATGAGGCGGAGGGCGCCCATTTGAATGGCAATAAAATTTTTCGGTTGACAGTTTTATTAGCTTTGTGGTTGGATATTGTATGAGTTGGTAACTGTAACTGCAAATAACAAAATTGGCATGATGCATGCCGCTATCTGACTGTATTAGTATGCTAGTATGCGCAACAAACACACACACACACACTTGAACATACAAAAAAATCTTAATTGCTTTAGCATTATTGCGTACAAAATGCTTAATTCATTTTAAATGACAATTTAGCTAATGAGACATTTTTTAGTTTTGTTGATTACCTTTAGGGGACAGTAATCATGGTAGATGATATGTAAAGAATATACGGAACTCTATTCTGAAAACAATAAACGAAAACTATAAGAATTTTTAGCATGACATGAGCTAAATAAAGTTAAAAAATTATTCCTTTTAAATAATTTGTTAAATTACATACAGGGAGCCTTTCTTTTCCACCTTGAATATCCATTAGATCTCTATAAATTGCATTAAATGTATAGATCACTATAAGTAGTTTATGTATTATAATATGAAGTTAATTGGTCTGTATGTATATGGGAAATTAAAATTACAGTTACCAATTACTATTACTACGAGATTAGGTATATAAGCACTTTGGGCGCAACCCATTCTTTACACAACTTCGACGTTTTTATCATCATATGGCAAATACTATGCATTTGTGAATGTATCAGCTGGTTCTAATCTGCTCATTTTTCTGGCACACATTACGTGCTACTTAGGGTGGATCGATCTGTTTTCCACTTTACCTAACTTCCAATTAATCTTTTCCTCAATTTCAATATACAAATTCTTGAATAAAATGTCTTTAATTGTACAAAGTAAAGTTTCAGTAAATTTATTGTGAAATTTTATATTTGCAAGCCATTCCAGTCACAATTTTTTAACACAATTTTATTTCTTATTCCTTGGAATATATATTTTTTATATTTTTTTTTTGTTTTTTTTTTTCATAAAATCGTATTTCATTGTTTCAATGTGTAACATGTGGAATTTATTGCAGTTCTGAAATATAAGCGAGGAGAAAATAAACCTCAACGTCGCATGAATCTTATATCCTTGTGAAAACTTTAGTAAAACTTAAAAAAATATTTATTTTTGTTGCCACGCACTTAAACTAAATGACGACATTAAAGTTGGCAATTGTGAGTTGAATTTCACAAATTTTCAAAAATTCTGCAACAATTTGAGTTGAAGTTGTTTAAGCAGTAAATATGCAGTTTTTAATTCATAATTAATTTACTGCGCCGGATAACTTTCGCGCTAAACTTAACAGCATTTGCTGAATTGCAAGTTGCAATTCTTGGATGTTGTTGGCTGCAGTTGACGATGAGGAAGATGATGACGACGACAACGACGACGACAAACTTTAAGAATACGCGACTACAGAAATTGTTGCAGGTCAACTTTTCTGCAACTTTGTTCGAAACGCACTCACCTCAAAGGACACCAAGAAAATAATACCCAAACCAACCTGCTGGCGATACAACAACAAGTTGCTGCAATCCAATTAAAGGCTTTATACCAAAAGTAATGAAAATGGGCTGGGGGAATTGCCAACGGTAACAGTGACTATCACAGCAACAATGACAACAACAAAAAAACGTGTAAAACCTAAGTAAGCCAAGTTAGCGCATTAAGCACAAGCTCTTCTTTCTGCAATTAAATAGGCAAAATGAAAAAAAATCCAAACAAAAAAAAAGAATTTGATAAAAAAAGTGAAGAAACTTAAAGTAAAGTTGCAATGTGAAAAAAGTCCTGCGAGGATGATGACATTGCAACTACTTAAGTTGGTGTTGAAGCATCAGCAATAAACAAGCATTAACCCAGTTTCAGTTTTTGCAGAACTACGGTCTCAGATCCTTTGATTGTTTTTGTTTTTGTTGTTGTTTTGGTTATGCGTTACCCTAGCACACTTGACTCGAACCTACAATTCCAAGTACCTAGTACTGCACTCTTTAGGTGGAGCATCATAATTCTTCATCACTTTTTTACTTGCTGACTTTTGTCGGAACTGCTTATAAACAATAATATTTTTTCCATTTTTTTTTTGGTCCTTAAAGGAAAATAAAAACTTTAAGAAGGTTCCATTCTTCAATTTTTTTCGGAAGGCGG
>NC_051847.1:5931344-6000257 GCF_002237135.1 Teleopsis dalmanni
CTGCACATTTTTATTATCAATTTTTTGTATTCAGCAGCATTCCTTATTCATAATCAGCATTCTTCATATGTACTAAGCAGCGCGAATATTTCTCATATTTTTAAACCAAACTCCTGTGCGGAGGAGGAATGCATGCAGGAGGTGCGCTTGCAGGAGGTACTCGACGTCGTCGATAGTCAAGCAGAATTTGTTACTTTTGTAAATATTTCAAAAGCTTTTCTTATTGCAAATCAGAAAAATTATTAAAATTGACTGCTAAGTGCAACAACAACATCCCCAGTAGGAGCAACAACTGCTGCCGTTGCTTAAACAACAGCACAGCAGTCGAAATAACAGCAGCAGCTATTGGCATGCCGAGCTGCAACATCAAGTGCAATCATCTTCAATTTCAGCTCATTGCAAATTAATCGCGTATTTTTGCTGGAAAATCTAAAAAAAAAGATAAATGAAGATGAAGATGAAAATTTTAAATGAAAGAAAAAAACAAGAAAATCGTATTGAAAATAGATCTCCTAGATTTTTTTTCCGGAATGTTTATTCTGAAACTTGTTGTTAAGACGTTGCCAGATTGGTGCTTTGTTGGTGCTGCGACTGCTGCAATTGCTGCTACCGCTGATAATGTGTAAAATGAGTGGAAGAAGATTGCAAGCAAAACAAGCGGGAAGCAGTTGGCAACATACAAATGCAGTTTATTTCGTAATTTTTCCTTTTATTCTTAGAAGTTTAGCTTCTTTTTTTGAGATATTTTCGTGATAAAAATAATTTTCTATCTTTTTTCACTCATCTTACCAAAGTCACTTTGCTCATGTTCATAATGAAAATTATAATCTACTCATTGCTCATCTCCGCTGTGCTTTCTTTCCACTGATTTGTGCGGTGCAGGGGAAAAAACTACACATGAATAAGAAATTGGCAAAATTCTTTCGCAGGATAAATGAGGAAACTTAATCCTGAAAAGAAAAACAAGTTGTTTTTAAATTAGACACAGTGAACAATTTTCATTACTACTGGATACTATATAGTCCACAGATGAAAACAAACAGTACTAAATAAGAGGGACTTCAAGGACGAAATTTGTTTACTACCAGATTAGCAAAAGTATAAAGACCGTTAATCTTTTCGCTTAAAAAATTTTCTAATCTTATATTAGAGAGGTAATACCAATAACCATTATAGACACTAAACTATTACACTGAAACTAAATTATTTTTCCAATAATTTTATTGATTTTATAGGATTTTAATTTTATAGGATTTGGATTAATTTCTCATATTATTAGACAAGAATCAGGAAAAAAGAAAACTTTGGCCACAACTTATTCTCTAATAAAATGTGGTTGGTAATCAAAGTAATGTTTAGAGCGATATTTTGAATAACTACCAGACTAATATAACACAAGTCCTTAGAAGTACGCTAAGGTGTCTGTCGTCGTTAAAACGAAGTTAAGGGTTATTGCCTAGTAATCTGATAGGTCTTTTTGTCTTGTATTACGACCTTGAGCAAAGAAAGTTTCAGTATCTACTTGTAAGCGGATGCGATTTTTAGTAACATCCTATTTAATTATCCAGCTTTGATCTTGACTATAAAGACAAACTAAGCTAGAAGTTTTATACCCGATTGATATCAGAAATTTTTCTGTTCAGTTAGAATCAATTAGGATCGGCTATCTGTCATGGTCTGAATATTCGGATCTATTGGTATCCGTATTTATATTCTGTGTGTAGCTCATTTAAGTTAATTTCACTAAGATAATTTGAAAGATTGTATTTCCCCCGCTAGTGAACGTTAACCGGATTTTTAAACAATAATCTACTTTTTCTTTTACACATATCAACATCGATATGTCCAACAGTTTTTGATTTTGTTTCTCCACAGCTGTAAAAGAGTTCCACAAACCTATAGGTAGAAGAATTACGAAAATTAAAATATACCTTAATTTAAAAGATGCAATACTACCACCTACAACTGAAGTTTGTTGTCTTGAAATATTAATGAATTTGAAAATATATGTTATCCTTAATACACTTATGGAGCCTTAGAGGAATTGACCATCAATGTCCGTAACAAAATATAATAAAATCATTTCAAACTTTCAGGATTCTTTATGAACAAAAAAAAATAATATTCCAATCGCTCAAATAAGAAATTGCATTCCAATATGTTTCCAATAATTCATAAGTTTTTTACAAACCCAATCATTGCTGTATAATTTGTCTGATATTTGAAATGCGGGTGTATATCCTTGTCATTGAAAGTATTGAGTATATTCACTCCTTGCTGTTGCCACTGACGAAGTGTTAACGTCGTGTTTGTTGAGTTCTTTCTGCAGGAGGCAGGTCATGTGTAGGGTATCCTTTACAAATATATCCAGCAAATATATTTCAATGATTAATGATTGGTGGCAACATTTGTTGTTGTTATATTTGCAGTTGATTTGATTTGGTCTGCGTTCTTTTTTTCGAACTCATACGGACATTGAAGGGTTCATCTCAACCAAGTCGAGACCGATTTGAATTTTATTAACTTTGACGGAGAGGAAAGAGCTAAAATACATTTATTAACAAGCACTTAGACTATGAAGCATTAGCACAATAGCAAAATAGCATGAATAAATATTGAGTGCCTTCCTGTCTGAGTTGTAGCGATTTCAATAAATATCAAAATATAGCACTGCTTCTTTATATACTTATTATAACAGAATAATTATGATACTTCATTTAGAAAATATTAAAAATTAAAATAAAATTATACATCATTACAAACCATCCACTCTCCGCATCACTAAAAGTTAACTACACTTCGTGTATAGATGCATCCTTTGGCACTTGGTATATGAAATCTCTTTAAAATGTTTCAGAAATGTTAACATTTGTGCTCGCTTTAACGTCATTAGGCCTCCTAATAAGTTTCTTTTGATCTTAATTACAAGCCAAGCATTTTTCCAATATTTACCAAATCCCATTTGGTTTATGTAAACTTCGTTTAAGGTCCTTCTCTAATGTCAATTCTGGCGCTTATCAATGCATTGATGACGTACTACTTAGGGCAAAAGAACATCCCACCAAGGGATGAAGCAGCAAAATATTTACTTTTCCAACTCATGGCTCTCACGACAAGTTACTTTGGCTGACGTAAAACAAATTAAAATTATATAACATTTTTTACGGGGTGATTTGCTGGGGTAACTGGCAATCTGCTGATATGTTGACAGTGATTATTTGCTGACACAAAAGAAAAATACTTTAAAATTGACAATTAGACTTTGGGAGTGTCGCAAAATCTGTCAAATTAATTTTTATATTTTCCTTGTATTTTTCTTTTTTTTTTTTTCATTTGTTTAGCGATAAAATCTCGACGTAATGTAAAATAAATTTATCTTGACAAATTTGAATTTGAATTCGGATCTATTGAAATTTTTGCTGTCTCCAGGATGACAAACAGATTTTGCAGTTCAAACGTTTGACAGTCTTTAAACGTTAATGTCAAATTAATTTGTTACTGACTCTGGAAGTTACTGCTTCTTAACATCAATATTAATATTTTCTTATATTCTGAGGTTATTTACTTTAATTTAAAATTAATAACGAGTATCTTAATAATTATATTTTTGAAGGTAAATATCAATATAAAATCAAATTTTTAAAAATATATACATTGGAATATATATATGGAATATATATATGGAATATATATATGCAATATATATATATATATATACAATGGCATAGCCAGGGTGAATGTGTGATAAACTTATCTTTTTGTTAGCGAAAGATATCTATTTATATGCCTCATCCATGAGGTACTCAATGATTAAGTGGAAGAGCAATTAAAGTTCCTCTAAAGTAATTTAAAATAGATAAAAATTAATAAAACACTGATTTAGAATAACACGATTTAAGTGTACTTTGCCTTGGTTAAGTAATGCATGGGTCTAGGGTTCGCAGTTAAGATTTTGCAACTCCTGATACTTGTCCAAAAATTATATACAAACAATTACACCAACAGAATTTTCCAAAGACTACTGATAATAGATTTTTGGCGATATCTGAATCAGTGATTTGGTCAGCATAACAACTTTCTTATCAAAAAATTTCTTTTGAATTTTAAAACTTTACTCAAAAGATGATTAGTTTTTCAGATTGAAATAGATTTCTTGTCATACGACAGAAGCGTCTAAAGTTGGAAATTACATCGCAATAATAATAAATGTAGAAGAATCAAGTGATAAAGGAAGTAGAACCGCATACGTACCGTTCTTATGAGTCGTATTGTTACCCGAGTTGAACTTGAGAAAACTTTGAGAAGGACTCCTTATTTAATATTCCAATACTTTCTCCAATTTTTTAAACAACATCCTTGCTGTAGAAAAAAGTATAGTAATACTTGCAAATATTATAGTATAATTCATTTGAATTGAAATATATAGAGTTTCAGCATACGGTGGGACGTTGGGACAGCGCACCGTTCAACAAGTGACCCCACTGAAGTGAAAGATTAGCCGAAGTAAACCACGAAACTATTTGGGTCCTTTTTCGTCCTTCTATTCTCAGATGTCGTTATTGAGTTAAAGCTGGAATGGCTTCTATTCACATGAGTTTCAACATAAATAAAAAAAATTAGAATTCTATAAATTTACAGTTCTGCTAATACAGCTTCAGTTTTTTTTCGTTATAAAACCAAGTTCTGAGCCATATTCATATGTCTGATAATATAGCATTAAATTTTCTATGATAACGTATTAAATTGTTCCATAGAGATGTATATATTACTGAACCAAAATACCTTAGCAGGACAATTTATTTTTCGTTCATTAAGAAAATATTTCCAAATTATTTCAACATAGAAAATTTCTCTTTTCAAAAATCTCTTTTTACGATAATGTAATAATTTTCTGATTCTTACAAAAGTTGCCTACACATTGTCACTGCGGCTTATTTCTTTATGAACACAGAAACTTCAAAGTATCTCGGATTAAGTCCATCTAATAGTTAGGTCACTACAAAGCTCAACTTAATCACTTGAGTAAATATTGTTTAGATTATTGACAGATTTTTACATTGGAGTAATATTGACATATTAACTTTATGGGTCGTTACTAAATATCATAGTTATACTCTTAAGCGTAAAGTCTAAGACTTTTAAGAACAAAATGGTGGAGAGATGTGGTCTTGTTCATGGAGGTATGAATGTGAAAATGGAACTAACTTTTTATGGATCTAGTTAGTCGTTGTTGTACAAGAACTCCTATATTAATATTAAGAACTTCATTATTATAAAATCTGTTCAGTCGATGAACTATTAAAATAGAGACTATAATATACAGTACGAATTTCATTAAGTAACATCTGCTTCTGTTTTCGCATCTCATTACACTATTCTGGTTTTGATAATAGCATTATTATAAACAATACCAACGGATCATTTTTGGGTTGGGTGTTCCGTGATTAAAACTATGTAAATGGCTGGGGCTTACTATCATACGTTACAACCTAAATGAAATATTTTCATGCAGTACTAAGATTGACAGTATTAAAGATTCAGACTTTCAGATTAACTGAAAGTTTTGTTCCGGAAGGTAAACTCTAATAACTCGAAACATTCTGATATACATATAGCTAATTTGTAATCTGAATGAAATATTTTCTAAAAAATTATAATCAATTAATGGTTTTCGTACACATGAAAAAGTTTCTTCTCATGTAAAAAAGTAAGTAGCTTTCTTTCATCTTAAAATTATCAATAAATTACAGAAGTTACATATTTTGATATTCATACTCACATAATCGTATGTTGCCTTTTTGCATTCTTGTCATATTAATCCTACTTGACTGATTTGATTTGGAGTTCCGTCATTGCTCATATAAAATGCAAACTTAAATGAAAAGAGAGAAAGCATAAATAAAAAGGGAAGATAAGTGGAATATGTACGTCATCATTCACAATGAGCACCATTTCCTTCCGCTTTCCGACGATGACTCAGGTGTTTTCTTATGTCATCATAAGCAGCACTCATGTATGCTGTCAGATACAAAATGTGCAAATCTTCACAATTTGTATTGTCAAAATTGTGTCAGTGCAAAAGAATAAAAAGCGAAATTTACGCGTCATATGACAAACAAATTGATCAGATGAGCCTAGGTAGATAGAAATGAAGTTATAAAAGCGGCAGACCCGACCAAATACAAAATGGCGTAGCGGGTTTTGCAGTTGGATTTTAACAATAGTAATTTTCCAAAGGAAATAAAAGCTTATGTGTACACATTTGCCTTCTCTTAATATCCGCACACGTCGCACTTCAACATGTATGAGTAATGGCGGTAACAATGACTAACATTTTTTATTATGCTTTTTGCCTTGCATAATTTTAGGCTCAAAACAATTACTTTTGTAACAGAGGATGGCTTCTTTTTATAAAAGACATTTAAAGAATTTCTGTCTTAAGTCTGATTAAGTGGCAAAAGTATATCTTATTTTTGAAATTTTAAGCTGTCATTTTTTCACGAAGTATGTGTTTCGGCTAATGTTTATCATTGCATTGCAGAATTTCGTATACAAATAAACTACAATTATATCTTTTATCTCTATATTGCAGATGATTCAGTTGATGTCACCTCCGAACCAGATGACCAGGACATATCAGTTGCGGCTGCCTCACACAACCCTAACAAAGGTCAGCTTGAGGTTCAGTTAGGTGGTGCGGTTACATTACAATGTCCTCAAGGTAATTTTTAACGATTCTAATTTCTGATTGTTACTAAGAAGACATGAGAGAAAATTTGTAAATTTATTAAACAAATTAAGAATGGTGAAAGATTTTAACAGAATTGTTTCCTTCCATTTTTACTAAATTCATTACAAATGAAGAAATGCTATATCTTCAGTTCTGAGCTTCAAATTCAATTAGGTTTTTGAGTGAAATGTTGAACATCATTAATTAAGACAATTGAAAATTAATTATGCGTGCAATGCTATTCACTCTTTTTCTTTGTTCCGCATCCATTTAGGCAAGCACCTCTATTTCAAGTGGCAGAAGCCTCAATTAAGCAGACAACAAGAAATTTCACTTCAATTAACAAATGCAAAAATATCCAAAATTTAATTTCTATAAAAGTTACAAAAAATACTTAAAACAAAAATGCGCACACTTGCTTCAATGCCCGAAAGCAGACTACTAAACAGCGTTTAAATGTAATCGTAATTTATTGTCTACAACGATTTCGACAGTCGAAACGTAAAGTTCGTAGCTAAAATCAATTAAAGAAATTAAAATTTTATGCTTTCAACTCAATTAATTAAATTATTTTTGCGCGAAGTGGGCGGTAAACAAGTACAGAACTTTTTTTTCATTCCTAAAAGTATGCAACATTTCTGTGTAATACTTCGGTACTTGTCTCAACTTTTTCGTTACTTTTTCACAATTCGTATATTTACGAATTTGTTTATACGAAGTTTGCTTAATGTTCTTGTTTCGTAGGTTCCTTAGGCTGTTGGTCACATTTGGATCCAGTGACAGCACGTTTGCGCGGTCTTGGTCATGGTTTGTCAACGCCCACTGGACAATTTTCGCTAAAGGATGTCGTTTATCAGGATGCTGGTACATACAAATGTATTGGGCAATCGCCAACAAATAAGAAAAAATTGGAAGTACTGCAGACCGTTGGTGTGTTAGTTAAAGGTGAGTCATTTCACATTTTTAACTCAATTTGAATTTCGTTGATTTAATTTTAATTAATAGCAGAATGAAAACTCCTTTCATCAAATGATTCAATCACATATATTATATCTTTTCTGATATTTAAATTGAAGGCAGTGCTTTCTGATCTTTAATGATAATGAGAATAATAACACAATTTAGAATTAATTACTTATTTTATGATTTCACGTGTAGATTAGGAGTTTCTTTGTGTACAAAACAAGTGTAATAGATTTTTTCGTTATGCTATATAAAATATAATAAAAAACGGTTCCGAGGGGGAAGAAGTCTTGCCGAAGAGGGGGTGTTTTAGTCCGTACACTACATATTAATGTTAGGGAGTCGGACACACTATTCCAACAACGGTCGGTTTGACGGCCGAAGTATACTTCATTTTAAAATAAGATCTCGCAGCGATTACTGCATAAAGATAATGCAGCTTAACTATTCGATGAGAACAACTCTCTTCATATAAATAACTTTCATTTAAGAAATAGTATGAATATTCATCTAGAACCAGGCATTTTTTGTTTAAAGTTTCGCAACAATATAGTTTTCAGTGACATCTTTATCATTTCGGAACTTATTTAGTACAGTGAATGTCTCCTCTTGTGTTAAGGTAGGGTAGGATAGGAATGGTTTTTGACATCGTTAATAGATCCTCAATTAGTGAAACTGTACTTAGTATTTCATTTGTTATATATTTGTACATATTTTTCTTGTTCACTGTATGTAAATGTTTATATGTATAATGCACATATAATGTATATAAGAAGGCAATGTGAATATAAACAATTAAGCGTAAAATAGCTTATTTAAGCAATAGTATGAGTTAGTTTAAGTCATTTGTAGTTCAACATCTTAAATATTTTTTATGTTTATTGAATCTTTTCATCAATATCCTGAAAGTTATACTAGATATTAATCACAATACCCAGCATTGTGATTACACATATCCTTGCTTTACGGATTTTGTCAGCTTATCTTCTGCTCTTCTAGTGCCTGTTTGTTTGTTTATATCGCTTTTATGTTTTACCTTCTCCTTATTTTCACTCTACTTCAGACTTTAAGATTTTATTTCTTACCTGAATGACTCAATTGCAGTCCTTGTCGACAATGGCTGTGAACTCACACCTTTCCTCCTTCATATGCTTTGTTTGGTATTTTGTTTGGAAAACACTTCACTTACACATTTGGTTGATATTTTCTTGTCTTGTCTTTTTACCTTATAAATCCGGTATTGGTTTGCTGCATAAGTTTGTCATCACACTTGCCTGGGTGTCTCAGCATTATATTCTCACTGCTTGAACATTTGGACATATTATGTATAGTGTGTTGGCGCCCCTTTGGTTAGACGCTGCAAGGCATCGTTGCAGCACAGCAACAATTTTGTACTTTTATTTATTTAATGCCACTTACCAAGCTTATTGCACCATAACTGTTTCGCCACGAGTATGTCTCTCGACACACCCACACAACCACACAACCGCACAACCACATACGCCCACCTGCATTCATTGTCATGACAGATAAGTTGTTGCTATACACTTTGGCATATTTGTCTAAGATTTCGATTATTGTTGCCTTTGTAGTTCGCATAAGCAAATTGTACACATTTAATGGTGTCTCATGCATAGTCAAGTATCTGCCACTCTTCCAGAAAACTTCGTATATCTTCAGTTCCAGCTGCTGTGTTTGCATTGCACTCCGGGGAATTTTGACAACTCGGTCTGTGTATTTGACAGTCAACTAACATTCTTGGTTTGGCTTGGGTTGTCTCTTTTGCTCTTTCACTTGTTTGTTGTTTAGTTATGGCTGCGCTTGGCTTTAGTTGATAACTCGCTTAAGCAAACGTTTGTAAATGTCATTGCCACAAAGACGTACGTTCTGCTTGTAGTTGCCACACTTCGAAGTTGTTGCATTTATCGTTATTAGTATTAAGTACTAAGGACTTAACAGTAATGAGTACCTACAGCTTTTCCAATTGCTGCAAATGTCCTGTAATTGTGTTACAGACGAATGCGCTTTACTCTACTTCGCTCAAAGTGAAAATGATAAGATTTTTGAAAAATGGCTGGAAAATAGAAGAAGAATAAGTAAATTACCTGTGACAAGTTGAAACTGACTTATTGTAGATAAGTTATTTTGAAACTCATTTAACTTCATAAATCAACTATAAGCAAATTCCTCATCTGCCAAGCTTCATGACTTGACATTTATCTTATTGGCAATTTCTTCAATATTTCAAATTGGAATTCATATCTTATTTCAGTTATTGCTTTTTTTGTTAATAATTTTTGACACATTTTTACATTGCAATTTTTGATTGGATATTTTAAATCTAATCATCAATCATTCGACTTGTGGCAACTGCCATAACTGGTCATGCAACCGAAAATCAAAATTTAAACAGTAGACATGACTGTTAGTTGACTACGAAATAATGAATTTGTTTGATTTGGAACCAATTTATGTATCTTTCATTAATATCTTATTCACTCAGCACTCTAAACTATCACTTTCCACAAAGCAATTTGATCTTAAGAATCTTCAAATGATGTTTAGCAATAGAAGTGTTAAGTGCGTACACTCAACAATTTTTAATATAAATAAATATATAAATAATTATTTAAAAACCTTATACTAATCTATCTTTTTATTTCAATAATACACGGAATAAAATTTTAACCGTGTGTATTGAAGAATTAAGTCAATTAAAACTCCAATAAACAAATAGGTTCAAAGTCAGCTGGTAACCGTGAGACTAAAGAGTTTGTTTCTCCTTCCAACTTCATTGAAATATCTCTTCTCTTCTCTCCAATAAAACATTGGTAAGCCTGTTGTCAATTTGTCTGGCGGGTTACTTTGTTCTGCGTCATCTTCTCAACATAATAAGCCTGCATTAAAAGACAAAATTAAAGTTGTACTTTTTGGAGGTACATGATACATGATAAAATATGAGATCGACTTCTAGTATTTTCTATGCATCTGTTCTCATAATATGTGAGTGCATCTCAAAGACATAGAAAATATTTTATTTATATTTTAATGTCCACAAATTACAAATAATTTTTTCCATAAAATAGTTTATTCAATTCACTCACTGCGTATTATGAATAAAATTTAAATAAATATGTAAATGTAAATTAAAATATTTCTTTTCTTTTTATTTAAAACTTTATTCGAAATTATTTTAATAACTGCAACAGCAGAACAACAATTAGTTATGGTTATAAAGTCACTCAGTTGTAAACACCTAAAATTATGCTACAAAATTATTTCAAACTTCTAGACAAACTGCTAACTTACACAGAGACGAATTAAGTTATTTGCAAGTTTACGCTTCATGTCAACTAATTACGAATGCATAAATCAAAAATCTTTTGTGAAATTCCCTGAACTACTTCAGCTTTTTACCAAAGCAGCTAATCAACATTACTGAAAACATCGCATGCTCGCACACAGGCATACACGCACAAATACACAACGCAAACAGATGCATATACTCTGACATTTAAATTTTTATACTAGCAACAGTAGCAGTATACGAGCACTAATACTACAACAACACTAGCAACAACGGAACTAATGACAACAATCAGAAAATCCTTTCTGACATTTTAATGCGAAAGTTTAAATGAAGTGGGGAGACTTGCCCCCAAAAGATGCAAGCTTCTGACGCATTGCATTTGCTACTTCAGCCATGGCTGAAACTTTCGCTTTGACAAAATACGAGTATTGCACCAAAAGGCAATGGCTGCTTTCTTCTGTTGCCACTCTTCTGCTCTTTATCGGGCCTTCCTTATTCCTTCGGCTTGTGTACTCGTTCGTAGTTACTTAATGCTTAATTAGTAAAAAAACAAAGTGCAAAGTATTTAATTTGTACGCAGCAATTTTATTAGTAATAAGCAATCACAAAAGCTTGAGAGTAGCTTCTGCAAATATTTGTTTTTAAGTATCTTAAAGGAAAACAACTTTTGTTCCTCATCCCCAATTTCACTACTGAAGCTACTCTATGGTAACCCTGGGAACGAAAGTTATTCTATATTATTTTTAATAAATTTGCTGAAGTTAATAAGCCAACAGAGAAATTACCCATAAAGGAAAGTGAAGTGCATTTGCAATATTGGAAAAACTTTTTGATTGCAATTTGAAGTATTATCATTTGATCTGAAGACAATGGAAGAAGAGTAAATAAACTGAGTCCGTCACACACACATAAATAACTAACAGATAATTTATTCTTTTTAATGATAGCTTTTTCATTTACTTTCTTATTTACCTGTCATGCTATGATAGTAACCTTAATAAAAACTTGAGGTAACTATGTGTGTGTAGGTGTGCAAAAGCCAGAGAAACATATCCAACTATGACTACTGACTCTGTACTTTTTCCTTTAAATATGATTTCTCTCTTTCACAATTTCCAATTGCTGATGCTACTCAGAAAACAGAGCATTGACCATATTTTTATCATTAAAAAGTTTATACCACAAGTCTTACTTTTAAGATTGATATTCAACAATAACGCATTAACTCACTTTCAACAAATTTACCTATCCATGGTTTAGTTCTAGCATCTTATCATAGATCCGTCTACAAATGCCATGAATAACATGAATAACAAATGAACAATAGATGCCAAGCATCTATTTAGATCTATCTCTTGACTTAAGGGGTATCAGCTCAAAAGTTGCAAACTTTTTATACTGGTCCACTTAATTAATATATAACTAATACCATATATAAAACTGCTGACTATTGATAAAATGATCAATAAAAACTTTTTCGGATGACTACTTTTTTAATTTTTAAAAAAATTCAAAAATTTTAAGAATCCCGTATTTAAAAATTCGTTAAACGAATATAAAATAAACATAATTTATTTTTTATACGAAAACGCTCCAAATCAGTCAGTGACAGGACGATCCTTATCTATCATATCGAATTCATCAATATTGCAAGGATCCCTTCGTCTTAGATTGAGTGATGATAGTGCACTGGTAATGCTACAACTTTCCATATCCTCACATGGTATACATTCTTGTCCACCCTCTTCTTCTTCCATATCAATCAAACACTCAACACTTTCTTTGAGTTGTTCTTCGGAAGGCTTTGTAGTTAGTGAACAACTAGATTCATCAGAGTCAGGGCGAGGTAATGGTATTGGATCTTGTGGTATTTGTGAATAATCATAAGCGCAAATTTCTTGTGCATTCCATTCTGTTGGCAGTAAAACAAGTTCCTCACCAAAATCTTCTGCCTCACCTTCAGCATGTGGATGTAGTTTACTTCTTTGCACTTCATCATAGTTTGGTGATTGAAAAAAGCCAACAGTCATATTTTCGTGATTATAATTAAGTACTGTGGGCCCAATAGGATAATCTATACTAAAATTGCCATGTACTATGAGTTTGCGATCATCAGAACCAATATACAATTCAAATGGACCAAGACGTTCGTTTTGTTGAAAAGTACCCTTGAAACACATGGGCGTACATTTCACTTTATCATATTTATAAATTCCAACACCATGTTTTTCATTATTTATCCACTCGCCATAATATGAATCACCGTTGGGATATGTATAACGCCCCTTACCATGTTTCACACCCTTACGCCAACAACCTTCATATAGACTTCCATCAGGGTAGAAGAAGGTGCCAAATCCACTGCGATGACCTAAATACACGGTTATATTTATTTATATATAAATTTAAAATATAACAGCAGTTCCATAGAGTTTACCATGGCGATATGCTTATAATATGCTAATCATGAATGTAAAATTTACCACAACGATAGTTGCCATAGTAACGTGCTCCATTAAGAAAAACATATAATCCTATTCCGTGTCTTTGGCCTTTACGATAAAAACCATCATATTGATCACCATTTGGAAGAATCGCCCAACCACGACCATGTCTTTGACCAGCTGCATTGCGCCCACCAATGTATAACTAAAATACAGAATATAAAATGATAGATTTTTCCACTTTGGGATAACTTACACCTATATTTGGAATCTCCGGCGATTCGTAGTCAGTGACGTAGGAATCTGTCTCTGCTATATTAGAAGTCATTTTTGCTATATCAATTCAAACTAAAGAAATATACAAAAAATGTTTGTTATAATTATTCAAATAAAATTATGAAATTCTTCAATGCTTATTTGATGCCAGCTATTAGATATACTTTATACTAGTATTATAGAAACATAGATTCAGAAATTATTCAATACTCAACATGCTATGAAGATACAATCTATCAAACTTTCAAGGATCAACTTACATTTGATTATTCTAGAAAGTAATTAATTACTGCAGCAGTTCTAGAAATTATTCCGTTCAGATGATGCATTCCCATTCCAGAATCAGGGGAGACGTAAATTGAAGCTGAGTATTTGTAAACGTTGTAAAACAGGGGTGATGAAAATACCTAGCAAACTATCGAGGGATGGAGACCACTAACGGTATACACTATGGTAAAGGTTCTAAAATCCACAATTGCATAACGGGATGGAATGTGGGGAGCGAGCTATCTCATCAATGTAATGAGAAAGGGTTTGAAGGGGCCTGTGAAATAGCGCTTAAAGAAGCTCAGAAGGAAGTTCATCGTCATGGAGATTTTCAGGGGGGAGATTGTGTCGACGGGTTATATGTCTGCGTACAAGTGAAAGAATGTACTCATCAAGTCTTTCAATCATGGCAGTGGAGTGCAGTACTCGACAAGAATGATGATGCCCATTGGGTTTGCGTCTGTAGTTGATACAATCGCGAAGGATTTTTCTTTCAAGGACTCGTAGACGTTCCATTTGCCATAAAAATCACGGCTTGTCGTTGAGTTATATACGACAGTAGATATGTATGAAAGGTTATTGTAGGATATCTCAAATGCTGTTGAATAAGTAATTCAACCAAAAACTAAGTGTATATCTTATGATTCAACTTTATTGAAACTTTTAAATATTTTTATCAACGAATTATAATTTTTAGTGCATAACCGAAAATGTCTCCGATTTAACATAATTTCGGCCTTCATTGACATCATTTGTTCATGCTGACTTATGATTGAAACATTAACGGCCAGAATTATATTGCCATATATCACTTTGATTGCCATAAATAAATTCAACTGAATTGCCCATAATTTCTTGAAGCAATTAACGGTTTTGCATATGCCAAATTTTAAACCAAATAATCTCTAGAGCCTTGGCTTACTGTTTCTCCCTTCTAATGCTGCGAATAGCTGTGCTATATGTCGGATAAATTGGCATTTAAATTAATAGCCCAGAGGAGACAATCTTCAAAAAAAAATATGCATAAAAGCGAGCATAATGTAATGAAAGAAAAATTTAAATTACGTTGTCAAAACATTCTAAATATGTAAATGCGTAGATATACGAGTATAAATGTATCTATGTGCGCAGGAATCGAGCCAAATAAAAACCAGACCAAACCAAAGTGAAACAAACCATACCCAACAGAAGGCAGCCCCACATATTTTCAGGCCTAACCGCATACGCATATAAAATTCCTAAACAAAATTTACGAGTGCGTGCCACTGAGTCTTATTATTTAATTTTTCTTCTCGTTCTTGGAGGATTACTCGTTACTCATCAAAGCAGCAGCAGCGAAAAGCACACTGGCAGTCGGAAAAGAATTTGTGGCAAGCGAATGAAAAAAATAACCCTCAGACAGCCAGTTTACGGAACCAAATTAGTGGATTCGGGCTGAACGTCCCATGTACTCTCCTCGTGTATTTTAAATGAATTTCAGTTTGAATTTGAATTAGAATTTGAAGTTGAAGTTGAAGTTGAAGTTGAGCGTGCAATATGAATATGGTAATGAATGTGCTGAGAAATTGATAAGCGGAAAGTTGCGGGGAATTATTAGAAATAACGATGATTATTATGCCGTATCTGTATCTCCGCCTGTTTGGGTTCTTGGCATTAATAGCAATGTTGATGGCGCATAACAAATATTTATGCCCACATTGAAAATGAGTTTTTAAATTTTTCTTTTATTTTCCTTTTGATTATTTAATAAAAATTCCACAAAACCATCACCACAAAGTCATTAATATGCATACTGTAAACATGGCTAGAGAAGAAATACAAAATCGTAACATACATTCAGGGGTATAAGTAGTAAATAAGTAATAAGAGCAATGAAACAATAAGCCAAATTATTTCCAAATTTTCATTTTTTTTAAGTATGTGTTATGGTTTATAAATGCTGTAAAAACTTCATCACATTTAATTTACAATATTTTATGTTCACTTTATGGGTGCGTGCGCCTAAAAACACTGTTTCATGGTTACGCTATTTCTTCGGAGCGTCGCATGGACTTGTTACGAAACTTTTAGCAATTTAAGTTTATGAAAATTATTAAGCTTATTAGATGAATTATCGCACGTGACTTACCCACTTACCTTCTTGCTTACTTCCCGACGTCCCGACTTGCCGACTTCCCGACTTATTTACTTATACACTTTTACTTTAAACTTTATAAAGTTGACAGCATTGTGGATTAGTCCAATTTTCTGTCGAAAGTTTATTATTCGTAGCAGAAACGCTGAAAGGTCATAGGGTCTGCTTGCATTGAGCAAATACACCGGTTACACTTAGTAACACATTTTTAAATTAATTTTTAATGAGTCACTTTTCAAAGTCAAAACTTATTTTGGAACGTGAGAGGGTCAAGTTTTCGTTGAGCTTTTTTTTCATCATCATCGAAAATTCATTGTTCACACTTTTGTTTTTTTTTAATCGCCAGCAATTCATTCTTTATGGTAATTAACACATAAAATATGTGATCTACTTCACAACGAAATGATATATTCAAATTAAATAATGTTTTCGATATTGAAATGGGAAATGTAGGTATATTGAAGCAACTTTAGTAAAAACTTGCCGAATATTAAGCGCACTTCAAAGAGTATATTAGTATTTAAGGAAGATGGCGATGAACATAGAGAGGTGTCGAAGTTAGTGTCAATTAATATCTTAAGTTTATGCTATGTGTGAACACAGTGTTCGTTCTCTTACCAATGACTTTAAAGTTCTGTGAATAATGATACAGTCCCTGTTTATAAATTAACCAGACCTGATCTTGTTCTATGAACGACAAATCGTTTATGATGTCACAAATATTGTCAGTACTTGTGCCTATTACTGTACATCCAAAAAAGTAGAGATTCTTGTCGTTGCTAATAAGATCCCAGGAATCGTTCTTATTGAACAACGGCCAAATTGACACATATCAAATTGTCACATATATTATGATTGACTTATACCTTTTAGAAGCTATCCAATGAAAGTGGAATTGATACTTCTACTATCAAACGCTAATTAGACGGAAACCATATCAACATGTTGTGAGTGATGTACACCTTATATTAGTTAGCTTAATAAAATGGAAGAAAGTATGCCTGTCAATAAGTTCCTAGCACTTTATTTTATTGTTCTTCAAGTGAAATGTCAGAGATGTCATGAATAACTATAATTTCTTATTAGTTAGCTGAAGAAATTTATGACAGGTGCCTTACTTAAGAGCCGCCGAGGAAAGGTAAGCTGTTAAATCTAAAAGAAATCTATAGAATCACCAAGTTAAGCTAAACCTTTTTATTTTTTTATCTATTCAATCTTCTTATGACCGAAAACCCAGATATGCGTGATGTTACTGAACTTTTTCAGCTGGACGATATCCGCTTTTCATCAAATTACTAGTTTTAATTTAAAGATGAAAGACAGATTAACTATAATTACAGCTTGACAGCCAATGAAAATGGCTATACTTATAACTTTGTACTTATCTCTGATGTGGTTTGTTTTGGAAGGCTTAAAATTGCTTGATGGTAGATTTTGCTGTGCATTGTTTGATCTGCTAATTTTTAAAAATATGAGCGCTTCCCTTTTTTGGATTTAATTAATCCATCACTGAAACTAATCAGTGATCTTATCTAGGGAAACGTATCTAGCATATACTGCGCCTCTCAGTTAAATCAATTATACAGAGTAAGACGCAAATATTTTTGATCATTACTGTTCAGATAAAATCAATATTATATAATAAACACATTTTCGTGCAGTAATCATAGTTTCACTCAGATAGTTTTAATTTAACATGAACCCCGGTCAGTGTACTGTGTCACTTTTCAATTAAACTGTATTAAGGATGATTGAAAAATAACTACACTTGAAAATGTTATTGACTTTTGAAGCAAAAAATTACTTTACTTTAAAATTCATAATCGCATTTTTCGTATGGAGCAGCCGTCAGAAAATAATCAAGCTGGATTGGCATAATAATTTATATAATAACCAATTCCATCCACTTTCATGCATAAATAAAGTAAAGTTAAGTGGCAAAGAGCAGCAAGGGTAATGCAATAGCAACTACTCAAATATTTAAAATCGTATTCCTTGTCGTGAATAAAAATAAAAATAAAAATCAAAATTTATATGCCACATGCCGCGTAACCAATTGCAACCCTTAAAAAGTGCTACCCATGCACTACCACCAATTGCACCCCGAGGCGGCCGCATTCTATGGTTAACAGCAAACACACACTGCGTGTAGTTCCTACTACGTCGAAATTACACTAAATTACGAAAGTGTGTAACTATAGCCTATTTATGTGTCGTCGTGCCATTGCATGGGTGCATGGGTGCACGGTTGCCTTGTTGCCTACATCCACGTATCTGTAATGGGTATATACGCCTGTACCGATAATGCAATTTGTTGCAGAGAAACATTTCACAGTTTATGCTGTTCCTGCCACTACCCCTCCACTACCCGCTTCACTTCAGCGTACCACCAACAGCGGTTCTTTTATAGTACTTTCACAAGTACTTTATTTTAGCGCATACGACTAATAAACATGGGTGCAACCCTTGCCGTTCTACTTTGCTTAATAACACAATAATTTCATATGAAATCGCTGGTAGTGTTGCCACTTTGTCTGGTGATTTTGTCGCTGCACGTTACTTGCTGTTACCTTTTGTCATTGAAGGCAAATTGCCTGTTACTTCCTTCTTCCGCTTTTTGAGTTGCTAACAACACTGCTACACTGTTGCCAACATTGTTTCAATTTATGAGGCACCAATTACTCTGCTCTACCATCTCACCCCGCACTCGATGTTCACGACGTCGGAATGATTTTCATACCGTTCTGCCTATTTTATGAATGTTATAAAATTACTATAAGTAATTTAGTATTTTTATCGCTTATTGTACTTTAATGAATCTGTGGTGTCCTTCGAACCGACGATGTGAATTCCATACTGCCATCGTATTTATTTAGTATGTCAACTGCTGCGCCATCATGTAGTCGTGTTTAGATATTGTTTTGTGGTCAGAATACAAACCATTGGCCATGGAAGATCTTAAAGGACAGAGGCATGGGTAGGCGAGTTATAAGAGTGATTAAGTTTCGTAATAAATGACAATGAAAACATTTTCATGACAATAATAAGAACTCCTAAAATTAATTAATTGTTCTATGACGAATTGGATTTTGTAAAAACTTTCATTTAATGAGTGTACTCGTATGTGGATTAAGATGTGAGACAATAAAATAATTTAATAAAAGTGAACAAACTGAAGTCGTTATAAGTATAATCTCAGTTAATATCCAAAGTTGAGTTACAATGTATTCATTGGTATATCTTGGCATATAGTTTTCTATGTATCGCCAGATTAAGTCCTAACTTGCTACAAGTGGTGAACTGAGGGTTTCATCTTACAGTTGAGTTTAAAAAAAAATCATCACATTAAAACCAAACTCTTGTCGTATTAGATCTAGACTTAGTGCGTATATTTGTTATTATTATCATAACAAAGACTTTGCTAACTGCAAGCCTAGAAAACGAAACACCAGAACAACGTAGTGCGTATATTGATTAAAAAATTCTGTTGCAATAAATTCATCTTAAATTTTAAAATTTAAAAAGTCGTGAATCAAGAGCAACTGAATCAACCATCATTAAAATCAACTCGAAGAGAAACAATTAAGAAGTAATTAATATTTCAGTCACAACTTATTTAAAGCGATTAAAAAATTTTAAGAATCTTGCAAAATATAACAGCTATTTCCAAATAGTCCCCTTTGGGGCTATTATGAATGGAAATTACAAGAGATGTTGACCTAAATTGAATCAATATGTCACTACATTCATTTATTATTTTCTATATCGAACAACTGTATATATGTTAAGGGATTACAAATATACATCGTGAGCCATAAAAATGTGGGACACGATCAATGCGGTTTCTAGCCCTGAAATAAAACTCGATATCATTTCAAACCTTTTATAATTAATAATTCGAGTACACAATTATCTGATTAATTTACATAAGTGGGCATTAAGTCAAAGGCTTTTGGATAATTATTAAATGATTATCATTGCAGATCAGAAACCATTCAATGATCGTGAAATGTAAAATGTGATAAATCTCTGATCACAGAATTGTAATGAAGTATTAGGCTCAGTGTTTCAAAAGTTTGGACCATTCAGACTAAGAGCTTAAGGTCGGTTCGTCATAGTAGGTAAATTTCGTGAGATATGATACAAAAAGCTTTTCGGTTTCAGCAAACCTCCAGATCGCTTACTTTCTGGAGAACTAAGGAAACCTGTTTGGTATATTCAAACTGGACTGTACACAATAAATAAGAGCTAAATTAAAGCTCTTCCTACGTGCTCATTCAGGACTACAAAGAAAGCCACCTGAACATCTTGAACAACGTTACTATGTTACTACGACTTGATACAGATACTGAAGTCTTAAGATCTCTTTTACTTCACGTGGAAGACCAAGATTTGAGAACGACAGTCCATGAAAATATTTGAAGCATCACAATACGAAATATGTGATTATTGAATGATTTTAATCTTAATTTAAGCTTGTTTAACCTACTTTAAGCCAACAGTTAAGTTCAAAATTTGTTTTTCTCCAAATAATTTACTTAGATTGGTTCATGGTTGAATGTAATTTAGCCAATAGTCAGAAGTACTGATTACGGCCCTGCAATATTAAAACAACGGTTGATGATATGAAAATGAACAAAAAATGAGATTTAATAAAAAAATATAGTAGTATTTATAATATCTTTTAAAAATGTGTTATTTATTGTGCAACATCAGTTTGGTTAAATAAATTCTGTATTCGAAATTTTGTAGAACTCACCTTTTTCCCTTCTGGGTTATATATTCCCAGAAGTGTATATATATCAAGGTAAAGTCAATTTTATTTAATTCAATATTATTACCAAATTATTTCATTAATTTATTAATGTATTTTAATTTCTTTAATTCACAAAAGACTTAGTCAGCTGAAGCTGCTGCATTATTATGGCTTCAAACTTTCAAAGCCAAACTTCACAAATTGGAAAAGTTCAACTTTAGAAATTCTTGTGGAACATAAAATTTTGATTTTTGTTAAATATTTTTGTGCTAATGAAAGAGAAATGCTTTGTTTTTCAGTTCGAGAGGAAAAACATTAAGCAAAAATCCACAAAACAAGAATAAAACTATGCAGCAAAAAATGTGTTGTGTTGGCAAGTATCCTTTTTCGCAGTATGAGAAACTTTTCATTTAAATCCATAAATAGTCACTTTTAACGCATTGGCTCCGCATACGCAACGGAAGGACCCAACGCCACTGCAAACCTAAATAACCCCTTCCCCCCAAAAAATAGAACAAATTTGCTTTTATCTCGAATTGAACTCAAACGGTTTCTGCATATTTAATCCAAGGCACTTTTTATGCTTCGAAACAATGCGGAATTTTTTAAACTTTCCAGCTCGGTTTCCGCATTTGTTGTTGCTTCATAAATTTTTGTAATGTTTAATAAAATAGTTTGTTAAATATTTTTACCAAAAAACTAGTGAATTATTGCTTGAAGTGATTTTTATGAATTTTATGTGAAGCCAAAGAAACTATCATAAGCACACACAATTTAAAAGCCCCTGTTCAACCCCCGCCTTCAGGGTGCTGAATTACTTGTGTATTTAGTATTCAGGATTGTGATGGAAAGAAGAGAATTTATTTATAAAAACACGACTCCTTGGTGTTGTTTTGCGATATTCTATTGCAAATGGCTGCATTTCATATCGAAAAATAATTTCTCAAACACCGAAGCCGCATGTCCTGCAGTGTGTCGAGCACAACTGTCAACTTGTTTTACTGCTCACATCCGTTCTGCTCAAGTTCAGAACTTCATTTCCGCTACTCTTTGATTTTGTAACTGGTATGGTAACATACCTTTTCCGTTAAAAATTGTCTAGCTGCCTTGATGACTGGATGACTGTCTGCAAAGTTTTCGGACGGCTTCTATACATTTGCGTACTCCTCTAAACTACAGGATATTGTGTGTGTGTGCTTTTCTGTGTTTGTGTCTTGATGTGCAAGCAACTGTGCTTGATTTGTTGACAATTTTTCAAGTTGTCTTCATACAAATTTTTCTAATTTTAAAATTTAATAAACTTTAAGGAGGCCTTCACGACGACTTTAAAACGGCTGCTGCCTAATTAAAGTATTCAATCAATTGTGAGAGTGATTTAACTGAAGACCTCTTCACTGATAGAGTAAATGAGAAAAGCGTCCAATAGCATGAAATAAAAATCATAGTACCGTAGTTAAAGATAATGTGTTATATGCCTAAATTTTAAATATCTTTGACTCTAGAATAGTTTGGAGAACGTCGGAAAGATATATAAGAAAATATATGAATTTACTATTAAAAAATAAGATCTCCTTGAGTGCAATACAATTACTTCGAGTGCCTTCCAACTACTGTAACAGTTCCTCAAACATTTTTTGTACCTTGATTCAGATATGGTCTTTAACTCCAATCAAAATAGATCCCATCGAGGTCAATACATCAATCCCAGCAATCTTTCATAGATGCAGCATACTCTTTGAGATAGTTGGGGCTGTCATTATGTTGGATGATGATATATTGACTCAAAACAAATTGTTCTATGTTTCCCATTTCGATGTTTTTAGAACTCTCCTGGTCTGTAATGTCCGATGAATGTTGGTTCTTTATTTTTATAACTTGATGGTTCAAAAGCGTTTGTGAAGCAACACGTCATGTCGAATGCCTGATTTGGTTACTAATATTGGACTCAAAAGTTTGGTTTCTTCTCTTTATGGTAGAGATTGTGAACTTCTGCTATTTTCTGTTTTCCTATACTGTTTTCTGTATTTCGTATATAAAATTTGGTTATCATCATTATGCCTATTGTATTGCGAAAAAATTGAAGCTGTTTAATAGGGAGTATATTTATAGTGTCTGTGAGGCCCTATGCTCTATTGTGTACATACAAAATAAGATATTTGTGGTGTTTTAAAAAACTGTTTTAAAAACTCGCTTATAATTTTCACGACTTAGGTCGTGTGCGAGTTAGGCTAAGTTGATGCTAAATCAAATGAGAGATTTTTTGGGATTTTTTGCACTGCACACATTTAGCCATTTATCAACACGTATCGACACATCACTACATTATCGGCTCATCTTAGAATTTCCCTCATTTAGAACGCAACTTAGCCTAACTCGCACACGTCCTTATTAGTTAATTACAAGGTATAATACGCTCTTACCCTTATGTCGAGGAATTTACATTCGATGAATGTATGAAACCTAATATAAGCAAGTATTAAGAAATGTAGATTCATTGGCATTCCTCAGCTGCATTTTATGCTGTCAGGATTCAAAGTGCTTCATAAGGAATTGGAAAAAAATCTTATCTACTGTGTGGTAGGAAATTAAGTATATGCAAATAATGGATATAAGAGTGAAACCTTAATTTTTCTTGATATCCTTCAAATTTTAAAATATAACTCGAATAAATAAAACTGGAAAAAAACAACTCAAATATTTAAATTAATTTTGAGATTAATTTTAATAATAAAATTTTCTAAATCTCTTCAAATAATATTTTCCATTTATGCAACGAAAATTTCATGTTAAATGTATATTATAATATTTTTCTTTTGAAAATATCATTTTTGTGACTATCACTGGAAGAGTAAATAACATTCAATTAATTATTTATTAATAACTTTGTGCTTTTAAAGTTTTCATGTCCCTATTTGTATTAAGCAAATTATTTAAACAAGAACATTTGAAACGAAAATATACATTAACTTTATTAAATAGCAGAATAATGTAAATAAATAAATGAAATAATGTCCAAATTTATTTATATTAATGCATTTTCAGTAAGAGTAAATTTTTGCTCTTACAACAAAACTACAACAATATTGCAATAAAATAACAACAAAAATATTTGCAATATTCGTTTCTGTTTGTTTAGAAATTCTATGTAACTCATACGCCATGTGGGTCAAATTTTGTTTAGCTTAGATTTACATTACCAACTGCAGAATTCATTAAAAATTCTATTTAAATAGCAAAATAATATGCAACTGACCTTTAGCATGGCTTGTTAAAAGAGTTTTCAATCTAACCCAAATCTGGTATTATGAGTTGTAAACATGGAGAAACAAAATGACACGACCACACAAAATACTCACTTGCAACTTGCACTTGCGGCAAGGCGGAGGAGAGGTGTAGAAGTTGTGGAAGAAAGTCAGTAAGCATTTTAAATATGCTCTTTCACTTTCAGTTTTAAACAGAAACTTTTATACAAACTTTAACTGCACTTTCATCAAGAAATTCTAGCTGCTTGCACGCAAGTTAAGTTTTTCCTAATGCTAATGTATACAAATTTTTTTAAGTGTATCTCAGCTTGTTTGTGAATTTCGTAGTGTATGTGTATTAGTTGTTAAGTAATAAGAAACAGTGGTTGTAATGCTACTTCCAACAAAAAAGTATCTAAAACTTTAGCATAGATACGACCGCAAGTTGTAGTCAAAATCAAGTGCAGCTCATATTGCATGCACTTTATGCACTCAAGTGCATTTCTATGCCAGTTTGTGAGTGTATAACTTTGGGTTAGTATTTAAACACATAGTTTAATACTCGTTCACTACAAGAAGTAAACGTTTATTTGAACTTCAAGTTGTTAAGTTTTTCTAGACATAATATATTTTAACTTGAACATAAGTTCAGCAAACAAAATTTGATGTAGCAAAAATTTAAACTGAATATTTTTACAAAAAAAGCACCGTTTTTACGGTATAGTAAAAATTAGAAGTGCTACATATAATCAACAGATCCATTAAGGGGGTACAATAGATCTTCAGGTCGCAATGAAAATTTCCGCAATGCACGTTAAAACTACAATCACTGGCTACAGCAGCTCACTACTTTCACCACAATCACTTTCACTACAGTAATTATTGGGACGCAGTAGCGAATAACTACAGTAGTGCATAGTGCTACAGTAATCAGTTTTATTTTTGACAGTGTAGCCAGCTAACGTCATTTGATCGTGCGTTAGATATTAGACTTCTAAAAGTCTGATTTGGGTGCTTAGCTGATTGTTCCAAGATCATAGATTAGTATGACGTGACTCAAGTTGTGCATTGAAATAAATGCTAGCACTCCTTAGCTACTCATATATTAATAGGAATGTTTACCCGAACTCAGCATATGTAAAAAGTGTATGTATTGGCTTTCTTTGATACTCTAAACTGCGGTGGATATACGTTTATACATTTACATTTGCTTAAAGCAAAGCAAATGACATAGCAAACAATATAGCTTGCATAATAAGTTCACATCAAAATTTAAATAATTAGTCTCTTTTTGTGTCAGTACCCTCAGACTCAGTTTTACGAAACTAAATTTATTATTCTTGTTTACATTTTCCTTATTTCAACTATTTCCGAAGATATGGAATTGTCAAGCAGTGATAAACCTATATGGTCTATGTACAAATGTATTCAATATATTATTTACTATATACGAGTATTTCAGAATGTGTTTCTTTGAAAAACTCTTCCAGATGGCGTTCCTTTAATTTGGGCTCCCTTCAAGTATACCAGACCTATTGTTATATAATTTCCACCGAAAGCAGTTTTTTATAATTTCATAACAAAGAAATGTTTATTTAAAATGTATCTCTTAAAGGCTTTGCGTGGAATGCTACTCTCACACTACATAAGAGTTATTTACTAGTACACATATTTTCTCCTATATAATAAAACTTATTTCCATAACTGAAAGACTTAAACTTTTTCAAAAAATTTCCACAGCATTTGCATAAACTACTACTTAAAGAAATTTTAAAACAAAGATACAAGCATTTGCCAAACTTGATGCAAAATCTCGCAGTGTGCATAACTGCACTTCAAGTACACTGAGGCTCACATGTGAGTGCATGTTCATATTTGCGTTGCATAGCAGCGTTGAAATTTCTTTGAAAAGAACTTCAACTTCAGATACACTACAGATACATTTGCACGACGAGAAAATGTGTGCAAAGCCTGATCACGCTTTGCCGAAACTGTGGTGCTTTCTTTTTCAGCGCTTCTTGTTGCATACTTCGGGGCGCAATTTGCCTACTGCATATTTTATAACTGCAGTGGAATTATGCAGCGAGCGCCGTCTCCGCTACTACTTAACATTTGCAAACACAAACATGTTTCAACTTCAAGCGCGGCTTAAAATATTCATAAAAACATTAAGAAAATTCCGAAAAATTGCTGTTAACATATGAATTTTCATTTTAAAAAGAATTAAAATTGACAAAATGTGGCGAAGTTGCAGGAAACATTCATTTATGCCACACATGCTGGGAGCGATGTCTTGTGTGTGTTTTCGTTTGTAGCACAAAAGTTTTAACATAAAACAGCGCTTTAATAACAACAACAGATGGAATATTTGCGTAACCAAAAAAAATTAAATTGAAATCATGTTTTTGAACTGAGAAAATATCCCAAGAAAAAATAAAATAAATTCCAATAAAATGGTGAATAAAATTTTCTTTGAATTCCGCATTAAATAGAGTTCAAGCGAATTTCCCAGAAATCACTATCAAAGGCTGAGCACACATAGACATAATACTACATATTGATGGATACTCCAATCAAATAGTCCACCAAGTAAGTGGCATTGATTTAGACAACAACGAAAGATAAAAACAATGTCATCTTAGCTTCTTGAAAATGATAAGTTGTCCAATTTTACTTTCACTGAACTGCTTAATTTTAGTCTTAAGATTTTAAAATTTTAAAATTTTAAAGTATATAAAATACTGCTTAAAGTACATGTATTCGAAATAATTTAATATAAAACTTTTGAAAACAAATACAGGAATATTAAATTATGTAGTGTTCATATTCATCCATTCAGTGTTCATATCAAATGTTCACTTACTTTTTCTTTTTTTTTCAATTTCCACACTTTCCGTGCAGTGACTAACCTTTTTGTGACTAGCCTACACATATCCTGTTTGTTTATGTATAAAATTTTTAATATTTTATTCTGGAACAATCTGTTGCAAAGGTTAAAGGCTGTTAAGAGGACATGAGACACATAACAAATTTTCCATACGTTACATTTTGATTGTAGTGGCCTCTTCTGATATATGCAGTAACAGCTGCAAGTTATTATCAAACAAAAAAATTAAAAAATGTGTCTTTAGATATAAAAATACTTTATATATGTAAATAATTTAAAACATAATGTAATATGAAAGTAAAAATAGTTCAGACGGGTGTGTAACTCTCCTTGACCAGAATAGTATGATTTCATTTAATATGCTCTCAAATATGTTTTGAAATATAAAGGTTTTAATTTTTGATATTGAAATTTTAACAAGCTCTTTCGCCCTAGCGATATTATAAGAAAATATTAAAACAAACCATTAACACCCACAATTTTCACATTTTTTAAAAATCAAGTACTTTGCTATCACTCCTTTTATTTTCTTACAGAATTTTGAAGACAGCACCTTAACATACTCCTCCTTTTTCATTTATTCCCCCTCTGTGTAAATGTTTCTGTTGATTTTACCCCATGTAATTATTTATTTTTAATTTCTTATATCATGACGCCTTAAAGTATGCAGTGTGAAATAAATTACTACAATGTGTTATTACGCACTTTTCGTTTCAAAACTTGAACCGCAAATAAAAACCTTACAAGACGAATAAAAATCTGGAAAATATTTGAAAAATCCACAACGGGAAGTAAGCGCAACGGCAACTTGGTCGCGTTGACAGCTGCCACAGCCAGCGAAAAGTTGTAAAAAACCATTTTGTTCGAAATGCAACCGCACCGCACGACACAGCCGCAACATGAAATTTATGATTTTGTCAAAGTGGGCAATGAACTCTACTTGTAAAAATGCTGTAAATCGCGTTCTCCGTTTGCAATCTTCCGACAATGGTGCCACTTACCACCGCGACAATGGCGCCTGCACATATGCAACACAAATTGACTAACTCGCATGCAAGTTACATATTTGCAATACTTTTCACAGTAGATCGGAATGTGTACGGAAGCGTAAAAAAGGAATCCAACCAACACTCTGTCAAAAAAAACGTAAAGTTAAAAAGCATTAAATTTAGGCGCCTAAAAGCACACACAAACGTGCGGGTGCTACTACATTTGCAACAACTAAAAGCCAATTCAGAGAAATACTTCAAAATGTTCTATTTGTCATAAATGGCAATGGCAGTGGTTGTGGCAGTTGCAGTGGCGTTTAGAGCGCTTAACAAAATGCACCGAAATGCCTTTACTACATAATGCATTGATAAAATTGCGTGCCATTAATTTCCAACAAAAAGTCACTTCATAAATTTGCTTGTAAATGCCATAAGCACGAAAATACTCAATCACTAACACATATGCACATATACACATATTCACAATACATGCACATTTATGCAAGCATACGTGCGCGTTTAAAATATCAAACTTATTGTCATTTTTGCGGCTGACATGTGCGTTGACGCAGACATTTTGTTGGCCTGAATGAGGCGGAGGGCGCCCATTTGAATGGCAATAAAATTTTTCGGTTGACAGTTTTATTAGCTTTGTGGTTGGATATTGTATGAGTTGGTAACTGTAACTGCAAATAACAAAATTGGCATGATGCATGCCGCTATCTGACTGTATTAGTATGCTAGTATGCGCAACAAACACACACACTTGAACATACAAAAAAATCTTAATTGCTTTAGCATTATTGCGTACAAAATGCTTAATTCATTTTAATGCAATTTAGCTAAATGGACATTTTACAGTTTTGTTGCATACCTTTAGGGGACAGTAATATGAGTAGATGAATATGTAAAGATATTTCGGAACTTCTATTGTGAAAAAAACAATAACGAAATATAAGAATTTTTAGATGACATGAGTAAATGAAGTGAAAAAATTTTACACTTTAAATTAGTTTGTTAAATACATACAAGGACAGCCTTCTTTTCCCATCTATGAATATCAATAAATCTCTAAATTGCATATAAACGTAGATCCTTAAGTAGTTTATGCTATATATAAGTGCTATATATACATATATATACATAAACTTAACTGTAGTTGTATATGGAACCAATTACTATTACTTGAGAACTAGGTTTAAGCACTTGGAAGCCCCATTCTTGAACACACTCGACTATATTTTCAACATTGACCATATATGTACTTACATTTATGAATATGGTATATCCAGCTGGTTCTAATATGCTCATTCTTCTGCCAACAATTACGTGCTAATTGAGGTGGACTCGATCTGTCTTCCACTTTACCTAACTTCCAATTATTATTTTCTCAATTTTAAAACAATATTTTACTCTATAAATTCTGAATAAATTTCTATTTAAATGTACTAAAGTAAGTTTCAGTAAATTTTGTGACAATTTTAAATATTTGCAAGCATTCCTGTCGCAATTTTTTAAACACAATTTTATTCTTTATTCCTTTGAATATATATTTTTTACATTTTTATTTTGTTTTTTTTTTTTTCGTAAAATCGTATTTCATTGTTTCAATGTGTAACATGTGGAATTTATTGCAGTTCTGAAATATAAGCGAGGAGAAAATAAACCTCAACGTCGCATGAATCTTATATCCTTGTGAAAACTTTAGTAAAACTTAAAAAAATATTTATTTTTGTTGCCACGCACTTAAACTAAATGACGACATTAAAGTTGGCAATTGTGAGTTGAATTTCACAAATTTTCAAAAATTCTGCAACAATTTGAGTTGAAGTTGTTTAAGCAGTAAATATGCAGTTTTTAATTCATAATTAATTTACTGCGCCGGATAACTTTCGCGCTAAACTTAACAGCATTTGCTGAATTGCAAGTTGCAATTCTTGGATGTTGTTGGCTGCAGTTGACGATGAGGAAGATGATGACGACGACAACGACGACGACAAACTTTAAGAATACGCGACTACAGAAATTGTTGCAGGTCAACTTTTCTGCAACTTTGTTCGAAACGCACTCACCTCAAAGGACACCAAGAAAATAATACCCAAACCAACCTGCTGGCGATACAACAACAAGTTGCTGCAATCCAATTAAAGGCTTTATACCAAAAGTAATGAAAATGGGCTGGGGGAATTGCCAACGGTAACAGTGACTATCACAGCAACAATGACAACAACAAAAAAACGTGTAAAACCTAAGTAAGCCAAGTTAGCGCATTAAGCACAAGCTCTTCTTTCTGCAATTAAATAGGCAAAATGAAAAAAAATCCAAACAAAAAAAAAGAATTTGATAAAAAAAGTGAAGAAACTTAAAGTAAAGTTGCAATGTGAAAAAAGTCCTGCGAGGATGATGACATTGCAACTACTTAAGTTGGTGTTGAAGCATCAGCAATAAACAAGCATTAACCCAGTTTCAGTTTTTGCAGAACTACGGTCTCAGATCCTTTGATTGTTTTTGTTTTTGTTGTTGTTTTGGTTATGCGTTACCCTAGCACACTTGACTCGAACCTACAATTCCAAGTACCTAGTACTGCACTCTTTAGGTGGAGCATCATAATTCTTCATCACTTTTTTACTTGCTGACTTTTGTCGGAACTGCTTATAAACAATAATATTTTTTCCATTTTTTTTTTGGTCCTTAAAGGAAAATAAAAACTTTAAGAAGGTTCCATTCTTCAATTTTTTTCGGAAGGCGGCTAAGTGATATACTCGCGCTTATTATTGCATCGCAGTTAAGTTTCTACACCTGCAATTTTTCTATTAAAATCGCGAAAAATTCCATTAAAAGTGAATATATGAAGTTTGTGAGAAAACTTATTTAATTTCATGCAAATGGAAACTTGTTTAATAAAACTTTAAGCGCACTTATTGAAAATATTTATTATTGAAGGATTTGCATATTAACTAAATGACTAGCGATTAATGGTTCCTTCTTTGCAATTCACTCATGAATGTTTGTTCGGAAAACTTAGCAAAAGCTTAAAGATAAAGTTTTTTTTAAGAAATATATCAAAAGATTATAGATTGACTTAATAACAGAAAATATTTGTCATATGGGAATAGCTTTCGATACCTTCTAAGCAAACAAAACTATTCTTGAAAGGATGTTCATCAATTCATCTTCACTACATTTTATCATCAGTTTCTATATCGTTTTTTCGTTGATGTACTGAATTGGCAGAATTTTCCCTTAAAATGATCATAAATCGTCTTAGTTATGAATCGCACTACTGAGAGCCGTACCTCACTAAAGCATGTGGTGTCATATAAGATACTTTACATTTGAAATACAACATCTCGTTAAATATTAATAATTATAATACACAAATTAAAAAACAAAATTATAAATATTTTTTTATAATTTATTGTCTTAATTATAAAATTCTATGTAATTTAAAACGGACTAACTAGGCAATGTCAAAGAAAAGACTTTTCAAATTATTTTTAAAACCTAAGACCTACTAATAAAATATATTTTTAAAATTAATCCTATTCTATAAAAATGCTAATCTGTGTAAGTATTACAATACTGTGTTGAATTCTTAACAAATATAAGATGAATGCCTTCACATCACTCAAGCATTCAACTAATGCTCAACTAAGCTTAAATATGTACAGTAAAATAAATATGAATCAAAATATTAGTAACCAAAACCAGTAAATAAATAGTAAAATTCAAAATTACAATTAAAAACATATTGTGCAGAAATGTTAATGTTAATTAATTAATTAATGTTAATTTAATTTCAATGTTAATAACTTTACATCCTTTCTTTAATCTCATGGCAATGCAATTAAATTTATAAGCATTTAATATATTTAATAGTTGCTCGTTTATAAAATTAAAATTAAATATTTCTAAAAGTTTTTACAAAGCCTAAAAAGCCACTCTCAATATTTCACACAAAAATCTTTTAATTTTAATCTTCTCAAAATATCTGAAACTCCTGATAATTATAAATAAATCATATTTAATTCGAAAATTCTCGACAATTTTGAAATGCATAGCGAAAGTTGTTTATGAAATTTAATTAACTTTAGTATCAAAACCACATAATCAAAGTTTTTCAATTTTAACACGCCTAAAGCTATGCAATAATAAATTATTAAAACACTACACAAATACTTTCGGTGTTATCTTTCTTGAAATTAAATAACAGGCAAGTTATTTACTTGCAAAGTTACTTAATCCTTTTTATTGTCAAGCAAATCACGTAATTTCTATTTGTCAATTTTTGTCCACTAACCCAGCAGTGCCAGCAACAAATCCGAATCTCTGTAGTTTACGACGTTGTGTTAAAATCGCTACACCGCCTAAAAGTAAACAATGCTTTTTCTTATTCTACGTTTTTGATTATTTATTTATTAACACGTTTGTGTTGAGGAGACCGCAAAAGAAATCACGAAAGCAAACGAAAACCAGAAATGAAACTTAAATGTAAATTTTTTCATTGAACGCTAAGCAATGGCAGCTACACAACAACAACAATAGCAACAACAACAACTACTACCACTACAAACAAAATAAAACATGAGAAAGTTATTAATTATTAACAAAATGCAAACAATTTTACATTGTTTAACATTTATTTGTTGTTACTGTGTTCTTACTTCTTTTGTCATGTCTGCGAAAAGGTAATCGTGTTCCTTGCGAGCACAGTGTTAGCTGGCTGCCTAAAAGTATACAACGATTTGTTGCTGCCTCTGTTGTTGGTGATTGTTGTTTTGTATGTGTCATAAGCGCATTTAACTAACCATCCTCTAACCATTGCTCCGTTCGTTTTTGTAAATGCCAGCCAGCAACTCCTGTCTATTAGTACAGGAGTTGCCCTCCTGGTACATATGTACGCGAGCTTCATATGTAATTGCTTCGCTTGTTAGTGTAGTTCACCTGGCAGTGAGCTTATGTAGACTTTAGCCGCTGCGCTGCTTGTGCACTGAAAAATTTGTTATGCCCACGAAAATGGCTGTTAGGCTATTTGCACAATGCTTTACTGTAGCTCGGAGCGATCCTGCCGTTTGTAGGTGTTGTTCCACGACTGCCGGAGTTGTCGTTGCACAGTTTGAACAAATTCCAACTACATTTTAGGGAAAAGCAACTCTAACACAAGTTAACGTAAATGTTTTATTTCAGAAGCCACACTTAAAAGCGTCCATAAGGAAGCATAATTGAATATTATTATTTTGTGTGCAAGTTGTTAGGTTTGTTGTTGCTGTTGTTGTTGTCGTGGTATAAAGGTTCCACAGTAGTTGAATTTGTTGTAAATGTTTTTGTTTTACTACGTCATCCCATTTTAAACATAAATTCTATTATTATTTTTGCCATTTTGCATAGAAAATAAATTTTCATTTTTTTTTTTTGCTTTTCTCATATTTTTTGTGCAATCCCTTGGGCTAAGTTTTTTTTGTTGTATTTATTTTTATTATTATTTCTATTATTTTATAGATTTCATTTCATAAAAAGGTTTCACTATGATTTTCTGCTCACATAAACTGTTTATTTTACTTGCACTTGCCTCTCTTCGGATGTCCATCCATTCATTCGTAACTCAATTTTGTTTATTTTCTATATTTGCAAAAGTTTTTGTTGGTATATTTATTTTTTTTCCTTTGTCTTCAATGCTTTCGGACAGTTCGTCTTCCATTTTGGCTAATGTTCGCTCCTACACATGCCAGTCCATGTTCCTTCTGGTTGTGCTTAGTTTGCATGTATTATCGGCAATGGCCGGTAGTGCACCCTACGGACATGTTTTGTGGTAAATGTGCCCACGTGCATTATTTATAAACTTGTTGGCAACACAATTGTGGCAATCGGTTTGATAATTTGCAATCATTTTTACCAATGAGCCTAAGAGAAAAGAAAAACTTCACAAAAGGATCATTTTGCAACTTTACATGTTTTCTAGGACGAGATGGGACGATGTTACTCACATTTCATCAAGCATTTCTTGAACCCTTGCCGATGCAAGAATTTATATTAAAGTTTATTTTAAATTTATTGTGAAATTTATTTGTATAACAATGTAAATGTTATTAAATGGGTTATTTAATAAAGATATGAATAATAATGCGATTTTTAATATTACATCACAATGGTAAATTGTGAAAACTTTGCAGCCGCTTTCCACTTTTCTCATTAGATACCCGTCAATCCATAGTCTGTATAGCGATAAGAGCTTTTATATTCGTTTTTTATTATTATTGAACCTTGTCAAAAGAAGTTTGTTACTGTTTGACCATTCATTACGTACACTGAGAGCAACAATCAAGGAACAATGAAAAAATCGGATCCAAAAAGTGATTCAAAGTGCTCAGTTGTGCACCCGGTGTACACCGTTGCTCACATTTTCACATTCTTAATGACTATTCAATGCTTAACAAGAAATACGCAACACTTGGTCAGCATGTCGAGGCTCCTAATGTCCAGGTTTAATGTATTAAGTCTTTGCATAGTCACTCATATAGCTGACACACTGTTTTAGAGAACTTTTTTCCCAATTAAGTCTTCTTCATTCAGTTCATTTCGATTTTATAACAGATTACGAGACTCCTAGAATACATATAACATACATTTTTATACAATGGAGATGTCGTTGCAATGAAAAACGGTACAAACATATTAATATTTAAAATTGTTACCAAAGACCAAATCGAATATTCTTCTCATCTCTCTGTCATTCGCATGTACATTACATCATAAGTGCCCATGAACTTTTTCTTCACCCTCCAGTAGCAATAACTTTGATCTGAAGTTGTTGGTAGCAAAACTTAGCTTAATGACCTCTTTCATCGAAGCAATAGACCAACTGATACCAAATCTTAAAGGTCATTAAAGGAAATAAAATTTCAACTCACATTTTATTACTTTTTCGTAGTTTCGATTTGTTTGATTTTCATACACGTTTAAATAATTTATGACACTTTCACTTTGGCTGGCACACATGTGTCCAATTACTGCTGGAGCCGCAAATCAATGACAGAATTTCCAATTGCTCGCCATTATCACCGAATTTCTTTACAAGTGGAAGACATGACCTACCACTTGCCAAAACTTAAGCCAGCTACAACAAGTTTTCTTCTGAGACAACTGAGTTTGTTGCAGTTTTGGACATAATTTTCTTTTTCTTCTTGGCAATGCTACACACTTCTGTCAGGTTCGTTTTGTAGTCGCAACCTTAATGAATTGAATTTGTGTCAATTGTGTAGCAAACGGAGTGACGAGAGTACAAGTTCGCCACACCTTCGACTCTGATTTTACTTACAAATGCAATTTTGTAAAACATTTTCGTAATAAAAAGGATTTTTTGTGGAAGTTGCAAAAAATACTTTCGAAATCGGGTCAAGTACAAGTAACAAAAATTTACAAATGCCAGCAGCTTAATGAAGTGACGGAAACGAAAAGTTATAAGAAAAATAGGTGCAAAGGTGCAAGAATATTACGAGTACGAAAAAACTTTGCTGACAATCTGAACAATAAGCAACTTTTTTTTTCTTTTAATCCATATGCAGTATGCTTCAGTACGCTTAAACATTTGCACTTAATTAAAGTAGAAATAATAAATATTAAAATATAATAAATATTTGTATATTGCAAAACATTTTTTATCAAAGTATCTTTTTGAAGACCAAGTAGATAGTTAAAAATACTTTGCTAAGTATTTGCAACTCAGCAAATTGCAGTTTGTCAATTCAATAAATGCAATAAATAAATAATTTCTTTTTCATTTAAAATCACAATAACAAATGTCAACCACAATTGTTTAATTGTTATTATTATTTTGTTATTGGTTTTATTTATTATTTTGATTTAATTTTCTTTGAGAAAAGCTTTTTTTTCTGAATGAAAATTATTCAATTTTCGCTACACAAAAACTGAGTTAATGAAATTTCCTTATGCACTTCATCCCGCCACAGCAATTTCCATTGCATACTTTCAGCATAAAAGAATTTTCATGCGTAGTGTACTAGTGCTGCACTGCTATGGCAACTGCAACTGACTACAGTGGTACAGTGGTTCAGTGGTAGTCATAATAATAAAAGAAAATATTTATAACCAGAAAAATAATTGAATTTTTTCATACAGCTTAACAATTTCAATAAAAATACAATGCAGTTTTGCATTTAAACGTACGTTCGTACGCTCTCTTGCAATATTGTGCACATGGAAAAGAATGCAAATTCAAATAATTGAATAAAATGTTGCTGGCAGATATATTGTATATTGTACTTTTTATTGAGTACATACACACATCCAAAGAATTAATACATCTTATGGATACTAATGCTTTGAGAAGATTTTCGAAGAATCTCCGATAATCACAACATTATTGCACGCAAAAGATATTTATATATTGAAAGTATTCCTAAGAATGCATTGTTTAATATGAGAAGATGCAGCAAAACAGGGAGTTGAAGTACTCAATAGAATAGAAACAACGTTGCTGATAACTTTCATGACATGATACCGGCTGAATAAAATGAATTTAAGGAAAGTAAGAAGATATAGCCATGCCTGTAGAGAGATAAGAGAAAAAGTAATATTATTTGTATCTGTTAGTCGTTCTTTGTGGCAGAAAAATATTGGTGAGAAGAAAGTACCTATCTTTGTCTAATACGAGAAGTTCCTCATATTACCTTTGCCAGAAAAACTTGACACTTTCTGTTTAATTCAAGACCTTTAAAAAGACAGGTGTGGTACAAATACACTGCTTGCAGTATTCTGTATTAGAGAAAGCATATATTTATGATATTTCTTATCACTTTGTCAATGATAGGTATGAATTCGAGGTACGAACGATTTTCTTTCATAGACACACTTTTATGGACTAGAAGTACACTCACTGCTTTATTGGACAAGGACTTGAAGAAAATAATTTGTTAAAAGTGATATAAAAGTATTTTACTCTTTCTCTATTCAAAGATATAGTTGACAATAACTGCTTCTTATTGCTTCTAATTACAGGACTAATCAATTGTTCTATATTGATTTTGAGTGAGCCATGTCATGCATGACATGTCGTTCATACCAATTTCGTGATCCTAACAGCATTGTTGCATTGGCATATGTCAAACAGAAGTGTTATTCAAGGCACCATATGTTTAGCTTAACGATTGTCTTGAATTTATATCACTTAATAACCACTGAATATGAATTTACAATAAAAATTGAAAAGAATCGAACGTTTTTTTAGTGATGAGCCTCATTTTTGCTAAATAAATATATCAAAAAACAAAAACTATTGAAAAACAAATAATTATTGTATGGTGTGGCATTTCATTTGAATATGATAAGCCTGTGACATTAACCGTTAATTACGATAACTTACCGCTTGTTTATCAGTTTTTTTCGACGTGAAATAGTATCTGATTTCAATAGAACCACAATATATCCGCTTTTGGTTTTACTGCCCGACATATTTCCCTGATATGTAATTTTAATTTTTGGCTATGTAAATTGGCACCAAAATCACAGAATTTGTAACCACTGAACTTTTTTAATGTGATTTCGTCAATGATCATATTTATGCAAGCACATCTTAAACTCTCGATGTTTTCAAAACGAAATCTGTCAAGAAATGGTCAGAGTATTGTCAGCCATGTGCTGAGAAGTAATAGAAAATTGCTTTGAGAAGGTTCACTATTGTGAAATATCCCAAGAATATAAAAATACTGTGTTTCATATCAAATGGCAAAATTTAAATTATATACTGAAATGAAAATTGATCAAAATTTCAATTACTGAATATTATTTTTTTTTCATATTTACTTTTGGAACTATAAAATGAATAACTCAGTACTTGTGTCAAACTTTTAAAAGGCTCTGTAGATTTTGACATAAGCAATGTTATAATTGACATTGATACTCTTAGCTATAGCAAATAAGAGTTTTTCAAAGCTTCATATATTAATCTTTATATATTAAGTTATATATAAAAATTCATTAATTTAATGGCAATGATAATACTCCTATCAAATTAAAAATTTCAATAAACAAAAACAGATTAAAAAAATATCAAATAAGACATAAAGTATTTTAAAGTCTTCTCTACCGCAAATGTGTAATCATGAAATATACGAAATCTGAGCAAATCTTAGGAAACCACAATTCTCACACTTGATAATCAATTCAAGGTAAAATTGAGAAATGTTTTCTTAGATTTCTGACACTTGTGGCACAGAACTTAATACTGTAAACCTTTATGGTTTTAAATATTTTCAATTAAAATTTAGTTCAAATTAAATAAGAAAAATAAAATTAGAAAATCAAATCAAATTTCATTTGCTAACTACTGATAAATTCCCAAACTGCCAACAATTGCCCACAAAATCTAATTACTCGCTTGTCTCGGTTATTGCAATATGCACATCACTATACTAACAATTACAATAACAACAACAACAACAACAACAAACACCAACAACAAACACCAACAACAACATAATAATAATAAAAACCTAATAAACACATCCAGTTGAATGGTAGAAATTTCTGATTGCACGAGCCAAACAACAGGGCTTGGCAGCCCTTTTTGCAATTCTTATTGGAAAACCCCAACAGTAGCCAAAATTTGCAATTTTCCTCATCATTGATTCCACTTGAGGATTCAAATAAACTTGAGAAGTTTATTTGCAACAAATACCAACAACAACAACAACAACTATAATGAACAAAATGGCTTAAGTGTTAAGTGCAAATGAGTGCAGCAGCACAGCAATAACCTAACAGAACACATCAGACAGACGGACATCGCACTGTGTCCCCTGCAAATACAAAAGAACGTGAACACATGCACATGCATGAATGAAACACAAAAACAACTACAACAGTAACAACAACAATAACAACAACAACTCAAGTGGCAAAAATGATTGCAAATTTAATTTTAATTTTGTTGTTGTTTTTTTATTATTTTGTTTTTATTGCAATTTATTTTATTTTTAATATTTACTTTTATTTTTGTTTTTGTTTTTGTTTTTCGTTTTTCATTTTTTGTTGGTTTTGCGTTTTTTGTTTTGTGCAAATGAGTTTGTATAAACACAGCCATTTTGTGTTGTTGTAAGTAAAATCAATTAACAACGCATACTACCCTCGTTGGGTTCGTTGGTACCCTCGTCATCGTATCCTTGTTTAATGGCTGCAAAAGGTGTTTAGAATTTGCCAGACTGAAATTACGTAGAAGCGATGGCGGTAACGACGGCGATGACGATGGCACTCACATGACAAGTGTTGCCATGTAAATAAATTATGCATTAAGTACTTAAATTGTTGTTGTATTTTATTTAGTATAAAGTCTATGCCGCAGCAGCTGTTTCTGGGCTTGAATTTAATTTATTTCTTCGCCCCTCTCTAAGTACTGGTTAAAAAATGTTAAACGTATTTAGTCAAGCATGTGGCAGCATTTCGAGGCGTAGAAATTGAGCGACTGCCATTATTGCTGTTATTGTTGTTGTTGTTGTCGCTGTTGCCCGCAGGCCAGTGTTGTCCATTGGTGGGTACTGTTAATTGGATTAGAGTAAAAGGATAGACAGAACAGATATTCTGTCGAAAAATTAAGCAAATACCGCTTTGGAAATACCAATGGGCGTAAAATTTTGGATACTCAAAGTAGTTTGCTTACAAGGGTGAAATACGATTTTTAATGATTTTATAAAATTTAAAATTAATTAAAAAAATTTCTTATTTCCAATTATTTTTAAAGTTCGGTAATGGAAATAAATATTGCATAGATGTATTAGGGAACATTCTGAAATCTTTTAATAAGGACTATGCATTCTACTTTGATTAAAAGGAACTCAATGAGTACAGTCATTCAGAATATATCAATATGAATACTAATTTTATTCCATGTTACTTCCAGATACCATCAGTTTCAGAATTGAAATAAACCTTAAAACGAAAAATATTAACAATATAAGTGTACTACCATACACAAAATCTAAACTTACATCAGATTCACAAGAGATCCTTCAACAACCCATTCCAAACCACAACTATACTCTTACTTCACACTTACTTCATTGAAAAAAGAAGAAAAGAAACTGCAATTCTATTACTGTCACCCACACCATTTTGTAGATTTGGCAACTATTCTCAAACCAGGGATGATTGAGTCTATAAATACATATCTAATGGAAGTAGCTTTAAATCAACCACTTCTACACAAACCGTTGTTATTGATGTCTAAAGAGAGCATAAAATTTGTTAGTTATTTTTAAAGAGCTTTATCTCTCATGTAATAGATTTTTGTAAAATCTTTATTGAAAAGTTTTCTCTTAAGAGCTATAAAATATTAAAGACTAAAGCCAATTTCAATTATACAAAATCGAAATTTATGTTATATTACTCATTTAACTCTGGTAGAACGACTTTCAACTTTCAAACTAAAGTCAATTTCTCTTTAGTGCCTATAATCCAGATTTATATAATTAAATACTTTTTTGATATTTGTTTTATATTATTACAACCTTATTTCTTTTTAGGTGCACCCACTGTAGTAGCACGTAATGCTACACCAGTTGCGTATCCCGGCTCCCCACTACATCTATCAGTGGAGTTTTGTGCTAATCCACCAGCTCATGCTGCACGCTGGCTACATGGCGAACGTGTCTACACACCTGGAAATCAATATGGCAGCACCATTTTGGCTTACGGTGTAACGGTAAGTAAATATATTATAAGGTATTACTGTATTTTATGAATATAGGATCTGGCCCTATGATGATAAATCAGATAGAACTTAATTGTAAAAAGCATGATTTTAACTTAAAACATTATTTGTCTTTTTAACAAATGAAACGGATTGTAACTCTTTCAATTTGGCTGAAATGTTATTTATCAGCTTCTCTAATAAAATAAGTAGACCCGTATCTCCGGAAAAAAATGATTAATTTTTTCTTGAGATAAGAACAAGGCTATTTTTGAGAAGAGTATTTATGAATTTATTTATGTTAACATTTTTAATATATTATATATAACATAATATTATATATAATAAAATAATATACCAAACATTTGATATATAAATAAATTTTGATCACATGTTTATGAAAGAAGTCATACCTTTTAGCAATTCATAGATTCATAAATCATTACTCCTCTCTGGTTTCATAATTTTAGAGATGATCTCTCATTTAACTATTATTGTTCTCACATCTGACTATCATACCTTTATTAAGTATCTACTCTTGAAAAATGTTTCATAAGTTTTGTACTATTTTCTCTTCAACAGGATCTCCCTACTCCATATTGCAAGGAAGCTCGTCTTACATATGTCAGCATGCATGAACGTGTTCCACGCATATTTTACTTCATTGTCTCCTCTCCAGCTGGCGCTGCAGAAGCTATATTTAAGGTTAACTTCACAATGCGCTATCGAACAATGTCGAACTCTGTGGATGACGAAGAAGAGGAACTGAGTGAACCCGAAGAAATACATTTTCCGGTATTTGGCTCTGCCTCACCCATGCAAACTAGGATAACACTCTGGCATGCGTGTGGATTTTTGTTTTTGGCTCACCTTGTCTTGAGTCTGTGTAAATGTAGGCCACTGTAAAGCTAAACTAGAACTGTGAAGTGTGTTTGGGTTTCGATATTCGGTTTTCATTTCTGTGGCAATTATTTTTTAGGCTTTTTAACTCTAATACATTTACCACTAAACTCTATATATTATCCTTGTAATACATTTATACAATGCGTACTATTACTAACTTTAAACATAAATTGTGCTATCCTATCATTAAACTATACTTAGCTAACCCTACTAACTAAAACTAGTATATAGAATTATTTAGTTTATAGAGATGTCTAGAAGGAAATTTATAAATTTATAATTAAAAAACAAAAACACTGAAAATTTTTATAAAAAAACCTTAATTTTATTGTTGACTGTGCGAGGTTATAAAATAACTTTTGCATAATTGCGACTACGAACGTTAGTAGCAAAAAGTTCGCCAAAAATTGTTTTCGTTTCAATAAATTAAACTTGTAAAGTTTTGTAATATAAGTAAATAAGTGTATTTAATATAATTTATTTAATATATATGATTCGTTTCACTCATTAAGTACGTAATTAGTTTTCAATGTTATTATCTGGTGGCTGAACTTGAAAGATGTATCGTTTGTTGTTGGAGATATTACATATATTGTGTGAGTAATAGTTTTAGTTCCTTTTTATAACAAAAAGAAAGCTAAGGTTATAAAAAAATTATTAAATTATTAATTATTAATTTTAAGAATAATAAACGACTGATTTTGTTAAAATATTTTACTTGTGTGAAAAATATTTTATATTTTAGCTTAACAATTCCTTCCAAACAAAAACAAGAAAAAATCAACAATGTTAATTATATATAAGAACATAATTAATTAATTGTTACTCAAGTTAAGTTATTAAAATTATTTTTGATTTTGATTGACTTTATGTTGGACTATTTGTTTTATTCTTTTCAATACACCGAGCATTTCTAATAAATAACACTTACATATGAAATTAATTTTCTCGTTTAACTGGAGATCTCCAACAGATGACAACTGTCCTTTTCAAAGTATGTTTGGTGGTTTAGCTAGCCATATCCTTGTAATATGACAGTCAGCTTACAGAGATGTTACTAGTATGTGTGCACTTAACAGTCTTAGTTTTTACCACGATGCGGAGCGAACTAAACTGTTTTACCTTACAATTTGCTTAATTAAGCTAATGTATTTTTTAAAATTAAACTCACACATACATATTTATATACCGAGGCGCTTGCTTCAAGTTAAGTACTGACTTATAGATATATCTCATTGATGTATAAGCATCGATAAAACAATTATTACGAAATAGGCCACCAAAGCTCCCGGATTTATCAGTCGTGAACTAATGATTAAAACGGTTTGGTCAGCACATCCCACTTTAAATTACTACTGACTTGAGTATGAGTTAGGAATGAAATACGATATACCGAACTGTAACTGTATATTCCGCTAAATGGAACATAGTTCATTTTCACTGCCCCCATACATGTTGTTTCCACGCTATAAATGGAAGTGACTTAAACATTGGTAGGTAACTAATCCCAATATCCTCTGCGATCTTATTGAAGAGCTACTGTCAAGAATGTTCATTATTTTGTTCCGAAATTTTACATTGACATTACTATTAAGTAGGCTAGATATGGGTTTCACTTAATAACTTCTCTCGAAACTATCATTTTGTAGAAAAAGTGAAAAATGTTGTTTATCTGCTATATCACTGCCAGAGAGTATAATACACTTTCAGCTCACATTACTAAACCATAAGGACAGTATGAACTTCCCGTCTAAAATAGAGATAACTTTATCCAAAACTTCTACAATAACCTAGTTTGCTAAATAAGTCCAACTTCTATAGCTGTGTTTGGCATCTTTCATAACGATTGTGTTTAAACTGTTAATGGAGATCATCTGGTAACACCTGAACAACAGTTTTTATTCATTTTTTATTTTAATATATAATAATATATGTATATAATGCTATGTTTAGATCATTCTACTTGATTTGATGAATATGGAGCAAGCAGTATGTACGATGTTTCATACAAAACTCATACAAAATTTAGATAAAAAAGGCTAATGCCTTGATAAGTTCAAGTGTAAACATTGTCTATCTGCTGTCCTTCTCTCCTAGTGAAGCATAGGTCCTTCACTAGGGTATATCACATTACATAAACTATAATTCAAAATTTAACAATTACGGTTTTTAATATAATTTTTTAATTAGTTACTTTTTTTATTGTCTTTTTTCAAGTTTGTTGTAAATATTTTTTATATAAAATTATAAATAAATTATTATATATTAATTAATATCGTAATTAATATTTATTTTTAAATTTTATGTACGCATTTAAGAAAAAATAAAAATGTTTGATAATAATTTTAAAATATAAAAAAAACAAACCTAGACCCAAGTAACCCTCCAATAATGTAATTTTAATATAGTGACAAGTATATATTTATATATTTAATGAAATGTATATAGTTGAGGCTACAAAGAAATGCTCAAAAGTTCAATAAAATATTATAAATGTTGTTAAATATATATTTAAATATAAAAAATATTTGTGGATTAAATGAAAACTGAAGTCAGTAATATATGTCAAAGAAAATGAAAAAATTACTTTAAAATACACTGGAAAAAAAATATGAATATAATTAAAGAAAGATTTTGCGTGTATTGAAACTAAATTAAAAAGCAGATATTTGTTATTGTAAAAACTATTTTAAATAAGAAATGTAGGGAAAAGTAACTAAACTCTTAAATAAAAGATAAAATTAAATTCTTTGTGTAAAAAACTGCTTTTGTAATTTATTTCATAAAAGATTAAATATTTAAATTAAAAAACGCCAATTTAAGAACAAGAAAATGAATTCAAAATTCAAGTATGAAATATGAATAATATTACTTATAATTAAAATTAGTTTTTAAATAAAATATATAATATTATATCAGTATTTATTATAAAAAAGAGGAAATGTTGAAACTGCGTGGAAACTTACAGCAGCAAAACTAGTCGTAATGTTAACTAAAAATGACCCCAGAGAATGCGAAATTTATTGAAAAGATCAGACCAGAAAAAGTTTGCAAAAAATTTAATAATCAAAATATTAGTTTTTATTTATATACTAAATTATTTTTACATTCAATTGAAAAATACAAATAAAACAATATTTTTTTTTGTCGAACCCGAAATAAAATTTTGTACAATATTAAGGCTTTTCTAAAAATTTCAATAACAGCGGTCATTTAGAATAAAATATTTGTATTAATAAATTTAAGTAAAGTTAACAACAAAAATAAAGAATAAAGTAAACTTTGTTGGCTTAATAAATTAAAAAAAAAGTTCTGTAAAATTTACTGGGCCCAAAATTAATAGAAGTTTTGGTATAAAAAATGTTAAAGTTGGCTGTAATGATTAAAAGAATATCGTGCAGAGTAAATTTCCCACTAAAATTGATAAAAACTACTTAATAAAATTCACTAAAATTACTACTGAAAATAAGGCAATTAAACTGCCCTCGTAAAGATTTAACAAATTTCTACAAATGGCTCTGTCCTTTTTGTCATAATGTCGTATATCCATTATGTCTTATCTAAAGACAGAAGCTCTTTGCAGTTCTGCTCTGGCATATACTCGTATCTCACTCATTATAGCTAAACTAATAATGAAAACCAAGTTGAAAATATTTTAATTCTATATAAAAAATACCAAAAGCCCAAAATATTACAGAAATTTAAATAAGAAGAAAGAAAATGAAATTCAAATTAAAAATAGTTTAAATCTACAGAAAGATAAAAATTAATTGAATATAAAAACAATATTTAATTTTATTAAAACCAAAAATTATCATTACATAGATTATATGTATTAATGTATATTCGTATGTAACCGTAAGATTCACTTCTTAAGACAAGCCAAGTAATTAATAGAAAATGGAGCAAATATTAAAGAAACTAATCTGCTTAAGCAGAACAAACAGATTTAATGAAATGGAAAGGAAAAATAGCCAATTTAGACTAAAATGAACAAAATAAAATTAAAATAAAATTCTATTATATACAAAAATGTATTTTATTTCATTTACTTATATCAACTTCCAGTTTATAAAAGATAAATAATCGATAAAATAGAATCTTCTCTCAACTCTATCTGACGGGAAGAGTCATTGGAAAATGAATGATATTTGAAATAGATGTTATATTTTGAAATCAGATCTCTTTCCCGTTGAAATGGTAAAACACATACAAAGTGATGATCTTCATAAATATAATCTAATTTATTTTAAGATACTCTATACATTTATCAAATATAATAACAATTGTTACTGCCTTGGTTGGAATAAGTTAGCTGTTTGGTATTCGTAACGTGTTTATTGGACGACTATCGGTAGTCCTATACAACTGTTTATTAACAACAAATTTAAAAATTTAATTTTTATGGATTATCAGTAATTCCCCTTTTTCTATTGGAAAGTAAGACGATACTTTGCGACAGAGTATCTTTTATTGCAGTAGTAGTAATACTACTGGTATTCCAGACTCCGATCTATCAAGCATGAATCAATCATATATATATTATTTCACAAACTAGCTTCGTGCCTCAAATCAAATTCTATCGTCTTTATAAAGAACTATGCAATTCGTTGTCCATTAAAATCGTACCCACAAAATGTATACCTTCTGTTTTAGCAACTGTTTAGATCATTCCAGCATTAGATTACTATAGAAAACCTTGTTTTGTTGATTTTTGTAATTGATTGTCAAGAAAGAGTAGCTCCGAGATGTAGACCCAACTTCTGAATCCACATGTCTCTAAAATATGCTCCTCTCGAAATCATTCCAGGAGTCCTTTGAATTTGAAACCAGCTAAACACTTATAAGAACTTTAAACAAAAAATAGACGTAAAGCATATATTTATTTTAAATTAAATAAAATATAGTAGAAATTCTTAGTCAAATACAATGAACTATTGTATGAATAAATTGCGTGAAATATGCATCCAACTAAATATATTGTTAATAAATATATAAATAAACAAATTGTTGACAATCAGAGAAATTCTCCTTAATAATATAACGTATCATTCGTTGGTGTTGTTTTTGTTGTTGTTATTATTATTATTGTTATTGATGTTGTTGTTATTGTTGTTGTTTTCTTTCACTTATTTAACTACTCCAAAAGTGTTGAAACGGACAGTTTTATTTCGTTGGTAATGAATGAAAGCCTTTCTCTGGCTGCTGCACTGACTATGTGCGTAGACTACTACATTGTGTGTGGTTGGTTGGGTTTCGCATATTTGTGAAATTTGTCCACTTACAGATTTGGAGCGGGTTCAACTGCATCAATAGTTTGTGGTTATTATGGACGTTCAATGTGCAATTGTAATTACGAGTTTATTCCACTCAATCGCGTTAGTGCGTCGATTATTGAAGGAATTTGAATTGGCCAATGGACCCATAGCAATTCAACTGAAATGTGTACTTGACTTCAGCGAAAACTGAAACAAAATTATGAAACAATCTTGGTGAAGAATACATCTATGAACTCTGCATTTTTAAAATGTTTTAGTAATACAAATATGTATATCATTTTCAACACTAAGTAATATACATGAATAATTGTATATAAAATTATATATATAGATGAACTTGGTTAACACAAACATACATTCATTAATAAATATTAAACGACGTTATAGTTAATTTATCAAAAGTAGGAAAAAAATTTAATATCATATTGCAGAGTAGTAGAATAGTAAACTTCGGCTATGATACTCCATCATTCCAACGGGGTCCAAAATTTCTACTTTTCAAAGAGACAAGTACTTTTGTGAAAATTTTTTTTTTAGAACTTGACCCCTAGTTTTAATATTTTATAAAACATATATATTTATTTTTATGATTTTTATATTTTATATATATAAATTTCTTTTTTTCATATAAAAAACAGGGTTTACATTCAACAAAATTTTGCAATATAATTCATTAAAAAAACACACATCAAAACACATTTTTTACGGATTAAATAAAAAATTTAGGTTTAACGAGGTTTATGAAACGTCCTAAGCGTATTGACGTAAATCTTTGATTTCAAGTAGCCTGAGATGTAAAAGTCTGGTGGTGTCAAATTGGACAAATGCGGATTTTGTTGAAAACTATCATTTTTTGTTATCAAAGGACCGGGCAACAATGGCATGAACAATTATCATTAGACATTTGCATCTTCCTTCGCCTATTTTCTATATTTTATTTTTAATTCCTAATGTTTTTAAACTACACTAATTTCATATATAAATCAAATTAATAAAACCTTGTCATGAGATTTTTTGCACTATTCGTTCCTCTTTGACATATTAACAGTGCGAATATATTATCATTAATAAAATAAGTGCTAATACTTTTAATTATTATATATCAAATCCCACATACAAATAATACAAACTGGTTCAGATTATAGTCAACAAAAAAAACATAAATTTTCCCTTGACGTCATTACGTGGACTTGCCTTCCAAAATTAAAGCATTCTGCAGTGTCATTGTACCGCAAAAACTACTCATATCGGTTTGTTGCAGCAACATTAGGCCAATGTACTTACAACTTACAGTAAAAAAGGCATAACAAAAATTCAGAAAAATAGTTGCAATAAACAACAACAAAAAACCGGAATTCAAGTCGTCAAATACCTGCCAAGGAGTGTTCAACTATGATAAAAATTTCATGAGCTTGTAGCCTGCCGCGTAATGTTGCTGATAACTTGTTGCTGCCGCTGCCGCTGTTGCTATTGCTGTTATTTTTTTTTTCTGCCTTACAAACGAACGATCGGCAGCAAGTTGACAGTAAGCCTTTCCCTTTCTACGGCCTTGTGCAACACTGCAACAAAATCTCGACAAAAGTATAAACAAACAGACAACAGGTTAACAGTTGCGTTAACAGAAATTTGTACAGTGAAATGTTAATGCGATACAAGCGACTGTTAGTTCGATATTTGTCCGTAAAATTGAGTTTATGTAGCGCAATTTCTTTTAACAGAAAGTTAATTGTTAGCTTGAAAACACCAAATTGCCTACCTTTGGTTAGAGCAGTAATAACTGCACAACTGCACAACAACATTCAAAATATTATTGTTGGTTAGCTTTAATTTTTAAATTAGATGTGAAATAAGTGCTTGCCTCAAACCCTCAACCATTAAATCGCTTATTGCTGTTGAAGTTAACTTGGTTTAGTTATCAGCGTTTTATGTTAACTGCAATTTACCAAAATTTCGTGTTTTGTTGAAACTACAAATTGGATTTTGATAATCGTAATGAAAAATTGTTGGCGGCTTAATTTTTATTTTTTAAAAGATCGATGAGTAAAATTGTATCTATTTAATTCAGTAAATAATGTACATTGAAAATAATAACACATTAATTTATACAATGTAAATAATAACAGTCTTTAGTTCTAATGTCTTCACTTTGTAGAATATTTTTTTATTTTAAATCTTAAATAAAATCTTACGCATATGTGCAACTTATTGCAGATGTTATGAATAGAATCCTGAGTAATGGTTTGTATATAACTAAGCCTGATTTTAACAGAAACAAAAGTATTAAAAGGAGACTTTAGAAAGACTTCGGAAGAAAGCTTTTTTTCTATTGATATTAATAGAATGTTAAGTAATGGTTTGTATATAACTACGCCTGATTCCAATAGTAGCAAAAGTATTAAAAGGAGACATTAGGAAAACTTCAGAAGTAGGCTTCTTTCCATGCGAAAAGACAAACTTACCTCCAGCTCAAAAAGTACCCGGATTTTGTAAAGAAAACACACAAATTCAAATTTAATTCCAAATTTATTTTATCCCCTTCAAAATATGCTCCTTCTGAAGCGATACAGATATGCCAACGCTTAACCCAATCTTCCATACACTTTTCGTAGGCCCATGCAGATATGATTTTTCCTTCGGCGAATTCTCTTTTACCGATTCAATCGACTCAAAACGCTTACCATGAAGGAGCAATTTGAGTTTCACGAATAGGAAAAAGTCGCATGGATCCAGATCTGGCGAATATGGTGTCTGAGCGATGACAGTGGTGCCGTGTTTGGTCAAAAAATCGCGTACAACAAGAATTATCCATAGTAAAAATCGCTAAATGCACTTGAAGTAGTCTCACATTAACAGCTGCTGTAAACAAACTAATTGACAGATGGCGCCCAAATTTGTACCATATGTCAAGAGAGGGTGTACCAATAAAACAAAAAAATTTGAAAAAGGTCTATTACTTAGGCAGTAGTTAACAAACAACAAGTGAGTACTGGGTTATAACATCAACAATTGTTGACTTCAAGACTATGTTGCGAACGCATATGTACCAACATATGTAAGCAACATATATGCAACATTTAATTATATTACTCAAAAAATTAATAATAATTGAACTTATTGATGTTGACTATTATTTTACATAATTATAAAAAAATATAATTAAAAATTCAAAAGCACACATCAGTTAATTCGCTAACTTTAATGTAATTTCGTGAGACTCTAATTGTTCCGTTTTAATAAAATCATTAATAAAATAATGAAGAATAATGTGAAAAAAACTTATTAAAGCAATTGTAAATTAAGTAATTAAAATATATATTTTTACAAATAAATATTTTAATTTCATTTAAGTCCATTGAAATCACATCCGCAACAATCAATAAAATGTACGGATATCAATGGGCGGTTTTCGATTCTGTTAGTAAATTTTTTTCAACTAAATCCCCAGTATTTCACAGTTCATTGAATATAAACAATTGAGGTGTTCGGTTGTGAAAAACCAGACAGACAATAACAGAATTAACCTACACTTAATTTCATTTTATTTATATTTTTATAATTTTAAATGATAAAATAAAATCAGCGAATATGAAAAGTGCACTTCGATGTGTTTGAATCGCAGCACAAATTGCCTTCCATATTTTTCATTTCAATTACGTGAAAAATAAAAATCATTGGCGCTGATAATCAATCAATTTTTAAAGATTAAAATAAAATCATTTAAAATTTCTTTTTCAGAAGAAGCCAATTTAAAAATGAATTCTACTTCATTTTTCACAAACTTAATTAATTACGAAAGGATTATAACGTGGTTATAGACTTAAGTTCATCTACATTGAATGAGGATTGATTTTTAACATTTCAAAATAAAACCTCTCATATACTTAATTAAGTAAACCATGTTTATTTGCAATATATTTCTTATTCATTGAATATTAATACAAAAATGTATAATTTTAAATTACAAACACTACGATAATACTAAGTATTTACTCAAAATAAAGTTTTATAGATTTGTAATATAGAGCTCCATACAATAAGTCAAATTCTTACTCTTGTGTGGTTTTCTCTTATAAAGTATATTTATATTCAATTAAGAAAACAAATCATTTGATGTCTCCGATATAATTAGTCAGGTAACAACGATGATGGATGGCGATCCGCTTTAGTCCCTCCATCCATATTTTTACTGCAAGAACATTCTTGCAGATATATTCCGATATATACCATATCTACTTTTTAGTAGCGCATCTAACGTCTGTAGTGCAGTAGGGTACTGAAAGAGTATCGTAGAGCAATTACTATTTTTCCTGGTTTACCAACAAATTTTCAAAAACTCATGGCTGCCCGGTTTAAGTATACTATTAATTATGGGATATGGAAACTTCAAATATCACCTCAAAAAGATAACTGTTGCTGAGGAAAACACTTGCAGACTATGTCTAGAAGAAAAGGAGACAGTGGTGTATATATTGTGCCAATGTTAAAGACTGGCAAACAGGAGGAACACTGTCTTGGGATTCCATTGGGTTGGTGATGACTTGGCAGGCAACCTCAAGCTAAATGAGCTGCTTCAGTAACAGGCGATGTAGTTACAGAGACCACTGTAGCTTTAATTCAATAACGACATCCGAGAATCAAAGGACGAAAAAGGACCCAAATCGTTTTATGGTCTACTTTGGCTAATCCTGCACTTTATGCGATCCACTTGTTGGACGATGCGCTGTCCCAACGCCCCATAATTCATATATATATAAGATTACTATTTAGATGCTTTCATCTGTCCAGTTTTCAGAGGAATAATTAAAACTTCTCTCCGCAGTTTATCAGCAATCAGTTTCCATATGAATCTTAAATTTTCATTAATTTTCTTCTACACTAGAGTGGTGAGATTCGATCTCCTGTCTAAGAAAAATGCCCGGTCTGAGATCTCTGAAACCATTTCATGATGATCACAAGCACTGCTATTTAATACTCATTGCACATTTTTACAGGCTTAAGATTAAGCTGAAACCAGTAAAGAGTTTGCACCATCCAGCACCTCCAGATCAATGCTCCTTTATTATGTTTATTTATCTATGTTTTGTTTCTCTATACTCAATTAAATGAAATTTATACGTATAATAAATTAATATATTTTACAAAAATATTATGGATCTACACATATCGTAAAATACTGTTAATCCAGAGCACATATAATTCAATTTTAATAACAATAATTATAATTTATGGAAGGAATTGAGTGTCTGCTTGTTAGGCCGCAAGTGTAATAAAATTTTCAGTGATGCATTGCTTCGCTGTATTGATGTGGCAACATTAAATAAATAATAAAAAGTGCTTAATTATTGCGATAACTATAATAAAATTTTTATGAAACATACACTTTTCCACTTTTAATCGCGTTAATAAGCCATTGCGACCACAGCGATACAGAGAGGCAATAATTATGATGGAATGCATCAAATGCGGCAACTACAACGCCAGCAGCCGCAAGCTGCACCAGTTTTTCTTTATGGGCTTTGCTTGACCACTTTTTCGATGAGGAAGGAAGTGCTTCAGTGCTTCAATGCTACAGTGCTGCAGTGCTGCAGTGCTGCTCCGATTTCAAATGGATATGGTAAACTATTTATTATTGCTGTGTGGACAATAAAAATGTTTGTCTGGTTTTTGTGGAAGTTTGGATCTTTAATGACAACTTCGTTTCAGTTTTTGTGGCAGAAATGTTTTGTCGAGTCTTTGAGCCATAAAATATATTTAGTGGCTAGTTTGGTTTGGTTAATTGTGCAGTACAATTAATTCGAACTTTTCTAGGAAATATTCATTTAAACATGAGATTTAATTTAAGCGTAAGCATAATGAGTTGGATTAATTTTATCCATTTGCAGTTTCCGAAGATATAGATGACGGTAGTCGTTGCCTTAGGAAAATGCTGATTAACACAGGAAATAATTTTTGTAATTCGAATTATTTATTAACTTTTTTTTGGATTATTCGGAAATAAATCATACACATGTCATGTTATGCGAATTAATAAATATTAATTAACATTATAATATATTTCAAAATATATATATTTTTCACAAAAACCTTAATATTTATATTTATTAATATATTAGTTATAAAATTGAATATGTTGACTTGTTGCTTCGCAACTTAACAGAGCACTAAAATACAAACAAAGGGAAAAGGTATTTTAAAATCTGAAAAAACCAAAGATATAAATATTTAACTGAAGTTTTTATTACTACAAATAACGTGTAAAAATACAATAAAATATAAAATTTATGTACTAATCGTTTCACGTATTAATTGCACTTACAGTTGTGCATGGCGTTTGAATGCAACTCATGCAGCTCGAATTGAGGTGGAATTTTATAGATAAGCGTAATGTGCAAGTTAATCAAAAAATTTACAAAAACCTTAAAAGTTGCCTCAGGTGAGTTGCAATTTTATCAATAAATCGAAGGCAAATGCTAAACAATTTATAAAAAAAACATACACTAGGGCTTTCACTACGAAATATTGCAAAATTGAAGGTTAGAGAGTTACCAACTGCAAAATGGATAATGCATATTTATATCATTTTTTATGACAATCAATTAAATATAAAATTTTAATTAGAAAAGATAAGATGGCACTGCAAAATTGCGCTTTTGGAATACTATTTAAAATAATTTCCATCATAAATTATTTATAATAGTATTTACTTACAAACACCGAAAATTCGATTCAACGAGAATCACTCTTGCCAACAGATGTGACTTTGGGCTAAGTAGGCAATTGAGAAATTAGGCCCTCACTCGATAAACAATAATCACGCTCTACAAATCTCTTATCATGCCTGTCCTGTTGTATGGTGCAGAAGCCTAAACAATTACCAACAGTGATGAGAAGGCGTTAGGAGCAATCGACAGAAAAAATCTTCGGAAGATCTGTGGTCCCTTACGCGTTGGCAACAAATATTGAATTAGATGGAATGATGGGCTGTATGAGTTATACCGCAACATTGACATAGTTAAGCGCGCGAATGGAAGAAAGTGCTCCGGCTAGAAAGGCGGTAAAGGACGTCAGCATCTTCAATGGAAGGATCAAGTGGCCAACGATTTGGGGGCGTTCGGCACTACCAGCTGGCGTCAGAAAGCAACTAATCGGGCTGACTGGCGGAGGCTACTCGACGCAGCAAAGGACGACTCACATCTATAATGGCCACCAAAGTAAGTAAGTGTGTAATTTAGTTGGAATATAAAATATATATAATGAAATTTGCTTCAAATTTGCGGAATATAAATTAAAATAACTCTTAAAACGTTATTTTCCTAACTAAAAATTTTAATAAATATAAAATTCTAAAGTTTTTATAATGATAAATTTTATATCATTTCATAAATGATGTACATATTTTGTATATATATTTATATTATTCCTATTTATTAAAAATTTTATAATAGTAAAGGAATTGTCAATTTCTTAAAATATTGACTGCAGTTTTCTAGGTCTATAAGCAGAACGGGTTAATTAAGCGACCACAAGCTCCGTGTGGTAATGTGAATATATACCTATGTATACACTTACTCAATTTTCTGGTTAAAAAATAATATTTATTATATATTTATACTGACATTATTGCTTTTGGTTATTTATTTTACTCATTATGTGTCTTCTTTATTTTTATAATAAAATATATATTTATTTATAAATCCTATTGTTGTATTTTGTAAAAAATATTCAATATTGCGGCGGATATTGCAAATGTCATTGATTAAAATTTTCTTTTCTTTGTGTGTCTTTTCCCTCGTAAAGAAAGAAATTCAACAAAAACCAGTTAACCATTTTCCCACTACTTCACGCAACATTTGAAGCTAAGGTCATTGCTTAAGCTAACTCGAAACCGATGTTTGCAGTAACAAAATCGCAACTTGCAACTTGGTTTGATTGCTCATGGCATAGACAAAAAAAAATGTCATGCAAGATACAAATACGACTAACTAAACACCGAATAAATGAATAAGTTTGACAACAAAGTGCTGACTTGTGGCACTAAAAAAGGCGCACCAGTTATTGCGCAAGTTAAGCGCAGCATAAAGCGCTAAGCAACATCAAGATTGGCTGCAGTTCGGCCAGTTTCAAATGTTGACGAAGTATTTTTAATGTGCACTCCTACAGTTTTTCAATGGCAATGTTAAGGTAATCACAACCGGTACCATTGTCTCTGTATCTGAATGCACCTAATTTATAATAGACATTAAAAACGTTTATGCATTGCAGTTTGTATCATATCACTAAGCACATTGGACGCGGTTCATTTCGCTACAGCAAATGTAACATGCAACGCGAATAATAAATTGAAAATTGCTGAAAAATAGTGGAAAACTTGTGGAAATCAGTTTAAAAAGGATTAAAAAGTATATTCATTTATTATCAAATATAACAGCAAATGTACATTAATTAGCTTTAAAGCGGGCAACTGTACAAGTGTTAAATTCTGCTGCCCACAAGATAGATCGTCATTACTATAAACATTATTATCGTTAATCGTAGCAGCGAGGTTTGCAGCAGTAAAGAGCGCTGTATTCAGCAGCTGTTAAGTTAACATTAGCTTAACAGTGACTTGTTGATTTTGGGTACTGTGTTAAACGTGAACTACAATTGCCTCTACTGCTCACGCTGGTGCTGTTGCTGTTGCTGGTGCTGTTGCTGTTGCTGATGCTGCGGTGCGCAAAATACTTCATTTGAAGTTACATGAAAATGTAATCTCACCACAATTTCACTTTCATTTGCAACTCACACGCGTCCAACAGCAGACCGATTTCGCTTCATTTGAACTTTTGTGAAAAAGCCGCCAAAGTATAAAAATTCAAACCGCATAAAAAGAGAAGCAAATAATTGTGACATTGATCGTGCGTATTGATTGTTTTTGCGGCTGCTGCGGTTTCAGCCAACACAGGGTTTTAATCCTGATAAATCTTTCCTAGTGCCTCGACGCCAAAGTAATTTCATTGAATCGAATAAAGTGTGGCTAAAATTTATGCGGATTCAATTGACATAAAGTGCAATTGTTTGGTTTTATTTTGAAATTTTTTTTTTTTTGATGGATTTTACAAAGGTTAGTGTTATTTTTAAGCCAAATGAATCAAAACGCCCAAATAAATATAGCACGTATAGTGAGTAATATGCGATGTGATATAATTACTTATTTACGTCCAATAAATATAAATTTATTAACAAAAAATACTAAAATCACAATTAAAACCCGGAGGACAGCAATCAATTCAGTTAAAATAAATGTTTTTTAATTTTCGAAATCGTTTGCAGTAAAATGTGTAAATCCGAAATTTAATTTATTTAGATAAGAGTGATATTTTTGAATCACACTTTTGAATTATTAAAAATTTTCGGTTAAATATTCTATATATATATTCTACATATTCTTTCAATTCGCTGGTATTTTTTGTGGCCTATTAAGTTAATTTAATTATTATTTAAAAAAAATTATGTTAATTCCATTGTTAAATTTATTAACAAATTAAATAATTAAACTATATTCGATCAACATCCTCAGAAACTGTTCTCATGTCCTTTTTATGAAGGACTAAAATAAGCTTTCCGTATTTATTATACTGAAATAGATATACAAATAAGGACTACAAAAATAATACTGAGTGCTATTAGTTTTATGCTTTATGTATTAAAGTTTAAGTTACAGAAGATTGAACCAGTGACTTTAAGTTGTACTTACTTACCTCTATCAAAAACCGAAAGTATAGCACTAGTATTTTTGTGAATTTAGCGACATATGTTTTTCTTCTTAATAACATTTTTCTTGAATTGTTCCAGACATTAATCAAGAATTTTCATATCAAGGGAATTCTGCTTTCCGACTTTGCCCCAAACTTGTAATTGAACTTTATGTTTTACTCGTGTCCTTGCACACAACCATGCACATATGTCTCCAACCTGTATCTAACCAGAAACTCAACCGTCTTACGCCGCATATAAGTTCAATATATCATAACTGTCAAACTCAAATAAATATTGAAATATTTGTGGGCAATAAAAATCGGTGTTTCTTAAGAAAAAAAATTTTTTTGAATTTTTATATTGATTAAAAATGTGCCTGACATGATAATGGTTTCAACCCATTAAGCACACTAAACAGCGCATTTTTAAAATGAATCATGGACAAGTCAGTCACTTAACTCAATTATACAAAATGACTTCAATTCTTTAAATAATAATATATCACAAGAACATAAACTAATATAATTCCGTAAACCGATCATAGCGACAATAAGACGATACCAAATGTTTGTAAACGATGTCGAATCGCTGAGGTTTGGTCTTCCTTACCAATAGATTTAACGATGAAGACAGGCAACTGTGTGCGATATTGACGATGACTTGACGTCTAAAAGAGTACACATAATGTGAAATTTATAAATAGTTCTTTAAATAAGCACACAATGGATCGATTTGGTTTATTGGAAATTGTCGAAATGCTCTTTGCATATATTTTATTGAGCACGAATTTTGTGCCAGAAAAGCTAGCCCTTCTTGAGTGTATATTATTGTATAATTATTAATCAAATAATTACACTTATTAATAAGTTAGTAATGTTTCGTATGATAATTGCAATGATAATTCTTTGAAGTATTATTGCTCCATGCACTGAAACTATGTGCAATTTCTCATCTATTTTTTTAGATTTTTATTATTTCTCTAATATATAATTAAATTTTAAAGATAGAATCAGGTTAAAAATTACCTTTCTCTGCTTCAAATAAATATTTATTAGTTTTATATATAAATCAAAATGACAAAGAAAAAAATTCCTTCACTCTAACAATTAATACTAAATTTGCAACACATTTTATTCATAAGGGGTGTGTATGCGATATATTTGTTTCGTTCTTATCTTACCTATAATTTTTCAAAGTTAGAATTTCGTTGATTTATTTCCTACTTGGACTTGATATATACTTGCTAATTTATACAGTTCTTAAAGGGGGCTGATGTTATTTGGCAAAAATATTCGAAGACAAATAATAGAACTGTTTCTCCGTAGCTGGTCTAATACTCTAAATTAAAAATAAAAAATTGAGTCCACCGTATCCTAAACCGTAGGGACTAGTAAATCCCATCACATCTCGAAATCTACCTCAATATTTCAAACAGACGTTTTCGCCATCCTGAGAACATGTTCCCTTGTCATGAGTGTGATCCTACATGAAGAGGAAATCTATATTCTTACTGACAATCAGACAGCCATTAAAGCTACATTAGCAGTCTGCACTTCATCTAAAGTAGTGCAAGTGGCAAATCCAAGGCAATTCTAGTTTAGGTTCCAGTGCATTCCAATACAGTAGGAAATGAGCGCGCACATAACTTAGCCATACTAGACCCATCTTCTATGGAAACTACTGTTCCAATCTCTGCCCTGCCAGTCACAGCCATTGGTTGATTTGTGACAATTTTCAGGAGTCAACTAGAATGAAGCTTATTACATTATTCAAACCGGGATTACTTGAAAGAATAGTGATGCTATCTATTGTTTAGGATTATACACGCATTATTCAATATAAATTGCTGCCGTTTGGTGAGATGATTGATTATTAGGAGAAAAGGTGTTGATCACAAACTTATGCTACAAATATCTTTCGTGAACCGGGATGCATCAGTGTATTGTACGGACATTGTACCGTACAGGTCAGATGTTTTTGCGATATAATAAAGTATTAATAGCTCGAAATGAAAATGGAAGGGAGGAGAGTAAAAAAATTTTAATATTTAGTTTGGTAGCATTTATTTTTTATTTGCTCAATTCAATATACTCGATTTTAGTGCTTGTACGATAAGACAATTTGAGTTTTTTAGATAAGTCTGATAGTTTAAGTGTTACCAAAATCGAGTAATACAACTCCGCGGTGAATCCCTGAAAAGAGCTTAAATAATAAAAGAAAAAGAACTTTAAGCTTTAGGTATTTAATCAGCGAAGTCATAATAGTTCCCATATTCGTTAAATACCAAAAAACATTTTGCCAACTCCAATGATGCACGCTCATTCACATCACCTTCGCTGGAACTATGAAGACCATAATCAACTTAAAGCCGTTCATACTTCATTAGAGTCAAACGCCTTTTCAAACTTTAAAAGTTATGTGCATTTTGTTGTTGTTCCAACCATAAAAAGATATTTTGAATGTTCGTAATTGTTTCATAAACGTTAAGTCGACTGTCAACCCAAACCAAATCAGAGCCTTGGGGCGGCTGCATATGTGGCGCATGCCTCTGCACAAAGAAGCATTGCTTCCATGCAACAAGTTCGGCTTGGCGCTTCAATGTATTTCAGATATTTCGGTGGTTTGGTTACTCTCTTTTTTATGGTTCATGCCTTTTTTAAGATACTTTGTTATCGCTGTGCTTGTGTCACGCCAATGCGCTTAGGTTTACGATCTTTTTTTTTGTTTTTTTTTCTTTGAACAACTTTTGATGTTGTTTAGGAGATAAAAACTTTATTTTATTTATGAAAAGTTTTCATAATTTTAAAATACATATGCTTATCTATTTTTTTAAAAATAATTACGACCAGTGTTTGCCTACGAGTCTAAACCAGTGAGTGTACTTTCATCCCATTTTCAGCTTGCTGAGCTTGTGAAGTCAACAAACCTTTTTACTGAGATACGTTATGTAAGCTAAATTAAGTGCTTCCTTAAACAAATTTTGCGTTTCGAAAGAAATTAGTTTTTTAGCAGTTAACTTTTTGAATCCACTATCACTAAACTAAACTAAATAAAAATCTTAATATCCATGTAATGAGTTATGGGAATGTGAATGTGAATGTATCGCACCTGATGTGTCTCATACTTTGGCTTTTGGCGGGATGGTATGGACGGGAGTGGGCTTTTGAAAGTGAGCTTCATAATGTGTTTTTTTTAGAAATTACTAGCAAGTAAATAAATAATTAAATAAACTTTTAGTATATGTCATAAAAAATATTTAATTACCCATTTCGATTAGTTTTAATGCACCATAACGTTTACATGCTTAACAAGAGTCGAGTCGGTGTGGATTTTCACTTTTTATTAATAGGTCGTAAGTCGGAGCTAGACGCAAAAAATTTGATGTACTTTATTATAGGATCTTTTTATTCAGGCAATTGTAATATGATTGTTCCAAGAAATGCCATTTGATTAATTACAGTTCAATTAAGAAATAATAAAGAAAGAAACACTAGAAGATTAACTGCATACCAGAAGATATTTTGTGTTTATTATGATTATTACAAGTTACATTATGTCGTTCAGTCATATTTATACAATAAATGTAATAGTGGGAGCATAGGGCTGCAACAGAGAGATAATATTAATAGAGTTAATTTGCTTATAGTATACCACACCTTTGTTCCAGACTTCACACTAAACAGACAACAGAGCCTTGTGCAACATAAATTTGATTTTAGTAAGAATAAAGCCTTTTAACTTATAATAATATTTTCTATATTGTTTCTATTATCAGAAAGTTTCGGATCCAAAAATTCCAACATTTTAAAACTAAAAATGATGTTATGTGGTTCACCGCTGTTTTCATATCGTATAACTTCTAATTGGATTACTTGGAGTTTTAGGAATACATAGAGAATCTACCTGTTCTTGATGTATTCAAGGATTTCCTTCATTTGGTAGAGTTTAAAATTCAATATCTTCAAGATAAAAGATAAGATAAAAATAAATAGTGAATCTTAAACCTTGTCATTCACTTCTGCACTAATTCCTTAAATGAGGAACATTATAGATTGCACATAGATGAACGAAGATCCACTGCATTGCAGACTTTTTGTGTGAAATTTCTGAACCATTTATTTGGCAAAAAGTCAACATATGCAGAAAAGTAAGATGCAAAATGCTTTTATATATCTATAAGTGATACCCATAGCTTTTAAGACTAGTTTTTTTTAAGACTAGTTTTGCTTAATTGCAAGCATAAAATAATAATTATAACAAACTTTCCATTTTAAGAAATGTAAAATAAAATTAAATTATATTAGCAATTTAATTCGTCATTACTTCTATAGTCTTCTGTAGTACTTTTGTAATTTAAATAATATTATTACTAAAATGAATAATATTATTTAAAAAAATAAATTTAGTTTTAATTTCAAATACTTTAAACACTGTACACAGCTAAGTTCGACTTCAATATGTACTGGGTTATAAAACTTCAACTAAAATCATAGTAATTAAATATTTACTACTCCTTATTTACTCTATTTAATATATTTCTTTAAATGGTTTTTTATTTGCCTTACAGTACTGAAATGTTACCTAAATTTCACCAAGTAGCAGCTGTCATTTGTATCTCCTTCCTGTTAATAACCATTACAACCACGAAACAGACACCAACAACGACAACAACAATAACAACATCGAAGTTAACTAAATCAGCAACAGATACAACAAAAACGCCAGCAGCAGCAACTGTCAGGAAATCCTCGAACAGTGCCAAGACGACTACATCGCTGCTTCCACTCCAGCCGCCACTAAATGTGACAAGTACAACGACGAGCAGTTTTGAGCCTGAACAAGCGAAACATTCAATAACTGGCGATGTAACTGTCAAAGGTGACAGCTTGTTGAGTGACAGTAGCAAGGAAAAGGTAAAAACTTTGCGTTACATTATATCAGCAGATTTTGTAAAATTTGCACACTTGATAAGTCGATAAAAAAAAATGTAATAATTACACTTTTTATTTACGGAAGCAGGCCAAAATTTATGGCTATTTTATTGGACACGGCAAGGATGCCTCCTTCCAGCAACGCAGTGAATTTCAGAATGGCAACAGAACTTTGGGCAATTACGAAGTTCAATTGCCAGCAGGAGATGCACAAACTCGTGTGGACTTTACTGCTGATGATAAGGGCTATCAATCAGCTGTTAGGTAAGAAATTTAGTTTCACTTCAATATAGTGATGTCATCTACTCCTCACGCAAATATTGTAATTGAAATTTCAGATATGAGACAAAAACAAATCAAAGTACAGTTAGTGGTCATTTCACTCTTGGTGGACTGCCTATACCTAAGAGTGACTCACATATTTCCCAATCTAAGATGCCTAGTAACTCGCAGGGTTACTTGAATTTTGAACTTAATTTCGATAGATCCAAGGCTGCAGAATTGCAGAAACGTAAAAATAAAAAAGTTGATACCATTAATGAGGTGTTAACAAATCTTTTTCCAAATGGCTTAATTGATATTTTTAAATTCAACTATGCAATTGACAGCCATAACTTCACAAATGCAGCAACAAGTACAACGACGCAGTCAACACCAATTTTTAAGCCCACCGACAATATTAGTTATAGATTGGAGAGTAGTGTTTCCAAAGAATATCGTCGGGAAACAGCGCCAGGACATACAGAAGTTGTTGTTGAGCAAGTCACATTTCCTTCAGTTACTTCAAATTCAGATTTTAGAGAAAATGCTAATGTCATAACAAAGGATGATTTAATACTTATAAATAGAGCTGCAGAGGAAGCATCTGTTTTGCCTAGCTTACTCATAAAGCCTGAAGAAAACAATACCAATGAATTCCCACAATCCAACGGTCATAGACCTATAATCATACTAGATGACAATAAAGCAGATATCGATGAAATTGTTTTTGATGATAATCAAATTGCTGAATCACAGAATATTGGAGAACATATCTACCAACATATCACATCTCCTACCAAAAGGTATAGAGATACAAGTACTTATAGAACACAAAAGGATTTACCTACACGTCATCGGAATGAGTTTGTGAAAACAGAAAAAATGCCAGCAAAAGTAACAAAAGGTTCTATGCTTGAAAATTTTAATTATATCCCACAAATTGTATATTCTTCAAATGAACCACAAAAACTAGATTTCCAACCCAGAGAAGTACGTGCGTTGCGCGATTATAATAGCATACTTGTGGAAAATACCGCACAAGAGGCACCATCTCGGAAATTTCTCAAAAATTTTAATCCAACTTTTTCAAATGGGGAAAATATACCAAAAACTAAAGGACATTTTCACTATGAAGGTTATACTCGGCAACCAGCTGCAGAAAGTTCACAAAACGATAAAGCGACACAATTCATGATACAGTACACAGAACAGAATGAAAGGCCCGACGAAAGCAATGATGTGAAGAATACATATACACACGCACAACAAGAAGGTATACCAAACCATCCACAATATAGTCTCCAAGACCAATCGTTATCAACCAATCAACAATTACCAAGTAGAGGGATATTACATACTCAAATACAACATTCCCATGAATACCGAGCACCTGAGGCACCTCAACATTTAAATCAAGATAAAGGAAATCCAAATCAGCCCACAGCCACTTCCGAAAATATTTTATTTGTAACTATAAACACTCCTCAGCCTCCAATTCAAAAAGAGAATCCCGAACTTCGTTATACCTCTGCAGCACCATTACATCAGACATTAAAGACTGCACAAACACCTCATGATTTTGTGTTTGCAGCCGCCACTAACAATCATATACAACAGCCACCAAATCCAAATCAGAAACCACACAATGGTTATACTTTTGTTGAAGTACAGAAATCCATTAACATTCACAATAAGCTAATTACCGAAAAAGATGGCAAGTTAGTGGAACAACATGAGACAATATATCCTCAAGCAAATCAGCAGCGGCAACAACAACAAAGTTACAAAACACCACAATTGAGACATAATTTCATTATCCACCATACTCCACCTCAACAACAACAACAGCATCATTATCATCAGCAACAACAACATCAGCAGCAACAACAACAGCATCAGCAGCAGCAACAACAACAACAACCTCAACCACAACCTCCACAACAACAGTATCAGCAGCAGCAACAGCAACAGCAACATCAGCAGCAACAACAACAACAACCTCAACCACAACCTCAACAACAACCTCAACCTCAACAACAACCTCAACAACAACAGCATCAGCAGCAACAGCAACAACAACACCAACCTCATCCTCAACCACAACCTCAACAACAACAACAGCAGCAGCAGCAACATTACGTGCAACAACCACAACCAAAACCACAGGAGCATTACATACAACATCCACAACCAGAACCAGAACCACCTCAGTCATATCCTCTTAAACAGAATGCACCAGACGATACTTACTCGTCGCTCTCAATTAATCCGATTAATGTACAGCATGTTGACTATGAGCCACCAGAGGCAGCTTCATCGCTATTTCAAGTACATGACGAAGTACCACCACACGATTTTACCTACATACAACCTGGACCACAACAGATACTTCACTACCCAATGGAAGTGCAGCATATTGTTCCAATGACTTATATCATGGATGCCGATCAGCATTATGCACATCCGCAAGCTAGTGAAAATATACAACATGAAGTCGCATATACTCAACAAATTACAACCAACTCACCACAAGCTAAACCATTACGATATGATCCCCCAACTGAATTAGTAGATCAGAAAAATGGAAAAGATGAAGAAAGAAAAGAAAATCAAGTGGATAAAGAAGCTGAAAATAATGCGGGAGCACCCAATGAAGTTCATGTGAATCACTACATTGATCGCCCTTATCCGGTGAAAGAAATTGTCGAAAAACATGTGCATATACCATATCCAGTACCAAATCCAGTACCAGTACCAGTGCATGTTGAACGATATATTGATCGCCCTTATCCTGTTGAGACCATAGTCGAAAAACCTGTACCCTATCCAGTGGAGAAGGTGGTTGAAAAATTGGTAGAGAAGCATGTTCCTGTGGAAGTTGAACGTATAGTCGAAAAGCCAATTGAAACTATTGTGGAGAAATTTATAGATCGCCCAGTGCCTATAGCTATACATGTGCCAATTGCCATTCCCATGTCCGAACACAATTTTGCACACTATAAACAAACATTTGCAGAACACAACAACCCCAGCAATTGGCTGCAGACCCCGGGAAGCGGAAATAGAAGTCTGCCACAAAAAGTGTTACAAAATTATTACACTCGTATGTTAAATAAATTGTTACCACATGTAACGAGTCACAAACCAAAGCAAACCACCGCCACAGCAATTACACATACGAACAAGTCGCAGAAATTTACTAGAACCACTAATGGGCCATCCACACAACAACAACTATTTAAAACGACAAAAACAGAGAACGATATGCGTTTTGATCTGAAACCACCACCACTACAATCACCAGCACCAGGCGCTAGTTGGTATCAAGGCGCACGCTACATATACAATACATTACCCAATGACTTGACTTCAATTTCTGCACAGCAAAGCAATCGTTATTTGGGTCCAGTCGATCCGGTATCCAGTGAACCATTTGATGAGTTCGAACGTTGGCGTAATGGACACAGTCTGAAACGAAGTCCTGAGTTTGGACGCAACTTACATTTAGAATATGGTTTCAAGCCACCTTTAGTACCTTCAGTGGAGATCGATGACAAAGGTATGCCTCTTAAAGCAGTTGCCGAAAGAAAGTCAGATGAATAGTTAGGTGGGAGCTTTTAAAATAATTTATTAAAATAAATATAACTTTAAGAATTTCTTTATAATTTTATTGAGTTATAATCAGTGCCAAATTATACAATTATTTATATATTATATTAAAATAAATATATATTATTAATACAATAATTCACAAAGTTAACATATGTTTATGAGGTAAGTTTACCAGAAGGACTAAGTACAAAACAGTCATCTCGAAGCAGCTAAATACAACTTACCAAGTATAATTAAAGGTATTGGGGACGCTTACAACCCATGAACGATAATCAGTCATACGGTAGGGTGCTAGGTTGGAAATCATCTGCCGGCAGCTCATATAGGTGAAAAAAAATGTCTCCGTGAGATATCCTGGAGATAATCATATACTGAATGTTAACATTTATTAACAATATTGTTTATAATAAATATTGTTAAAAATAAATAATAAACTGTAAAGAGAAGATGCTAAAATGTTTAATTATAATAAATTAAATTTTTAATTAGTTTTCTTCTTATTCATATTTACAAAAACTTTGTCTACTACAAAACATTTCACTTCTTTTTTTCTACAAAAAGTAAATTCTTTAAAAAAAGCCGAAGAAAGTGTTGCTAATGTTGTTAGTATTATTAAAATAAAATATATCTTTTTTTGTGTATAGAAATGTATCTCATCTCATCACTTCAACAGAAGATAAAAACAAAAAATACACAATTGTTAAAATAAAAAAATGCCGACGAAGCTACTCTGAAAAGATTTATATGACTGCTAATAAATTTTTCAAATTGACATACGAACGCAAAAGAGTTACTTGTACCCAATACCTTTATATGTCTAAATACAGTAGTGGACTCAAGAGCTCCATTTATGCTTATTTGAAACTTGAAACAAAAAAAAATAACATTTTGCAGACAATCCTAAAGAAATTTTTATTTAATATACCAAAAATCAAAGATCTCAATATATATTTTAATACCATAGATCTATGGACTTGAATTTCTTATTAAGCAAGGCTAATAATAATTTGATGAAGTCTTTATCATCAAGTGATGTTTATTTTTCATATGATTGTATAGACTTTGACTTTGACTGACTTTGTATGGCACTTTCGAAAAACTTTGAATAGGTCAGTTATTGAATGTACATCAATCTGCTGATATAGACGAAGTCAATTGCAAAGATTATAACGACAGGTATTGTACATTACTTTGCTAAGGAATAAATAGTCATAGTCTTCTTCGAAGATACAAAACAGAAAAAGAATTGTTATTTTGATAGTTCACATACCTTGTCATATTTATGGACCTAGTAGTGGTATTGAGTGTTGAATGAAACATTATTTCTTCTTGGAACCTGAGCCTGTTTGTAAATAAGAATTTTCGCTCTTGGTACGTTAATACATGCCAGATTTAATTTCTATGAGAGTAATCTTTAAACAAAATCATCTCTTGATTAATTTACTATTATCTCTTATTTAATTGTATCAGTATTTTTTTTTTCAATTGCAATTATACTGAAATACACTTTTTACAAATACTAAGCATCGGCGTCAAGACCACTTCGTGATATCAAATTGCATAAAAGTGTTTATGCAGAATCCAAATCTTAGTCAATCAAAAATACGTACAATGTATCTGACGCCTTTATTCTAATAAATAACTTATTGTCATCTCGGACGTATATGAAATGGAATTAAATTAATTTGGAATTATACTTATTTTGATTTTAATAAATACAGACGGATTTAAATAGCAAAGAAAAGACAAGAACAACATTTTTTTTTATTTATTAAAATTTGGCTGACCATTCAACGCTGTTTCGAGTGTTGCCAAGTACTCATCATCAGTGGTCTTAGAAATATTTGAATTTCTTGATTAGTTTATAGTTAGTATATAATTTGCTTGGACTGTAAGTGCCAGACTTAGAACTCGTGAAGGTCAAATTAGAAGCAATGACTAATCGTGTTTTTCCACAAGTAGCCACGCCATAATAAATATATTGTTGTGAGTAGGGTATTAAAGGTAGATTACGTATTACTGCGTCAAGAAGAGGCACTAATATGAATAGACATATTATTGACTTAACTATTGTAGAATAATCACGTTTATTATGTATTACTGCCTTAAGTAAATTTTCAAAACAATGAGACGTAACACCGCTTGGTGTACTTGTACAAGTCAAAGACATATAATAGGAGTGCCTTCCGTATTTTTTGATATCATCAAGATACAACACCACTGACTTGTTAAAGGCTGAATTAATTGTTGTAGATTAGTGAGCACAGAAAAAAGTCTTTAGTTAGGCCGAGTGCACAATTCCGTGCCAATTTTTATAGCTCGAAATTGTGTTTTTCTAAAATCGGTGTAATGAGAAACATTATCTTATAGGTCAGACATCTAAAAAAGGTTACAAATATTTAAACTCAATTATTTACAATCATTTATATTTGACACACACACATCTTTAGTCCATAAATACTATTAAGATATAGGGTATTATCTGTAAGCGCACTGATACAAACCCTTTTCAACAAAATCCGTCAATGTTGTGTGCCATAAGTTGTGCATGAAAAGATTACCGAACATACCATTTGCACGTTTCTAAGCTTAAAAAGCTTAAACTTTCTACAAAATTTTCATTTTCATGGAAACTGTTGGCTTTAACTGGCATAATTTTAGGTGGCAATTGATAATGAAATTCCAAATTTTTTTGAGAAAAATTAAAGAAAAAATGGGAAAGAAAAATCTGTAGACAGAAAACTACATAGAATTTGTGAAAAATAGAGAAGAGCACATATGGAATGGCATTTGATTTCCTCAAACTGGGAAGTTGGATAAAAACAGAAATGGGTAACATATGTGGAAAGGCACTGCAATTCGACTTCAGTCGCTACTGAATACACAAGCGAACGTTCGCTTTTATTTAAAAATATATATTGAAAATGTTGACTTTAACAAGTCTAAGTCAAGTTAAAAAGGATATAGAAGCGATGTCCTTTATATACGAAAAAATAAATAATATTGCCATAAATTAAACGACAGCTTCGGTAGACGTGCAGAACTTGAGTAAGAATACGTATTTGTGCTCCAAACATTTATCAGAAAATTTTTAAATAAAATAAACAAAGTATTTTAGCAGCAAATATTTAAAATGAATTTTATTTCTATTTTTGTTTGTTAATTGCAAATTTTCAATTCATTCAACTTAATTGTCAACAGATACTTCACTTCAATTACACTTCTCGGGTACATTGTGCGCTCGGAATCGAATTTATGCCACAGTGGTGTCGAAGAACATGTAAGCAAATTCGGACATAGTGCTGAACACCATAGAACCATAGATTCTCATAAAATAGATGATTTTGCAGTACAATTTTTTTTTCGTACACGGCTTGATTTATTTCTTACATATAGACGCGGACAAAATTAAACAATCCCTAAGCTCTATTGCATGGCCGGACTGTTTCAACTCCCTTCTTTGCAATTCAGTACGTAATTGAATTTAATAAAAT
>NC_051847.1:6000357-6008565 GCF_002237135.1 Teleopsis dalmanni
AGCCAAGTAATTAATAGAAAATGGAGCAAATATTAAAGAAACTAATCTGCTTAAGCAGAACAAACAGATTTAATGAAAAGGAAAGGAAAAATAGCCAATTTAGACTAAAATGAACAAAATAAAATTAAAATAAAATTCTATTATATACAAAAATGTATTTTATTTCATTTACTTATATCAACTTCCAGTTTATAAAAGATAAATTATCGATAAAATAGCATCTTCTCTCAACTCTATCTGACGGGAAGAGTAATTGGAAAATGAATGATATTTGAAATAGATGTTATATTTTGAAGTCAGATCTCTTTCACGTTGAAATGGTAAAACACATACAAAGTGATGATCTTCATAAATATAATCTAATTTATTTTAAGATACTCTATACATTTATCAAATATAATAACAATTGTTGCCGCCTTGGTTGGAATAAGTTGGGTGTTTGGTATTCGTAACGTGTTTATTGGACGACTATCGGTAGTCCTATACAACTGTTTATTAACAACAAACTTAATTTTTATGGATTATCAGTAATTCCCCTTTTTCTATTGGAAAGTAAGACGATACTTTGCGACAGAGTATCTTTTATTGCGGTAGTAGTAATACTACTGGTGTTCCAGACTCCGATCTATCAAGCATGAATCAATCATATATATATTATTTCACAAACTAGCTTCGTGCCTCAAATCAAATTCTATCATCTTTATAAAGAACTATGCAATTCGTTGTCCATTAATACCGTACCCACAAAATGTATACCTTCTGTTTTAGCAACTGTTTAGATCATTCCAGCATTTGATTACTATAGAAAACCTTGTTTTGTTGATTTTTGTAATTGATTGTCAAGAAAGAGTAGCTCCGAGTAGCTCCAACTCCTGAATCCACATGTCTCTAAAATATGCTTCTCTCGCAAACATTCCAGGAGTCCTTTAAATTTGAAACCAGTTAAACACTTATAAGAACTTTATACAAAAAAGAGACGTACAGCATATATTTATTTTAAATTAAATAAAATATAGTAGAAATTCTCAGGCAAATACAATGAACTATTGTGTGAATAAATTGCGTGAAATATGCATCCAACTAAATATATTGTTAATAAATAAATAAATTGTTGACAATCAGAGAAATTCTCCTTAATAATATAACGTATCATTCATTGATGTTGTTGTTATTGTTGTTGTTTTCTTTCACTTATTTAACTACTCCAAAAGTGTTGAAACGGACAGTTTTATTTCGTTGGTAATGAATGAAAGCCTTTCTCTGGCTGCTGCTCTGACTATGTGCGTAGACTACTACATTGTGTGTGGTTGGTTGGGTTTCGCATATTTGTGAAATTTGTCCACTTACAGATTTGGAGCGGGTTCAACTGCATCAGTAGTTTGTGGTTATTATGGACGTTCAATGTGCAATTGTAATTACGAGTTTATTCCACTCAATCGCGTTAGTGCGTCGATTATTGAAGGAATTTGAATTGGCCAATGGACCCATAGCAATTCAACTGAAATGTGTACTTGACTTCAGCGAAAACTGAAACAAAATTATGAAACAATGTTGGTGAAGAATACATCTATGAACTCTGCATTTTTAAAATATTTTAGTAATATAAATATGTATTTCATGTATAATTGTATATAAAAGTTTATATATAAATGAGTTTGCTTACCACAAACAAGCATTCATTAATAAATATTAAACGACATTATAGTTAATTTATCAAAAGTAGGAAAAGAATTTAATATCATATTGCAGAGTAGTAGAATAGTAAACTTCGGCTATGATACTCCATCATTCCAACGGGGTCCAAAATTTCTACTTTTCAAAGAGACAAGTACTTTTGTGAAAATTTTTTTTTTAGAACTTGACCCCTAGTTTTAATATTTTATAAAACATATATATTTATTTTTATGATTTTTATATTTTATATATATAAATTTCTTTTTTTCATATAAAAAACAGGGTTTACATTCAACAAAATTTTGCAATATTAATTCATTAAAAAAACACACATCAAAACACATTTTTTACGGATTAAATAAAAAATTTAGGTTTAACGAGATTTAAGGAACGTCCTTAGCTAATTGATATTAATCTTTGATTTCAAGTAGCCTGAGATGTAAAAGTCTGGTGGTGTCAAATTGGACAAATGCGGAATTTGTTGAAAACTATCATTTTTTGTATCAAACGACCGGGCAACAATGGCATGAACAATCATCATTAGACATTTGCATCTTCCTTCGCCTATTTTCTATATTTTATTTTTAATTCCTAATGTTTTTAAACTACTCTAATTTTATATATAAATCAAATTAATAAAACCTTGCCATGAGATTTTTTGCACTATTCATTCCTCTTTGACATATTAACAGTGCGAAAATATTATCATTAATAAAATAACTGCTAATACTTTTAATTATTATATATCAAATCCCACATACAAATAATACAAACTGGTTTAGATTATAGTCAAAAAAAAACATAAAGTTTCCCTTGACGTCATTACGTGGACTTGCCTTCAAAAATTAAAGCATTCTGCAGTGTCATTGTACCGCAAAAACTACTCATATCGGTTTGTTGCAGCAACATTAGGCCAATGTACTTACAACTTACAGTAAAAAAGGCATAACAAAAATTCAGAAAAATAGTTGCAATAAACAACAACAAAAAACCGGAATTCAAGTCGTCAAATACCTGCCAAGGAGTGTTCAACTATGATAAAAATTTCATGAGCTTGTAGCCTGCCGCGTAATGTTGCTGATAACTTGTTGCTGCCGCTGCCGCTGTTGCTATTGCTGTTATTTTTTTTTTCTGCCTTACAAACGAACGATCGGCAGCAAGTTGACAGTAAGCCTTTCCCTTTCTACGGCCTTGTGCAACACTGCAACAAAATCTCGACAAAAGTATAAACAAACAGACAACAGGTTAACAGTTGCGTTAACAGAAATTTGTACAGTGAAATGTTAATGCGATACAAGCGACTGTTAGTTCGATATTTGTCCGTAAAATTGAGTTTATGTAGCGCAATTTCTTTTAACAGAAAGTTAATTGTTAGCTTGAAAACACCAAATTGCCTACCTTTGGTTAGAGCAGTAATAACTGCACAACTGCACAACAACATTCAAAATATTATTGTTGGTTAGCTTTAATTTTTAAATTAGATGTGAAATAAGTGCTTGCCTCAAACCCTCAACCATTAAATCGCTTATTGCTGTTGAAGTTAACTTGGTTTAGTTATCAGCGTTTTATGTTAACTGCAATTTACCAAAATTTCGTGTTTTGTTGAAACTACAAATTGGATTTTGATAATCGTAATGAAAAATTGTTGGCGGCTTAATTTTTATTTTTTAAAAGATCGATGAGTAAAATTGTATCTATTTAATTCAGTAAATAATGTACATTGAAAATAATAACACATTAATTTATACAATGTAAATAATAACAGTCTTTAGTTCTAATGTCTTCACTTTGTAGAATATTTTTTTATTTTAAATCTTAAATAAAATCTTACGCATATGTGCAACTTATTGCAGATGTTATGAATAGAATCCTGAGTAATGGTTTGTATATAACTAAGCCTGATTTTAACAGAAACAAAAGTATTAAAAGGAGACTTTAGAAAGACTTCGGAAGAAAGCTTTTTTTCTATTGATATTAATAGAATGTTAAGTAATGGTTTGTATATAACTACGCCTGATTCCAATAGTAGCAAAAGTATTAAAAGGAGACATTAGGAAAACTTCAGAAGTAGGCTTCTTTCCATGCGAAAAGACAAACTTACCTCCAGCTCAAAAAGTACCCGGATTTTGTAAAGAAAACACACAAATTCAAATTTAATTCCAAATTTATTTTATCCCCTTCAAAATATGCTCCTTCTGAAGCGATACAGATATGCCAACGCTTAACCCAATCTTCCATACACTTTTCGTAGGCCCATGCAGATATGATTTTTCCTTCGGCGAATTCTCTTTTACCGATTCAATCGACTCAAAACGCTTACCATGAAGGAGCAATTTGAGTTTCACGAATAGGAAAAAGTCGCATGGATCCAGATCTGGCGAATATGGTGTCTGAGCGATGACAGTGGTGCCGTGTTTGGTCAAAAAATCGCGTACAACAAGAATTATCCATAGTAAAAATCGCTAAATGCACTTGAAGTAGTCTCACATTAACAGCTGCTGTAAACAAACTAATTGACAGATGGCGCCCAAATTTGTACCATATGTCAAGAGAGGGTGTACCAATAAAACAAAAAAATTTTGAAAAAGGTCTATTATTTAAGGAGTAGTTAACAAACAACAAGTAAGTACCGGGTTATAACATGAACAATTGTTGACTTCAAGACTACAAACGCATGTGCCTACCAACATATATAAGCAACATATATGCAACATTTAATTATATTACTCAAAAAATTAATAATAATTGAACTTATTGATATTGACTATTATTTTACATAATTATAAAACACATAATTAAAAATTCAAAAGCACACATCAGTTAATTCGCTAACTTTAATGTAATTTCGTGAGACTGTAATTGTTCCGTTTTAATAAAATCATTAATAAAATAATGAAGAATAATATGAAAAAAACTCATTAAAGCAATTGTAAATTAAGTAATTAAAATATATATTTTTACAAATAAATATTTTAATTTCATTTAAGTCCATTGAAATCACATCCGCAACAATCAATAAAATGTACGGATATCAATGGGCGGTTTTCGATTCTGTTAGTAAATTTTTTTCAACTAAATCCCCAGTATTTCACAGTTCATTGAATATAAACAATTGAGGTGTTCGGTTGTGAAAAACCAGACAGACAATAACAGAATTAACCTACACTTAATTTCATTTTATTTATATTTTTATAATTTTAAATGATAAAATAAAATCAGCGAATATGAAAAGTGCACTTCGATGTGTTTGAATCGCAGCACAAATTGCCTTCCATATTTTTCATTTCAATTACGTGAAAAATAAAAATCATTGGCGCTGATAATCAATCAATTTTTAAAGATTAAAATAAAATCATTTAAAATTTCTTTTTCAGAAGAAGCCAATTTAAAAATGAATTCTACTTCATTTTTCACAAACTTAATTAATTACGAAAGGATTATAACGTGGTTATAGACTTAAGTTCATCTACATTGAATGAGGATTGATTTTTAACATTTCAAAATAAAACCTCTCATATACTTAATTAAGTAAACCATGTTTATTTGCAATATATTTCTTATTCATTGAATATTAATACAAAAATGTATAATTTTAAATTACAAACACTACGATAATACTAAGTATTTACTCAAAATAAAGTTTTATAGATTTGTAATATAGAGCTCCATACAATAAGTCAAATTCTTACTCTTGTGTGGTTTTCTCTTATAAAGTATATTTATATTCAATTAAGAAAACAAATCATTTGATGTCTCCGATATAATTAGTCAGGTAACAACGATGATGGATGGCGATCCGCTTTAGTCCCTCCATCCATATTTTTACTGCAAGAACATTCTTGCAGATATATTCCGATATATACCATATCTACTTTTTAGTAGCGCATCTAACGTCTGTAGTGCAGTAGGGTACTGAAAGAGTATCGTAGAGCAATTACTATTTTTCCTGGTTTACCAACAAATTTTCAAAAACTCATGGCTGCCCGGTTTAAGTATACTATTAATTATGGGATATGGAAACTTCAAATATCACCTCAAAAAGATAACTGTTGCTGAGGAAAACACTTGCAGACTATGTCTAGAAGAAAAGGAGACAGTGGTGTATATATTGTGCCAATGTTAAAGACTGGCAAACAGGAGGAACACTGTCTTGGGATTCCATTGGGTTGGTGATGACTTGGCAGGCAACCTCAAGCTAAATGAGCTGCTTCAGTAACAGGCGATGTAGTTACAGAGACCACTGTAGCTTTAATTCAATAATGACATCCGAGAATCAAAGGACGAAAAAGGACCCAAATCGTTTTATGGTCTACTTTGGCTAATCCTGCACTTTATGCGATCCACTTGTTGGACGATGCGCTGTCCCAACGCCCCATAATTCATATATATATAAGATTACTATTTAGATGCTTTCATCTGTCCAGTTTTCAGAGGAATAATTAAAACTTCTCTCCGCAGTTTATCAGCAATCAGTTTCCATATGAATCTTAAATTTTCATTAATTTTCTTCTACACTAGAGTGGTGAGATTCGATCTCCTGTCTAAGAAAAATGCCCATTCTGAGATCTCTGAAACCATTTCATGATGATCACAAGCACTGCTATTTAATACTCACTGCACATTTTTACAGGCTTAAGATTAAGCTGAAACCAGTAAAGAGTTTGCACCATCCAGCACCTCCAGATCAATGCTCCTTTATTATGTTTATTTATCTATGTTTTGTTTCTCTATACTCAATTAAATGAAATTTATACGTATAATAAATTAATATATTTTACAAAAATATTATGGATCTACACATATCGTAAAATACTGTTAATCCAGAGCACATATAATTCAATTTTAATAACAATAATTATAATTTATGGAAGGGATTGAGTGTCTGCTTGTTAGGCCGCAAGTGTAATAAAATTTTCAGTGATGCATTGCTTCGCTGTATTGATGTGGCAACATTAAATAAATAATAAAAAGTGCTTAATTATTGCGATAACTATAATAAAATTTTTATGAAACATACACTTTTCCACTTTTAATCGCGTTAATAAGCCATTGCGACCACAGCGATACAGAGAGGCAATAATTATGATGGAATGCATCAAATGCGGCAACTACAACGCCAGCAGCCGCAAGCTGCACCAGTTTTTCTTTATGGGCTTTGCTTGACCACTTTTTCGATGAGGAAGGAAGTGCTTCAGTGCTTCAATGCTACAGTGCTGCAGTGCTGCAGTGCTGCTCCGATTTCAAATGGATATGGTAAACTATTTATTATTGCTGTGTGGACAATAAAAATGTTTGTCTGGTTTTTGTGGAAGTTTGGATCTTTAATGACAACTTCGTTTCAGTTTTTGTGGCAGAAATGTTTTGTCGAGTCTTTGAGCCATAAAATATATTTAGTGGCTAGTTTGGTTTGGTTAATTGTGCAGTACAATTAATTCGAACTTTTCTAGGAAATATTCATTTAAACATGAGATTTAATTTAAGCGTAAGCATAATGAGTTGGATTAATTTTATCCATTTGCAGTTTCCGAAGATATAGATGACGGTAGTCGTTGCCTTAGGAAAATGCTGATTAACACAGGAAATAATTTTTGTAATTCGAATTATTTATTAACTTTTTTTTGGATTATTCGGAAATAAATCATACACATGTCATGTTATGCGAATTAATAAATATTAATTAACATTATAATATATTTCAAAATATATATATTTTTCACAAAAACCTTAATATTTATATTTATTAATATATTAGTTATAAAATTGAATATGTTGACTTGTTGCTTCGCAACTTAACAGAGCACTAAAATACAAACAAAGGGAAAAGGTATTTTAAAATCTGAAAAAACCAAAGATATAAATATTTAACTGAAGTTTTTATTACTACAAATAACGTGTAAAAATACAATAAAATATAAAATTTATGTACTAATCGTTTCACGTATTAATTGCACTTACAGTTGTGCATGGCGTTTGAATGCAACTCATGCAGCTCGAATTGAGGTGGAATTTTATAGATAAGCGTAATGTGCAAGTTAATCAAAAAATTTACAAAAACCTTAAAAGTTGCCTCAGGTGAGTTGCAATTTTATCAATAAATCGAAGGCAAATGCTAAACAATTTATAAAAAAAACATACACTAGGGCTTTCACTACGAAATATTGCAAAATTGAAGGTTAGAGAGTTACCAACTGCAAAATGGATAATGCATATTTATATCATTTTTTATGACAATCAATTAAATATAAAATTTTAATTAGAAAAGATAAGATGGCACTGCAAAATTGCGCTTTTGGAATACTATTTAAAATAATTTCCATCATAAATTATTTATAATAGTATTTACTTACAAACACCGAAAATTCGATTCAACGAGAATCACTCTTGCCAACAGATGTGACTTTGGGCTAAGTAGGCAATTGAGAAATTAGGCCCTCACTCGATAAACAATAATCACGCTCTACAAATCTCTTATCATGCCTGTCCTGTTGTATGGTGCAGAAGCCTAAACAATTACCAACAGTGATGAGAAGGCGT
>NC_051847.1:6008665-6017044 GCF_002237135.1 Teleopsis dalmanni
AAGATAGCGTAACAGTATCGCTTCTATGACATTTAACTGTCAAAACACAGCAATATACCAAGAAACAGTACTGTCTGTATGCTATAAGTTACAGCAACACCCGTTCTTTAAAAGAAAAGTACGCCTTCAAAGTCACTAAATGGGTTAAGTTAATATGCATAATAGTCGACTTCCAATGTTCCTAAGGACATTGAACTGATCTGGCTTAATTGGACTACAGATGCTCAAATCAATTATATAATATAGTTACTAGTAGATGCACTAGTAGATGTAATAGAACACTCTATAATAGAATTCGCGACAAAAATTATTAAAAAAATATTACAGCTCCAACACTGCAAGGATGAGGAAAGAGAAAACACATACACCATAAACTACGTCTCGGTCTTGTTTTCAGAACTTCACTTTTCTGTAATATTAGAATAATATCGACACTTATTAGTACGTCAATCCAAAAGTTAACCAAAGTGATCACATAATCACCGTATTAAGGGGTAGTAAATAACCTAAGTATATCTTTAAAGGACTTTTCATCGTCTTCGAAGTTTTTCTTGCACTTTAGGTTCTTTTCATCATCTTCATTTTTAATAGAAGTCTGAGGTTTCACGCCTGTGCTCTTCCAACTTCATGTTTATATGAATAATGTCGACGAATAGCACACTAACCCTTATCAAAGTCCAAATCGGAAACTTAACAAAACATATCAGAAGCAGCAACATCAAGATGATTTTTTAACTTTGGAAAAGAGAAAAAAATCCTACTATAAAATATATCACAAAAGATTAGTAAGTAACCAAATCATATGGAAGGTCATTTTTTCGTCATCTGATTTCTTCTACAGTTAGAACAGAAACCAGAAATAAGCTCAATCAAGATCGTATTGTTCCGCTCTCTGGGATCTCAGAGATCCCAGTTTAAATCAACTGAAAACAACAACGGGATTCTAGTTTTATCTCAATAACATAACGATCCAATGACAAACATTATAGAAACTATTTTCTAAATGTAAAATTTTCTAATTTTTCTATGTTTTCTCATTATCCGCGTCCTCGTCCTCGTCGAATGTAACCAAAATCAATCCAGTTTTGCTTCCCTATTTTATCTCGCAAATTTCAAATTCTAATCTCGATTGCTTAGCTATAAAACAAAATGTTTACTAAATTTGTCAAAAATTGTTTATTGTATTTGTGGACTATCAAAAAATGTTGTAGTTGTTGTTGTTGCTGCTGCAAGAGATTTGTGTTTTTTAGAGCCATTAAAAGTTTCGATATTCAAGAAATTTATACTTTTTGGCTTCCGGTAAGTAATTTTCAATATTTCAGGCATAGCAACGACAACGACAACAACGACAATGGAGCAAGCAGGTTACTCGATTAACAGAGCACTAAACTGTTTTCAATCTTGTCCTAGCAACCATTTGGGTGCTTTGTCCTGCTTGCTATTCGTAGCTAGTGCTGCACTGTCCTGTCCGATGTTGCTGCTCACTCCGGCCACTGCTATTTCGCAGTTGTTTTCAACCAAAAAATTATCGTTTATCCTGAAAATTAAAACATTTATCTTAGCGATAAGATCTTCAATGTTGGTCATTTGCAAGTAGGACCAAAAGCAGCAACTACCATATACTAACAGCCATAGTATGCGAATCGAATGAACAGCACTGGATAAGTGAGGGCAGTAATATTTCTTCAATAGCCTTCCACATAAACATTGCACAGAACACAGAGTAGCCACTTCGCATACACATACCTCGTATGGCAACTGCTAGTTTGGTGGTCAACACTACATCCGACCAAAATGTTCAGACTCCAAGTAGAATACTTTGTACAGCTACTGCTATTGGTGATGATGGGTGTTTATGATGAGGTCAAATGACTATGATTTGTCGTTTTATATTGTTGCTCAAATTTGTTGATAGTGTATGCACAATTTGGTGTTATTGTTGTTTACTGTTCCACATTATTTTGGATTTTCATCACATTGCTTAGCTATTTTATGTGGAGTCTAGAGAGATGTAATATAAGTGGAAAAAATTTGATAAAGGTTTGATTTAAAAGAAATTTCTTTTGTTAAACATTAAAATTTTTACAATGTCTTTCCCATTTCATAAAAGAAAAAAATAAAAACACCTTTGGTAGCAAAACATTGGACCAATTCATCATCATCTTCCTGTATTCCTTGTTTTCCTCAAGACGCATAGAGCTTTTACAAGTGCTACAGCATAATAAAGAAGAACAGTGGATGACTTCTTTTACAACTGCCCAGTTTTAGATTAAAAATCGTGTGCTATTTAAGAACCTCAAAATAGTTCCTTAAGTAAAAACAATTAAAACCCCGTATTATGCAGAGATATGAATTTGTCAACTCAACTGACTGCCATATTAGCCTAACATCACTTAATCACAGTTTCAACCACATTACTTTCTATTGTTTATGATTTTGGCACTACGCAAACTCATGTGCCACACGAGCTGTAGAATAGTATTGCTTAGATTATATAGTTTATTCTATATTGATTTGCGATCGACTTGTGTGGTGAAATGTGCTATGTTTACAGACACAAAGCTGGTGGATAGAAGATTTAGTGCACGCGTAACGTCTTGACTTATTTCTGGCACACTTCTAACACTCTTTAATCACTAGCTCTGTCTTCACTACGTGTTCTTCTGCACTGTTCCAACATTACCAGGCAGAATTACTGCGTTGATAATGTACTTGAATTTGTCGATGATGCATGCTAGATACATAGATGGTCATCGTAGCTTCTGTAAATCATGTCCTCATGTCAGAAGCAGCAACATCAAATTCACCCTACGAAGAGCACTATTCTTCAATTAAAGCATTTTTCGATTGATATTTACCAAAACAAGCACGGCGGTCTTCACAAAGATACTAACTCCGAAGGTTTACTTGCTCTAGCTTACTTTTTCATGTAGACTGTACTTCGCCAATAGCAGATAGGTGACTTCAATGACTATGTCCTTTAAGGACTTCACTTTGTATCTTATGAAACCAGAGTATTTAGGGAGTTTTTTCTTTATTGTATAACACATTTTCTTCTGAATTGAACAGAATTTAAGGACAAAAACACCTTAAAATGGGCGTGTGTTCTGTTAAATTTACTTCCTTCTGCTAAAATTAAACAAATTATTTGTGTGATCTTAAATCAGATTTTGCATGCGTTTGCCTCATTGCTGTTGCCTTCACTGCACTTATTATTTTTATTTTTTGGCTTTGTTTTCTTCTTATTTATTGTTTTTGTTTATTGCTTCTGCCTTCTGTGCTTTTGTTTATACGATTTTATTGTCTCCTATAAGGCTTTTATGCTATTGTTTATATTATAACCGATATCGTTATTGTTGTTGTTGTTGTTGTTATTGTTATTGTTATTATTGTTGTTGGTAGGAAAAGAAGTGTCTAGGACTAAATTGCTAACATGGAACAACAACAACAACAACAACAATGGCAACTAGTACAGCAGCCTTACACACAGTTTACATAGTCGATAAAATCTAATTTGAAATTAATTTTATGAGTAACAAGCAAACTAAACACACACAAACACAAGCACAAACGCAAGCACACGTACACACAAATAAATGTGGGCAGAAGTCTAAATACATGTAAACAAACACAAAATGAAGGCGATTATGTGTTGTTTCCTTTTTCCTTTCCTTTGCCATGAAGTTAGTTGCTGAATGGAGCCCATGCCTTCTAGCATGAATATTGGGTTCAATCTTCAGTCATATGTGTGTGTGTGTGTGTGTATGCACTAATATATATATATATAAAGCATACTTTTGGGTGCTATTGTGTAGGTGCTATTCTATAAAATCTCGAAAATTATTAAATTGAAACTTTTATTGGTTCCCCATTATGAAAAGTATTTGAATTATAAAAAAACCTGTGATGAGCAGATAAATCAAAGGAAGGAATAGGAGTATTGAGTGTCTCGAAAACATTGAACCAAATTAGGATTAATACCTGAATACTATTTTAGTCTCTCTTAAACGTTGAGCAAGACAAGAATTTCACACAAAACAGAAAAATTTCACACAAAACTCTCACAAGAGGCATTGGGAGGCAGGGCTGATTATAACAGAAAGATAGATAACTATTTACACCGACGGATACATGATAGATCGAGACAAAGATGCCGGAACCGCTTCCGCAGTCCAAGGAAGTTGTAAATCCTAGCATGTTTACAACTCAACTTAAATATTTTAGACAGGAATTTTCTGCCAGCATTTTTTGCGACAAGCCAGCAGAAATGAGTTTAAGTATGGACTTTATACTCCAAATGTAGAACTTTTAACTTACTTTCAAAAAAAAACAAATCGGAAGTATTTAAGCTAATATCGTTCGTAATGCTAGGGTTACCCTGTCGGATGTATTCTGGTACATGTCTACCAACTCTCGAAAAGGAGAAACCAAAACAGCTGTTGTGTTCATGTTCAGAATATTCAGAAACAGCTTAAAGTTTTTAAGCGCCCCTAACACTAACATTTAATATCAACGAAAGTATTGTCTTTCTAACTGTAATGCAAGTCAATTCTAATCCGGTGATTTCAAGACGTAATGGCATAGTTTGAAAAACTGAATATCCTTGGTTAAGGTAATTTAGTATGGATATTACAGATACCGGGTTATGTTAAGATTTTCAGCAAAATGACATAAAACTTTACCAAGAAATGAGTAGTATCACTACTTGAAACCATACTGTGACTTTGGAAGAGATAATCCCTTCTCATATATTTGGTAACAAGAAGAAAAATAGAGAATACTTTATAGCGATAATGTGATTATATTAACTTTTAATCTATATCAGAAACCAACTTAAAATTATTATAACAAATTATGACAGATTGAATTTTCATCTGACTTTAGAGTGGGATTTTGCTCAAATGGATCTTGTAGGAAGGTGAAAAAAACCGGAAAACACGTGATGTGAGCTTGTTCGATTCTAATTCACAAATGATAGACATGATAAATAGAGATGAAATCGTAAGGGTCGCCAAAAAATATTTGATACTTCAATTTATTGAAGAAAATGCATTTATAAAAGTACTCTGAATCCATGATGGAGATATAATAAAGCTTTAGGTCGCAATGTCTCTGAACATAGTTTGGATGATTAGTTTAATAATGCTTCTCTTTTACATTTATTTCAAATAATTTCTATTCGCAAACAACAAAAAACAATGTATCTGTTAATTTCCATGGAACAGAATTCATTTTTATTTCATATTTAGGGCCAAATTCTTTGGGTTTTCCGTTTGTATCTGTATTTTTTGACTGGCATTGAAGTTTTACTGAGTAACATAAAACGAAAATGTTATTTGTCGGATTTAAATAAGCTGCTTTGAATATTGCATGTGAACTATTTTATTTCAAGCGCTTTGAAGTATCGAAATCCATTAAATTCCACACATCCCAGATCCCTCAAAACAAAGTTCGCTTCATTTACGCCAAAAATAGCTCGCAAGCACGCCCTTTCGGCAACTCCAATAAATTAACTCAAAGCCATTAAAACACACGCAATTAAAATGAGATAAATAATGGAACAAAACTAAACTCCTGAAATCAGTTCAGTTCCCGAACAACAGCAGGATTACCCACTCGCCTACCGCACTAGAAGACAAATAGACAAACGGAATTAATTCAATTTCGAGGCTAGGATAACTACAAAACACCGCAAAACAAAAACATTAAATTTTTGAATGGGTTTCCAAACATTTAACAACATTTCGCAAGGATTTTCGGCGTCTTTTGAGATATTTTTTCACGTTCGCGTTCCTGAAGACGCGGGATGATGTAGTAGTCAGAGTGGAAATGGCAGAATACAGACCGCGGTACAATGCATTCGCATATGCCGAAGTCGTTGTAAATGTTATTACGCCAAAGTGGAGAGCACAGAAAACGTCATACCTTGAGGCGGAAAACTTTACATCAAAGCTTCACGACAAGCATCCAGCCCAATATGGCCCACCGTAAGTCTTAATAAATGCGCCCACTGTAGTGTGCCAAACGATGTCAACAAATCCATTTAGCATTTTAGTGGGTTTTAGAAGCGATTTTAATTAACAGCACGCGATTATATTGCGTAAGAGTGCTTAGTGTCGCGGTACTTTTTGGCTTGACTAGGAGTTAAGATTTGTGAGTTGCGAGTTGATAGCTTGGCGAAGTTTTCACATAACGACTTGGCGAGAAGGATGCTGTAGTTGCACTAAGGTTTGGCTTTGACGTTAATGTGAATTATTTTGTTAGCTTGCATTCTGTTGGCATGAGGTCAATTGGGAATATGCAACAAATAATCTTAATTTCTGCTCGTGTTTAGGAAAGAGATTAGCTTATCGTCACACTAAATGACACTTCATTCTCATTAAGTACAGAAGCAATTTGCATAACTCCAACAGAAAATAAAAAACACACTAGGCATTAAGCCAAAATCGGTGCCTAATGATTTCCTTAAAACTGATGTGAAACTTCGATCAACAAATTTAGTCATTTCCAGTACCCACATTTAATTATATTCCAAGAAATGCAATAATTCAAACTCTTAAAACAAATGTGTCAAGACATCGCTGGCATATGGACAGTACTTATACAGTGCTTGAAGAAATGAAGCCCATCCCAATAAGCTACATGTACACAAATTTGTCATTCTCTCCATAAAGTCCGATTTTAAATTACGACGTGGAAGATTGATACATTTACTAAAATTTTTTACTAGAACTGATTTGCAAGTAATGAAGTATTTCCTTACGATTCTGATTGCTCTATCTCTTAAAACAGCGTTGACAGATCATTTTCTGTCATAAAACGGAGTAAAGTCTACCAGGACACCCAGTGCACCTGAGTGTACCTAAGTGCACGTAAATGAATGAAATAATTCGATTCAATGGATTATTACTAGGCGGATTGTTAAATACCCGGTCTACATAATTAAACCGCATTCGTTTTTGGAAAATTATATTTTTTATGCTGCAATATGGTTTTCTTTTACCTCGACACACCGTGTTCAATGATTTTTCAACATTTGGATACCGTTTAAATAATACGATTTATCAAGTCCTCCAAAATAAACCTCAGTTTCCAATTCCACTTCATCATTTGATGCAAACCTCTTTTCCATCTTTTCAAGTTTGGAAACAGATTATAGTTATTGGAAGATAAATCAGGACAATACGGTGGGTAAGGAAGCAATTCGTACCGTAATTCATTGGCTTGTGAGCGGGTGCGTTATCCTTATAAAATTTCTTTCTTCGACAAATGTAGTCATTATATCTTGATTTCTTTATTCAATTGATCCAATTATATGCAAAAGTAGTCTGGTCTTATTGTTTTTCTTTTTTAATAGTCCAAAGACTCAATAAATATTATTTGACTTGAATCTCAAAATACAAAACTCAAAACTTTTTCAGCCGATTGTTGAGTTTGTGGTCGTTTGTTAGCGCCACACCCGGGCTCTACCCAGTCACTGCCTTGTGGTTTTCCCTTCAGTGCGAAGTTATGTATTCATGTTTCATAAATTGTCGATGCTTACAGTCAGCTAGATTGTCAATTGTGAGCAAACGCGGCACCCATCTTGCCAAAAGCTTTTCATACCTCAATATTCATAGACGAACCGGACGTTCTTGATCAAAAACACTCGTACGACCACGTTTAAATTCAGCTTTCCAATATTTTATTGTTGTTAACGATGGTGCAATGTTTTTGTAAACAGAATCTATTTTCAATTTGATTGCATCATTGTTCACTTTTTTCAAATGGAGGAAATTTTATCACTGAACGATATTCAATTTTTCCCATTTTATATAAAATCACCAAGGGGCATTATTTCAATTATTTGCAAAAAGCTAACCAAGCATCTGATGAAGTCGAAACTTTTACAGAAAACAAAATCTTGGAAGTTACTACAATACCTTTTCGATATCTGACTATAAACCCCTAAGTAAAATTTTAGCGACAGGTCTTATATGGTCTATTAATCTTAAATTTTTATTTAAATTTAATTAAATAGGATTATATCTTTTCTATCTTAGGATAGAAAGGGCTTTATCATCCAAGAATTATTAACTAACCGATGTAAAATCGATGTCATGTTACATCGATGTGTTTCTCAGAATTTTTTAAAACCGTCTCAACCGTCTCATTGCATATGAGATATATCTAAAACAAAACAAAAATAAATAATAGGAAGAAGTTACTACATCTACTTCCAAAAACCTTGTAATTATGCGTAGCAGTACAAAAAAATTTGCCTCATATAGTTCTCTATTCTAATTCTCAATCAATACATTAATAGACTTTAAAAATGAAAGAGAAATTCTATGAACGAAAAACTGAGAAAAAGGATGAATCTTAAGAAAACTATTGATT
>NC_051847.1:6017144-6062151 GCF_002237135.1 Teleopsis dalmanni
CGGCTTGTGGTCTTTACGGCAAAAAAAAAAAAAATTAAAAAGAGCTTCAACTAAGCAAAAGTAAAACTACTCTTTCAAAAGGTAAAAAAAAAATAAACATTAAATTTGAGAAATTTTTTTTAATTCACTCAGTCCCAATTCAGTTCCACCTGCTTGTTAGCTTCAAATGCAATGAAAGGATCTCACATCCTGCATTCAAAATAAAATTCAAGAACCTGTTCTCTGAGGTTTCAAGCTTAAAACTGCAGAATGCACAAAATTCAAGGTTACCCACTTTTTAGTCAGAAACGAAAAATAAACGAACAACTGGGATGCGTTTTTTTTCAAAGCCCTGACATTGAAATAAAGAACATCAAAGAGAGAATGAAAAAATGTGGCTATTGCATTCCTTTATGGTTGCCACAGTTTGGTTCGACCAAAAAATATATTTATTTAGCACATATATATGCTATAAAATAACGATTTGCCGATTATCATAGAATTACACCTGTTGTAATAATTAGGATCTACCGTAATAACGCTAGTAATTGTCAATATATGTGTTCATTACAAAATCTTAATTTTGAAAGGATTTCTTTAATTTGCCTTATCTAATCTTATATAAATTGAATCTGATACACATAATACGTAATATGTAGTTTAGATGTTTCGATTACGTATAAGAAATAATGTTATTAGGTTCAATTATTGGGGATAAAAAATAAGAATTTATATGGATAGGTGCAATTTCATTACTGATAAGAATAGAACAAAACAAGCATCTGGAGTTACCTTCTGGAATCTGTGCAAAGAATCAATGCTTGAACAGATAATATTCAGCCTTTTAAACGACAATCTTTTTGAGGTATGCCTGATATCAGATGAATACCATATATGAATTCCCAGGTAGTAGTCCCGTTCTGGCTCCGATATGAGCGCAACAATCACAATAGCATGATTAAATTTCTGTCACTTATGAGAGAATCTGTCACTCAGGAAGAATCTGCGCTCCAGAGGATGATGTAGTAGCGCGCCAATAGTATTTCCCTGGTTTTTTACATTCTTGCTACAATAAAGTTTGAAAAATAACTTTAGAAAAGTAATGCAAATATAGGTTGTGTTGGCAAACTCTAATGTTCTGATGATGGTTTCTTAATCGTCGGTCTGCCCAATTAATACGCCAGGTCGCAAAACATTGCAGTTTCCGCCTTAACAATAGTATTTTTTTTGGAGATAGTTTTACCGGTCTTTGCAAAACACATTGAATATATTAGAGGTCCCTGTAGGTAGAACGGTGGTACATAGTTTTGGCTAACCGAGACCATGTATAGACGTAATAGATTAGTCGAAATACCAAAAGAGATAGTACAGATCCTTAAAGTTAGTTTGTGATAAAACACACTATTTATGCAAGATGTGTATCACAATTTAACAATCATTAAATGAGATTGTTCACTCCAATATCAGGGACGGAGTTTAGCATCCAAAACTTGTAGCTCCAAATAATTTCAATGGAGTTTTCAGTAGCTCCAGTAGCTGGAAAGAAATAGGGGAATCGTCACTGCTACTGATGTTTAATTTAAGCACATAGCGATCTTTCTAAAACGCATTGAATATTGCTCTTGACGGTTTTTAGATTGAGAAACGCTGGTTTATACTACGGGCCTGCAGTTCATTTAATAGATTATAACTGATGGTACTGGAAATGTAATTGATTTCAACTTTTTCGGTATATTGAGACGGTAGTATATGAATATCTGTAATACTTTTCTAATATATCTTCAAATCACATAAGCGTATATATATGTAGTAACTTATATGTAAGTATTTGCATTAAATTGCTATGAAGTTGGCATCTCTGGAGATATGCAACATATGAGAAGAATCTTTCAAGGTCTTGGTCAAGTTAAGCCTGTTGCATGCACACGTGCAACGTTTGTGCACAGCTTAAGAGTTACTACCGGTTGTCCTTGAATTAAAGCGTTAGGAAAGGGTACACTGCAGTTAAGACCATAAGCATTCAGCTTTCCACATTGCTTCGAATAATCACAATAATAAAACGAGATACGCTCAGGTAGTAGAAGAAATAAATTTGAAAAAAATATTAAAAACGCCAGATGCGAATTAATATCAAAACAGTTTCATAAAAAACACATTAAGTGACCAAAAAAAAAAAAAATAAATAAATAATAACGAAGTGACGTAATTTCTAAATTTTTGCATATGTTACGCGTATCTGAAGAAAAGACCAAACCTCAATTACAGTTCGCATATTCGCATAAGAAAAAATTGTTTACGCTTTTGTAGGAAATTTTTCTCCACTTCTTCTGGATGTTGATTATTTATGTTACGAGCTCAACTATGAATGAATGGAATACACTTTTATGCCCGGGCATTGAATAACACAATTTCTTATAACGAAGGCAGCTTGTTTTTTTGTTTTTTATAAAAAATTGTTTTGATTTTGAAGTTTTTTTCGCACTCGGTTCATTTTTTCTTTCGATATTTGTATGGAAGGTTCCCACAGGAAATTGCAAAATATTTTGATTATTGTTCTGAGTTAAAACGGATGGAATTTGCTGAGCCAGCAAATGCCGAGTTTAACGAATTAAAACTTTTGCGCAGTTTTATTTTATTATAATCCCTTAGTTGTATTTAGCGCGCTCTTACTGTGGATTAAGCTTGTTTATTTTGATCAGTTTAAAATTCGCATAAATTCGGATTAACAACAATAGTATTAAGCTTCAATGAATAATGAATCCTACGCCTTCACTACGAATACACTGCAATAAATAAAGTAATAAAACTCTTTGTTTACTTTAAAGTGCGCGGCACTCAATATTTCAAATTTTCTTAACTGCTAGATTTTTCATTCAGGGCAGTCGGCTTGGCTCCGTTTCTTATGTTTTTCGGAGTATTCGTATTTTTTGAATATACCTTCATATGTATATTGTGGATGTTACTAATAATTTGTACACTATGCACATTTTTTATTTGATACATTAAAGTCAATTATTTTGCATTCTTAAATGAATGAATGACGAGCTTCAGAAATTTGTGCACTTAAAAAGTGTGGGAAGATTTCTAATGGAATCGCATTACTGAACCCTAAATGGCACTTATGAGAAAAATGTTTACTACAATTTTATGTTTATGTCAACAACACAATGCAATTTAATGAAATATTGAAGAAATAGTAAACAAATAACATTCCATAAAAAAAGGTTTTTATAGAAATTCTCAATATTTTAAAAATGGTTTTCTGCAGAAACCTGATTAATAAACTAATTTATTGTCACAGGTTACAAGATTTTGAAAAACATTTTAGTTCTCAAAGTTATCTCAAAGCTTTGTTTAATAATTTTAAAATAGACATCTACTACTATATCAAGAAATTCATCCCAAAGTTGGTGTACTTTGAAAGGCAACACAGAAATTTTTTAACTTTTACAGTATAATGAACAAAGAGACCAAAACAGATGATATAAACGATATAGGTATCTATTCAATACCCTCTTTATATATAATATTTATAATGTACAAAAACTTGAGTTCACAATTAGATATATAAACAAATTTAAAAATAAAGTTATATACTTAATTGTTCAAATAAACTTTTACACATTATAAATAAACTATAGATAGAAATTCACATATTCGGAATACGAGTAAATATATTATTGATGAGAAGAGCAAAACGAACCTATTAGATTAAGTTAGGTTAAAGTAACGGACCTCCACACTAAAGTCCACATGAGAATAAATAACAGCGCGTTGTTATTGTTGTATAAAACTATCTGAACAGACAACACTTGCCTATACTTTTGCCATAGGCTCAACACATTAGGATATCTTGGTATAAATGCCTTTTTAAAGTAATAATTTCATATCAGTTAATTGATCTTTGAGTCTGTACATTTTTAAGATACATCTTTTTAATCAGTTAAAACGACTACTTGGAGTCGATAGATAGTTAAATGGTAGTAACAATCTGTCTTATGGTATACCACCACACTTAGGCTATAAGGAGAGTGCACATTGAAACACTATAGAAAAACTTTGAGACACTTGCTAATTGTACGAATATCAGAATTTTGGTTAGATACCTGTATTCTGGATCCGAAAACCACACACATATTAAATATGACAGATGGTTATTAAAGAAAATTATAATATATAGCAAATAAAAAATGCCTGGTGTTAATTGGGCAGTGACAGAGCCGATGATCAATATTTACTCCGGATCGGAGTCAGATATTAGTTGTTCAGAGAAGTAAGTATCTAATCGACATATCAATCTATTAAACAGTTTCTTATCCGTCCAATAACTGTATAGGACCACGAAAAGTTTTTAAGATCAATCAGCTGCATTTTTTTTCCGGTGATTAAGTGATTTGGTGGTTTGGCATGAGCGTTTTTCAAGATCTATACTATAAAAGTAAACAAGTTTTGCTTTTCCATAAACTAACTCTCAATATCGTATCTTACTTTCCCTATTTACATGAATACAGCAGCCTTGAAAAGTAATCAGAATATAAAAACAGAATTAAGAAAATTATGAAATGAATTGTGACACCGAAGAAATGTAAATTTGCTCAAACGATGAAAGAATACTATATTTCATATGATAAAGTTAAATGAATTAAATAAACGTAGAAGTGAAATAAATAAATTTTAATGAAAATGAAAAATTCTATAAGATAAAAACACGAAGAAAGCACTTGCGATTTTAAACAAAAATCGAATGAATTGTTTATAACCACGTCTGCCTGTCAACGTAACGTATTCAGTTTATTTTCGTTTTTTATTTAAAATAATTTGCAATGAAATTTCTGAAGGATAGACTTCTCATTACCCAAAATCAAAATTTACAGCCAATAAATCTGCATACATTAATTAAACATTAAAAATTTCACAAATTTGAAAAATATTTATTTGTTTTTTTTTTTGGTTTGGTTTTCAAGCGTTTTTAGGATTTGGAATAGGTTTTCTTGGTTATATATAATTTGCATATAGTAATGGTTGAGAAATCTTCAAAATCTCACCAACTCTTTCACTTGAGGTTTTCTCTTCTGCAGCTTCTTCTTTGCACATAAAAATATATTTGCATAATATTTAAAAGGTGTTACTAATGTTTAACGAATATCGCAAATACTTAAAAGCATCTTCGGAGATAGAGTTTAACTAACTGATTAGGATTCATGCATGACTGATGATTTGTTTATGGAATTTTATATTGACTATTGCACCCAAAAAAGGTTGTTGCTACTGTGAAAAAGTACATAAATACAACTATAATTAAAAAAGAAATTTTTAATTAAAAATGCATGTTTACTTTTTTGTATCTAAGAAGAAAAAATTCCAATTAATCAGTTTATCTGGCAGATATTAAATTTCAACGATTAATAACCGACTTTGATTATAGTATGTTAATTATGTTTAGAGTCCGTTCTTAAAGCAATGTTTAATTTCATTAGCTAGACTAGCTATAACTTTTAATTTTTATATTATATCTAATAAAACCCTTCAGTAATGCACTGCTCATCGAGGAAATCTTGAGTTTCAAGACTGAAACCAGAATAAAAATTACACTTAATTTGGTTATAGAATGTCTGTTTTGGTTAGCTATACTTGTTCTTAAATAAATTTTATATGGAAAATGTGTCGCCTACGTCAGTAAGTTTTTCATATAATTTATGTAAGTGTAGAAAAGAGTAAATCAAATTTCTAAACTCCGCACTCTTATATATGTATGTATGTACCTATATAATTCTTTGCTCATAGCATGTACATCCATCCTGTGTTTTTTTTTACGTGATTTTCTGCCTTGATGGCTTAACACCACGGTGCTCTTAACACACGTATTAATTTAAGCGTCAATCAACGCCCCATTGGAATAGCTTTCCTTATTCCGCCGGTACCAATGAAGAAATTCATGCAAGTTATAACTTCCACCTTGGTAAGATGCGAGGCCTACCAACTACCTCTGCTGATCTTTGGGTCACAGTACCCGGTTTGAAACGCACACCACGGCGAATGAATGACAAGCAAAACATTCTTCCCGCGTGACTTTGGGTATTAACCACAACCACTTCGAGTCCAACGCCAATGGTCAGCACAGCCGAAGCTGTCGGGCCACTGACCCCCGAAGTACCAGATAGTATTATCTCTGGTCAAATCTCGCAAGTTGCCGCCCACAAGTCACTACCATTTACACTTCTTGCATAAGTGTCAGATTGGCACTGGGGGATATTAGTCGCCTCTTACGACAGGCCATCCTAACCGCGGGAGTATTCTTTTCCCCTCTCCGCAGGGAAATCATAGCAAGTACAGTAATCCTCCATATAACGCTGTAGATTGGTTCCGCGTTATAGAGGTATTCCCGTATAACCCCCTATACACATGTGCAAAGGTACGCTAAGCTATTTATGAACTGTATAAATCCCCGGGTTATATGGGGGAATGCTCGTGTTATACGGGGGATTGAAATCGCGTAATACGAAAACGCGTTATAGGGGGGATTACTGTATGTTATTTACAATAATTATACATATACATGTGTATGTATGTGTATAAGATTTAAATTCCATACAAAAAGTTTTTTAAAGACTCAAAAATGCATGACAAAGACTGTTGACTCTACGAGTGCATTGTTTGCAATAATTGCTGCACCGCCAACAACAACAACAACAACAAACACTTTTTTGACTATGCAAAAGACGGGTAAACAGTTTTTGGGAGAAAAAAATTCATTGTATTGAGAAAATCAAAAATAAAATAAACAACAAAATTAATATAAAAAGACAGAACTTACGCGAAAGTCGTATAGAGAAAAACAAGGTCAGTTTGTCAAACATAAAGTGTGTATGAATATCCGCAGCAATAGTTGCAGCGTGTAAATGTGTGTATAGCAAATAACGCGAAGCAGTTGGAAGAAACAATAAAAATAGAATAGAAATTAAAAAACTAAAGTCAATGAAGTTCAACACAACGCGTTCGCAGTAGCTTTGATTATAAAAAGTTTTTTCTCCACTTGTGGGAGAGCGCATTGCATTGCATTGCACATTGCACATTGCATGTGCGCTTATAGTAGCCAGTAGCCGGCGCCACCCCACTGTGGCTGTGGCCGCAATTGCATTTATTCCGCTGTCTCTCTCGTAACGTTGAGCTTTAAGGTTACGCACAAAAGCTTTAAAGCTTTTAAGGCCGCATTCGTTTCAGTTTTTCTATTGCACTGAGTTCAAGGAGGTTTAAAGACCCAAAGCAGAGAGTAGAGTAAAGTTGCGGCTGCCAATAATTTTATTGGCCTGTGTTTGTTGTATTTGCAGTTGCAGTTGCTATTGTTGCAACTGCATTTATGCACAATACTTCTATTAACAATTCAGTAATCGTTTACAATTACTGAGTGCGTTTTGTTTTAAATAATAATTAAAAAAAAAATTAACACATATTTTTGCATAATTTTATGGTTTTGCGTTGTTGAATAAACTAAATGCATTTTTTTTATAATATTTGTAAATTTAATTTTATTTATTATTTCTACATTCAAATGTGTTTCTTTTAAAATTAGTAATTGAAGTTAATACTTTTGTAAACATTGAAAATGTAATTTTGTTATTAAAGCAGAAATTCTAATTATAGGAAAATTAGGGGCGTAAAGATAAATTTGCATTGCATTGAGAAAGCAGAATTTATATTTTTCACATAAAAAAAATTAATTTTTCACACATTCCTCATTTGTCACATTGGTTCGAATCAACCATGAATACATATGCACACTATGTCTCGTCTCGTCACGTCACGTGACGAGGACGTAATGATTTTATATGTATCTTAACTTAAAAGAGAGTAAGTGTTCGAGTGGATTCACACAATTTAAATTTATTTAAAATGTTTATAAATTAATATTATTACATATTTCATATACGTACATATCTATATACAATACACATATATACGATATATTAGAATTATAATTGAATATTTTTGACCAAACCATTAGGAGCAATAACATCAAAGACAGCATATAATACATATATTATTTCCTCCAAATATATATAAATATTCCATAGTTTTTTTTTGTAAATTAATTAATGTAATTTAATTTTATAATAATTCATTTGCGGGCTAATTGGTCATTTAAATAGAAATAAAAAAAACTATATAAAAGTTAGACGGACTCGAATAGCAAAGAAAGGACAAGGACAAACATTTATTTAATTTATTGAAATTTTGCTGACCATACAACACTGTTTTGAGTATTGCCAAGTACTCATCATCAGTGGTCTTAGGGAATAATCGAATTTAATTAGTTTATAGTCCGTATATGTATAATTTGTTTGAACTGCAAGTGACAGGCTTAGAACTTGTGCCTGTCAAATTAAAAACGGTGACTAATCGTGTTTATCCACGGTGTTTCTGCAATTATTGTCAGCGCAATGATATATCATGGGTAATCTAGATGATAGTAGTACTTGTAATTATTGTATAATATTATCCACCTCGAATATAAATACGAGTATTTTAAAATTTTTATATATGCTTAATTTAATTCATAATTATTTTAGCGAACGTAAGCAATGTGCCTGGCACACTTCAATTGATTACGAGCTGGGAACCGACCATTCACTAACAGTTGTGCCCGCCACTCAATTGAACAAATTGTAATAAATTGGTTCAATTTATTTATGATTTTTGCACAACACCACAACACATAACAACACGTAAAAAAGAGTGTCTGCGACAAACATTATAATTGATTTAATTCAAATTTTTAAGAAGAGAATATCTTACAGAGAAGAAGATAGATATGGGTAGTTGCAAATGGTCTTGCCATATGTAAAATTTATTTAAAGGTTATATATATATTGCATGCTTTAAAAAAAACAATATTACAATAACATATTAAGACAATGCAGGGCTTTGAAACTTCTAATCATTTCAATCATCCACAGATGTGTTTAACAACACAATGGTTTTCAAATATAAGACCGACAAAAAGACGGCAATATTAATTGTAAAAGTATTTTAACATTGATAGTCATTTTCATATTAATATTAAATAATGTTTAAATATTTTTTATGTTTACCGTTACTGGATTGCATAATGCTACAGATGTACCATAAGCTGAGCGCAGATGTATGACACCTATGATAGTATCTGCACATCAGAGTGTGTCTCTGTCTCATGATTATCTCTGTCTCTGTCAGGTTCCTCATCAGTAAAAGTAAAACATTTGTTAAACTACTTAAAACCATACATATATATATTCTTAAATATAGTTTATCTACAGTGGTTCTTTTTGAGGAATTTAGTATTTAAAACCTTATTTAGTATTATTTAGTATTAATTTAGTATTAAAATTGCTTATTATGTGAAGAGAAGAAGTATTTGTTGATCAATTATTACAACCAATCAGCCGTTATGAGAAGTTACAAATTGTCACTGAACATTTCGACAGATGAAGGATCACAGATACAAACGCCAAATAGATTGCTTATGAGAACTGACATGTCTGACCAGCAATAAACTATGGGCATATGTTTGCAAGGATTTGTTGTGATTTTAAGGTAAAAAATTTCTTGATTTATAATAGATTTAAAACTATTATAAATTACTCATACGGTCTCTAAACCCTTGACATCATCTGAATTATGTTTTTGTCTTGGGAACATTTTAATTGATAAAGGAACACAGATACAAAGGTCGGATAGATTATTTTATAAAACAGCCTAGCAAAACGTGACTGTATTATTTGAGCGAAGAAACAAATTTCACAATTTGAACATAACTTTTTTTGAAATAAGACACAATATTTTGGCAAAATACCAAAAATTGCAAATAATTAAAATAGATACGCGATATAGCGTCAGAGACAGTGAAATTAGTTGTAAAAATAAAACCTGAGGCATGAAAAACGTAACCAAGCTAAATAAATTCCTACAAATTTTATGAATTCAATTATGATTTATTCATTCTTCTTTGCAACTAAAACTAACTAATATTGTCATATAGGAGTGAAGTAATTTTGCAAATGTTTTGGAAACAACTTATGACGTGTTTAACAAACGCAAGATACCAGATATCAGATACAAACATAAGTTGCTAAATTAAATACTTTTGGAAAATGTGACTCACACAAGTAGTCATATCCGATTTAGTAGTTGTAGTAAACATTCACTCGCAGGTCTGCCACCAGAAAACATACATGAAACGTCTTGCACTTTTGAAATGAATTCTTAATTGCCGTCAAAATAAATTGGCTTAATTAAATTGCAACAGAAGCTGAAAAATTCAATTAGAGATACTTTAAATAGAATTGCGGATTTTACAATTAAAACTACTTGAGTCGCTCTCGGACTGCGAACAAGTGTTTAGGTATGTAAACAGAAGCTGAGCAGTTTTCAAATGAAAAATTTACCTTATTTAGAAAAAAGCAATATACATATATTAATGATTCATAACATATCTAGTTTTCCTAAATATCAAGAGATATTTGGACTTAACATATAAGAATATCTGATTATAATCTTATTAAGAACTTATTAACATAGTAGGACTATTTTAGGGGAGATGGGAGTTTTTTTATGTGTTCAAACCTGTTCTCAACTATATACACCACTATAAATGGATAATGAGATATATGCAGAAGGTAGAATGGTTTCGATGAAAGTTGACAGAAAAAAATTGTGAGACGTAAGCAGAGAGGAAGAGCAATTGAGGAAGTATGACAATGGTCGAGTTCAAGTAACGAAACCAAACTACGTAAATGGAATATCATGAGGAGTATAGTGTCAGTTGAACACACATTATAAACAGACATTATTTGAAGCAGAAGTTTACAACAAAATAGCGCATGGATATATTTTAATCTGAGTAAGAATAACTATTGAATATTAAATCGAAAAAAGTTAACATTTTCAATTTAACGATAAAATCAAAGACAGCAGCCATGAAAAAATCTGTTCTATTGCTGTAATATGATTATTATATATATATAGTTATTAAAATACTTTAAGAATAAAAGAATAAATAAATAAAAAAGTGAGATTAGCAATTATCATCCTAAGATAACTAAGATTACTAAGATAACTAAGTATTGCCAGATAATAGTAAGAATTCTCAAGAATTATTTGTTTTAAAGAAAGATTATTTATCTAAAATCATCACTTAATTCAACAACATAATCATTAAATTATATAAAATAAAAATGAAGTAATTCAAGTGAATGAAAATTGTCTAGACAACATTCTATGATTTCCTAATGATTGCAATTCAACTTACCTTTCTCGCAATGGCATCAATATACCAGTTCCAAAGTTGGATACCTTCATTGGTATCTTCATGCTATCAGAATCGCTGCCACTTTCAGCACCCGAGCCGCCACTACCACCAGCGATCTGATGATTATGCTGTTGTTGTTGATAATTTCTATTATAACTATTATTGCCACTGCCCATTAGGCCAGAAGAAGTTTGTTTGCAATTCTGATTGCCTTGATGTCGACCATTAGCTTGCGGTCGCTTAGCATTGCGCTTCTCCGCCATAGAACCTGTTGCCAACATTGCCGTAAGTGATTTATCGGCTGCTGCTGTTTTTGCTTTAATACCAACATCGCCTCTAGCGTTGCCATATTGAGTATTTATCAAGTGTTGACCCATATTCTCAATTTCACTAAAATGCCCATCACCATCGACACTACCTGCACTATCTCCACTACCACCAAGTATGTCCATATTCGCATCATCGCACCCAGTGAATAAAGTACTGGACGCTGATGTTGGCCCAACTCTCCCAATATAGCTGTTACCATTTTGTTGTGATTTCTGTTGTTGCTGCTGTTTGTTATATTGATTATCGGGAAAATGCTGTTGATGATAATGACGTTGTTGGAAATGTTGCTGCTGTTGATATGGATATGATGATGTGGTATTATGATGATATTTCTGTTGAGCGTGGTAAGTACCGTCGTTGCAGCCGTCAGTTGTTGCGTTGCCCTGTAATCCCTTTGCCGTTGCGTTATAGCTTGCACCTGCTCCACAGATGCCAATTGTTGCTCCAAGTTTAGTATCCCTATGTGTGCCATCTAATGAAATATTCGATAGGAACGAGATCGCAGCCAATCTGCGCCTGTGTCTCGTTTTATTGAACGAACTTGCCATTAGGCAGTAACGAAGTTTTGTGAAAATTAGTGTTGTGTTGGAAAATTCAATGCAGAATTTAAAAGTACTTTTATTTCTAACCGAATATCACGGAACGAAACAAAATATTGGTGAGTCTATAGCTCTAATCTGAATTTGTCAAATATTTAATGAATTTTTAATCAATTGATTTTTATTTCGAATTTTATTTCACTTTAATAACTTTTTCTTTACTTGAAACTATTTTCGATGATTTTACTTATCCTATATGACTTGACCGGACCGTATGAAACCTATTGATAATGTAGTTGGAATTACAAATCAAATTTTTTATATTTTTAACTAATATTTCACGAGGATATAATTATTCGATATTTAATAATATTTACTCGATTTTATGAAAATTAAGTAGTTTAAATACTGCTTGCATGTACCCCTGATTTTCTTGTAGACTTTCTTTAAAACTGAAAGCTGGTGTAGACTTGGACACTTTTCCGTATTTGTTTTAGTTTAAAACGTAATTTACAAAGATTTTTTTACCTAAAATCTTTTTAATGAGTTTATAATTCTTTTTTTTGTGTGTTTCACTGAGAAACTTTTATCGATAATTCTAATATTAAATCTGGAACTTTTTTTACTGTTTATACATTTTTCTCCGTTGCGTCAGCCTCAAATGGTGAATATCACATAAAATTTTTAGTCTTTAAATTTGACATTTTAAAATTATTAAACAAATTACTTAAACGAGACATTTTGAAGCTTTGTTTTCTTGTTTTTTCTTTTATTTATTTATTGCACTTCTAATAAAATAAAATCTTTTTCCTGATTTTCACAAAATTTTTAAAGTTGAACGCCGTGTTACTGTTTGCAGACTCTGCCGACTTTACCGGAAAATTCTGGAATGAAAGTTGCAAAGTAAAAGTTTTATGAAAAATAATCAATGAAGAAAATGTTGAGCAAAATGCGAAATGCAAAATGTGGAAGCTTTTGCAATCCAACAACAATACAATGTGCATACATGAATTTGGGTTGGGGAGGATGTTCGTATGTATGTGATTGGCCCTGAGTTTGATAAGGGAAAATGCGAGAATGATAGGAGCAGAAGGCAACCGAGCAGATGCGTACGTGCATCTTTGCAAACTGCAAACTGCTCTGCTGCTAACAGCTCATTTCAGGCTGCAACTTGTGCAGCGCAGTTGGTGTGTTCAGTGTTGCAATGAAGGCAAAATTGTTGGCTGTTAGGTTTGCTGCTCGACGTAACGATGCATTGCTAAGTTGGATTCAGTTGACTATTTTGACTTTGTAGTTGTTATGTGAACTATTGTTTTTCCATATTGGTTAATTAACCCATTTCGGACCACAATTCGGCCAGTTTTGAATATTTTTTAATATTCAAAGAATATTTTATATATTTTAAATAAATATCAAACTTTTCTCATTTACTTAAGCTTTGTTTCATTTTACTATTAACTATGAAAATTTCACCGTTAAATTTGAAGTCTGAAATTGCCTAGTACTTAATGGGTTAATGCAAGTTGGCAACAATTTGTGCTATGCGTATGGAACGTTGGTTTCATGTGACAAGTTTGATTGAGTTCAGCCACGACACGGAAAGGAAAGGAAAGTGTTTGGGAAGCGGTTGTCATGGTCGCTTCACGCCGGTCGTCGGTCGTCATAATTACGTTGAAAACAATAATTGTTGAATGCTAGATCGATATTTGACGGAAGCTTTCCCCTTTTTGGTCGGTTTGCAGGAGCGAATGCATTTACTTTTGCTTCGAAACATCCTGAATCGTGAATCGTGCATAATATTTATATATCATATAATTTAATTTGTAAAACTAAATAATTTATGAAATATTGAAATCTTTTAGAACTTAAAACTTTTTTAACATTGAAAATGTTTACATTGAGGTTTTCAATAGAAATTTTCAAGCCTAATAGCTTTCTTATTCGCCAGTTATTAATTTTTTCTTATTCACTGTGTAATGTTAATATTGATTGGTACTAGTAAATAGGAAACAATAAACTTGCAACAATAACAATGTTGTTTTGTGTATTACAGAAGTATATAGAAATTTTATTTGTATAAAAAAAATATTTATGTAAGTAGATAATAAGAAATAAAAAAGTATCTCATATAAATGAACTATTGAAAATTTAAAAGTGAAGGGTTGGTATATTAACACAAAAGTGATTTTACTTAGTTATGAAAACATTTTCAATATCTGACTTAAGTTCTTTGACAATTTAGGAAGATATAAATTCCAGCATTCCTTTATATTACAAAAGATAACGAGAACTATTTAGTAACTTGAAATTATAAAAGAAACATAGTACGGTTCTAATTTGAGAACCAATTAGCAAAGAAAAACATTTCTACACATCATTAAATAAATTGATTAAGTCAGACAAATCAAATCAAATTTGTAAAAAGCTAAAATCAATCAAAAATAATAAATTAATTGGGTGAAAAATATGACACTTCATATAAACCAAATCAAATTTGTTAATAACAAAAATCATTAAATTAAAAATAATTAATTAATTAGCAGTAAAAGATATATAATACATCAAATACTTTGCTATTCTTTTAAATTTTCAATCTATAAATTAAATGAAAAACAATAAATTCACTCTTCAATAAACTCTTGATATTCATTGACATTAATTCTAGCCACATTTCGAAATATGCCCAGCAGTTTATAGTGGTATCGATGCTAAAAGAATCACAATGGCATCGATGCTTTATTGATGCTTTAGTCGGTTTTAAGGAATCAATGGGCGAAATTCATTGCATATCTATAGTAAAAGTAAAACTAGAGAATGCAACAGAAAGAAAAGAATGAAATTTACCTATCCGTACATATTCCAAATATAACTCTCATCTAAGGTATCTATGAACTTCGTTTAGCGGTTGTTAAAAAATCTAAGACTAATGTTTTTCGTGTTAGATACTGTATGTCAACAAATAAACCTGGGATACCTGGAGCGTTTAAAATCCACGAGGACCTCACAAAAGGCTAATGCATACTCCAGAAGTAACTATATATATGATCTGGAATTTAATAGGCCAACACTTTTTGAATATTACAAAGATTTGCAACATTTCGTCAATTCTAATTGCATTTTTTTGGATGAAATTGAAGACATGAATATGGAAAATTTGTAGTTTCAATAGGATGGTGCCAGAAGTCACATAACATATACTAGGTATCTCTGGATTTACCTAGTTAGATTTGCTGAATTTGCTAGTTATTCTCTGTGACTACAGATAGTTGCTTAAAGACGATGAGAGTATTCTTATCTTTGATATATTGTCTCAATCGGAAAATGAGATGATTTAAGATATTAGTGTGGTCTAAAACATATACTTTATCTATTATACTATATCATACTATTATATCATACTACTTTATCATATTTATCTTTATCTATTGGCGTTGAGAGTTGATAGCAGAACGATACTAGATATCGTCTCTATTGATGATATTAACATTAACAGTTGCAGGGATTTAGGGTTAGGAGAAAACTTTTTAATTGATTTCTTATTATTTTATTATGCATCCATGCTTCTATGACAAGATTTCGTTATATATAAATTACAATATTTCTATGGAAATAAAATAAATTCGATACGTGAAATTGAATACTTAAGAAATTAATAGTTGGTCGCTAATAATCAATAATCGTTTTTATCGTAATAATGAGTTCGACAAGCAAATGATTTGAGTACACATAAAGCACTTCTACCCCAGAGATGAGCTACGGGTGCTGAGGCAGGTTTGTTTTCCATTTTCACTGGTCTTATGTGCTTGGTGCACAACAGCAACACGTCATGCCGTATTCTAATAAGATTTTCGCACGTGACGTTTGAGGAAGAGAAACTAACATTTTCCGAAAAGCCGGAAAAATGCTAGAAAAATCAATATTTTTCAACAAAAATACATAAAATTATATTGTGCACATCACAACAGAAGAGACATTAAATACTAAATGCTAAAAGAAAAAAAGAAACACGGCCAAAACGTTGTTGCGGAATATTTTTTATGGCCAAAAATAGGAAAAACGAGGCAGAACAAATGGCAGCGAAATGTGGAAATGGCTAGGAAAAGATAAAACCGCTGAGAGTCGATTCGCCACAGAGGGATTTCCATGTAATAATTAAAAATATTTTTAAGCTAATTAGAATGGTTTTTGCTTGTGTAATGGAAGAAATGTGGGAAAGGTAAGGAACTTGTTACGTCGGCATTCGTTGATAAGAACTATTTAGAATATGAATATGAATAAACACTTTTATTGTCATTTATGTATTAAATTTTTTTTCTTTTCCATTTCTTATACTTACAAGTTGCCAAAAGAAAATAAATAAAAACGTTTTTCCTCTACTCGTTGCGGAGAGAGCAAATCATGCAAATTGTATCCAACAAATTTATTTTGAATCTTTTAATGCGTACGAGTTTTGTTGGTTTTTTTTAAATTTTTGCAAACATGAAATGAGTCAGAGTTCATTTTCCACAAAAGGGTTAAATTATTGCTTCAAAAATTACAAAACTTTTTATGCTCACTGCTTAACACAACTCCACTAACGTGTCTCATTGCATTTTCACTTTATTTTCTTTAAAAATGAATTTATTTTGATAAACTAAAAAAAAATTTAATTTTAATTTTTTACTCAAAGAAATCACGAACTTTTTACTGTAGAACCGTTAAACTCTTTATTGTTAAGCGCGAAACTGCTTGTATCAAAATTCTGGTTAAAGTGAAAATTTTCCGTTCTTCAATTGCAAATAAATACTCACGATTTGCAATGTGTGCGTAGATGAGACAAAAAAATTGTTTTCATTTGCAACATATGACAAACCAACGACGAAGTGCTGCCAGCTCGGAGTTTTGTTTATAAAATTTAAAAAAATTGCAAAATTACAAATGCAAGTTTTTGCACTTTGTTATATTCTGTTTTAACATTAAACAAAAAAATAATTTAAAACCAAAACTTTAATAATTTATTATATTAAAAATAATAATAATAAAGACAAAATAAAAATTGATGGTAAATTCAGGGAAATAGTAAATTATGTCGGTATGGCAGTGAATGTTGGTATTTACCAGAACTTCGAGAAGGGTAAATAATATATAAGTTAGGTTTTAGCATTGTGAAAATTTTATAAGATATTGAATAAATAAATAAATAAATTTGAAAACTTTTAACCAAAAATAATAAATAAGCGCTTTAATTAAATAAATAAATAAATATTTACATAAGTGTAGTGCAAAAAATCCGTAGGAAATTTTAATTTACTTTACCTTAATTTACTCGAACTCGTACACAACTTTAAGTCGTTTAGTTTTTTCTATACGGCATATTTGGTTTTGCCTTTATCAGGAGGATTTCTATAGTATAAGGATTACGTAGTATCACTATATTTACTTTAAAAAGTTTTGACGTGACGACTGAAAAATAAAAAAAAAAGTTATATATATTGACAATTGTGAATTTAAGCACGTTGTTTAAAAAATTTTTGAATAATATCATTAATAATAATAACAATACAATATATATGTATTGTTGTTACCTTAAAATTCAGCTTTTAATTATTGCATCAATCCATTCACACAGATTTTATATATATTTGTTACACATATGCATTGTGATCAGTTGCAGATCTAAAAACATTTTATGTATTAATTTCAATAAAGTTAAAATTTCCGATTCACAAAAACATATTCACTTACTTGCTCACAATTTTTACAGTGAAATTTTCTATTCAATTTATACATATTATGAGTGCATATTTTCTGTTACCTGTATTTCGAGTGTCTTTCAAAAATTTGTGTACGTGCCCGACAACAGCTTCTCCAAACATTGTGGTTTCTATGAACGCATAAAAAACAAATGGATTGTTACTTGTGATGTATAAGTTTTTTAAATTTATAATTCCTGAATTTAAAAATTTTAGATAATTGTGAAATGTAAAAAAAATATCCATATCCAGAATAAATATAATTTACTACATACATATATATATTTTTAAAGATTAAAGTTTTAGCAAAAACAATTAAATAGAATTGTATATGAAAACTTAATCAATATTCTTCTCTAAGACTTCTCTAATACGACTTTGTATTCTATCAAATTAAAAAAATGCTATGTATTATATAATTACAAGATTATAGTTAGTGCTAGATTCGATGTTTTGACAAAGTGTGATTTTTTGCAAGTTGAAAGGTTAATGCATTTTTTGTTTTAATTCTTGCATTGCCATGCCAAGTAACGGCACTGCCGTAAATATCAACCTCTTCTTGAGGCCTGTGTTGTGCATGTTAGCTGCAACGTTTCAAAACTTCTTCCCTTGATTTTTCAATGAAAGATGCGTGGAACAATTTTGCGCAACTTTATTCTAATGATCTTGAAAATGAAAATAATATATCAAACATTTATTATTTACAAAAAATAATAAATAAACCAAATAATTTAATAAAAATTCATAATGTTATTATGTAGGGCAGCAATTTGTACAAATATCCATCCTTACAAAATGATAATTAAAACCCTTGTGTGAGTCCCGTATTGGTGTACAAGTGTAAATAATTACATGAAACTCAATTTTTACAAAATATATCATTTATAACACTGTTGTTCTGTTCTTATGAGCTCAGTGCTTTTTAAACTGCTCATTCAAACTGTGCTACTGTCATGCCGCTAACTATTATAAATCAGCTGTTCAGAAGAAGTGGCACCATAATTATTTAACTAATTTTTGTGCTTGATGCCAACTTTAAAAATGAAACTATCGTTGATATCGTAAGTACGTTAATTTAATTTTTCACAACAAGTGTATTATTTTCTGTTTACATTTCAGCCAAAAGAGGATGTGCCGTATGAGGAAAAGATCCTGCATAATGCACTGGTTGAAACATATTGACCACAAAGCTAAAGCACTCAACAACGGTGTTAATATAATGTATAAACGAGTATTTAAGAAATTGCCTGGCTGTTACAAAACATGTACGTGGACGTCCATTGAACGACCCTATGTATGAAGAAGTCAATAATACGTTTGAACGCGCATTGGTTTTTATGCATAAAATGCCACGCATTTGGATGGATTATGGTACTTTTATGACTTTGCAATGTCGAATAACACGTACCAGATACGTTATTGATCGCGCCTTACGTGCGCTACCCATAACGCAGTATCATCGTATCTGGCCACTGTATCTGAAGTTTGTACGTCAGTTTGACATACCCGAAACTGCGGTGCGAGTTTATAGGCGATACTTAAAATTATGCCCAGATGAAGCTGAGGAATATATTGAATATTTATCTGAAGTGGGTAAATTAGATGATGCGGCTCAGCAGTTAGCTACGATTGTAGATAACGAAAATTTTGCTTCAAAATTTGGTAAATCAAATCATCAACTTTGGAATGAGTTGTGTGAACTTATATCTAAGAATCCGCATAAAGTGCATTCACTGAATGTGGATGCAATTATTAGAGGTGGCTTGAGAAGGTATATAATGAGCGATACAAATGTTTTATATATATAATGGTTGTTCCCTTTAAGGTACAGACCCAATTGATATTGGGACACTTATGGCACTCTTTGGCAGATTACCACGTACATTCTAATTTTAATCTTCCATATCTGGAAGTATTCCACCAAGAGGTCTATATTTTCCTGTAAGGTGTTGCTTACGCTGTATGTCAAAAGTTAACTTACCCCACAATAAAATTACAATCGAAGTATATCATTTTTATTGATTTTTATTCATATATTCCAAAACATAAATCAGATAATTATTAGAAGATCGAGCAATTCTACGTCTCCTCTAAAAACATCAGTTTGTCTTCTGTTTATCACATCATATATATCATATATGATAAATGTTTTATATCAGTATTGGGACCATAAATCTTGTCACATAATCAAATTTATATTTAGGATTTTATAGTAATTGATTGTGGGAAGAAGTGAAGTGCTAATGCAGAAACTGTTATTGAGAATTGAACTTGAAAAGTCTTTAGTACGCAAACATCTTTAAAATTAGAAAAACTGTCAAATATTTCTTTAATAAATATGTTTGAGCTTTTTTTTTGAGTTACGTGTGAAATTGTTATCAAATTTTGAAATAAATGAAATATAAATTTTATTTAGAGTTTTATAGTTATTGTTATCGTTATTGTTTGTAAGAAGAAGTGAAGCAGAAAATTTGAAATTTTTGAATGTGAAAGTATCTTTAAAGCAAAAAAATTATATTAAACCCTTCGTCAGTTAATATCGAAGTGAATTGTGAATTATGTATAAAGTGATTTTTCTGGGTTACCTGTTGTGTGTCGGACTTATTGTTCTGCAAGCGGAGGGTGAGTTGTTTGTACATAAATCATCTTTTACACTTTATTTATTAAATTTTAATTACGGTCGTTAAAACTTATTTGTCAGATCCTCTTTGTTTTCATTTCTCTTGGATCAAAGAGGTAAGGAATAAATCTATAACCTGCTCAACTACTCCAATATATGATATGTATTGCGATGGCCCATTAATAGTGACAGGTATGTAAATCATTCGATCATTCGTGATCATTCGAATTTTTTCATAGTCTATGAGAATTTATGAATAAAATAAAAAGTTATATATTTTATATGTTTTATTTATTATTTATATAAATCAATTATTTATAATTCACGACACACATTTTTGAAGTTTGTTTTTTAAATTTTAAAAGACTTTTTACAAATAAATTTTTCATCTCAACAAATGTTACTAGTCTAGTCTGTTACTAGACGTTTAATAATCCTATCAACAGTATATAGGATGTGTGCGAGTTAGACTAAGGACGTGTGCGAGTTAGGCTAAGTTGATGCTAAACCAAATGGGAGATTTTTTGGGATTTTTTGCACTGCACACATTTAGCCATTTATCAACATGTATCGACACATCACTACATTATCGGCTCATCTTAGAATTTCCCTCATTTAGAATGCAACTTAGGAAGTGTGCGAGTTAGGCTAAGTTGATGCTAAACCAAATGGGAGATTTTTTGGGATTTTTTGCACTGCACACATTTAGTTATTTATCAACTCGCACACGTCCTTAGTTTGATTTAAATTTAATTTGATTACATATTAAAAATATATTTTATATTCGAATTCCATATATTTTAGACAATGGTAAACCACCAAACACAAAAAAATTGTGGGAATCTTATAAAAATAATCCTAAAGAAATTACATGTCCCATGGAGCGTGGTATGGTTTGTGTTAAGAGCATATTGTCTGAAAATAAGAAAGGTAAATTTAAATTAATTTCATTAAAATTATTTATTTTTAGTTATTTACTAAGGTTTCCAAATAAAAAAATGGTAATCTGCTATATCTGATGTGTACACGCCAACCACAGTCTTGCTAATTAAGTTCGATTAGTGTTCATTCAGCTTAATTACTTCTCTGACTGCCACTTAAAAAATATTTTTTAATAGATTATTACCTACTATACTTAAGACATATCCGAACCATATATTAATTCAGTGAACAATATCAATGTAGTAATAAATCTTGTTCAGCTTTTGGTTCAAGTATATGCGGTAGACATCACCAACTCATATAGGATCAAAGATCTTACTTTACTAGAATGCTTCTTAATTTGTAATAACATGTATACTTTTTCCTCATATAGAAGTTATGATGAGCGACATATGAAGTGCGGGTTTTGTGGATCGAGAGAGAGAGAGTACACCTTATTTGGCCATAGTTGCACCTATTTGCAGTAGTGGTTCGTAGACATCTCTTCAAACTAACATCGTGGCTGTTAAACGGAGGTACCAAGATCACAATTAAGAATTCTGCACTCCAGCAAACAGATGAGCGTTCGACTGACTTCCATTTTGTCTGTAACCGACATATACTGGCATTAATCAGTTATATCACACTTGATACACTCAATATGTTGGTGTCGTTAGCATAGACAGGAAGCTGGAAACACTTGTAAACTATTGTGCAATTTCGATGAACAAATGTTCCGACCATGACAAAATTGAAAAGATAAAAAATCTCAGAATAAACAATCATCTTTTGCGATTTGAAGCTACTTTAACGGATCTACAAGCATTGTTTAACCTCATTTAGCAAAGACGTGTTAGCTTTGGAGGGATATTGTGTTGAGACTTTGTCCTGCATACGCGATACAGTAAAAAGTTGTTGGGTGTTAATGCCATGTTCGGAAGTTTTTTCTTAAATTTTTTGCATTATGAATATCTGAGCCTTGTATACGACAGATATTAGGCTGATATTATATTGTTAGCATATCCAAATCTGAATTATTTAATATGTCTTTTTGATAAATTTCTTATAAATTACTTAATAATTTATAGAAGAATGGAAGTAAAATAGTGGATATAGTGGAAATAGTGGTGGATACTTGGACGATAAAATCTATGAAAATTCTTTTCTTTTTCCTATCGGAAGAATAACGACCTTCTTCTTGATAAAATAATCTGATTTGCTAATTATATAGAAAAAATTGTATATAACACAATGGCGTTTTTTGCAACAGTCAAGCTGCACTAAAGGTTCTTGTTAATCCTGCCATCTTTTCAGAGATGATCACTGAATATAAGATGAAATTAAACTGTGTTGAGAACATAATAAACTACTTTTTATATGGGCTATGGGACACTGCAGTGCCGTTGGGAATAAATTGACTGATTACATGGCCAATGAGGGCTTTGCTAGGAGTCCATTGTGGGTCAATGAGTTTCTGAGCTACGTTTACAAGAGAAATGAAGCAAAATGTAATCTTGTAAAGTGAACGTAATATTATGTGTAAGAACATAACAGGAAATTATCAAAATTTCTCTCACAACGAAAGAGAAAGGACTCCAAGGTACGGATCGGTGAAATCAAGTGACACAAAACTAGTTGACAACACATGGCTACGATTTGAATTATCACAGAACCGATATAACAGTGCAGTCTTAAAGATTCGGAATACTTGGAGTATATTTTATGTTATTTTTTAGCATTTGAAAGAATCACACCACGACTGTTGGATTATGATGTGTACATAATGTCCATGCTCTCCTCTTACCTGATCTCTTCAGACTTATTAGGGAAACTAATCTTTGTTTGTCCTCTTGTCTTCACTTTTCCACCTCTTTGTTTTACCTTTTTATTTCCGACTTTGGGTATTGTGATCTACCGACTGAGAACGCTTGTCTCGTCCTAACATTTATCAACAGAAAAAAAGTGTTTTTTCAAAAAATTATGAAAATATATTTATAAGCAATGTATCTAATTTATTTCTCATACTAACTATTTTATTTTATGCTACAGTTGGAATAATAGGATACGGCTGTAATCGTAGAGATATCCGAGAAGAGATTTATGAAAGTACGGAATGCGTTGATATCAGAACATTTACAGGCTTAGATGTGAAAGTTTGTTCTTGTCAATCCGATGAGGGCGCGATGCCTTGCAATTATGCATTCTCCATGCATGGGACTAGTGAGTGTAAATGGAATCCCACATTAATATGTCTGATCATAATCAAAATACTTTGCCGGATTTTCTTCATAATCTGACAGATTAGAAGTTAATGCAAATGAAGAACTCAATTTAAATTTTTGTGCGAGTGTTAAGTAATATCGAATATTTTATTTATTTAATAGAACTTTTTAAACTATTTGACTATAACATAAATTTTAATAAATAGTCGGATATTGTTAACAACAAAACAAATCTGTTGAATTATTATCACATAAATAAATTAAATTTTTTAAAAGGCTTTTGTTCGCCATTTTTGTTGTAGTTATTGTGAGTTCACTGTGCTGCCATTAGTTGCTGTTTGTTTTGAATTTATAGCAATCACCCGCCAATCTTAAATCAACTGATTAACGAAACCGCAATAAATAATAGCGGAACTATGCTCCTTCTAGGAGTTAAAGGACTGAATATATATATAAATAAAATGTGAAGTATCAGACTCCATTTCAGTAGTTAAGTCCAATTCTTTTTCGTGTCGATTTAACGCAGTTATAACCAAAAACATAGACATAGACAAAACATTTTTCTATGTTTTTCGTATAATATTGTTAACTTAATTTTCTTAACATAACTTATTAAACATAAACTGATTTCCATCGTGTACTATTTATACACGATGAATGTATATTTTATATTACCTGAACTGAACGCAGAAAAAACAAATGCATTGTTACTTTTGATGTGTGAGTTTTTGAATTTTTAATTTTTAAATCTAAAAATTTCATATAATATTTTAATTATAAACAAATTAAGTTTTGCAAAATAAATCATTTACAGCACTACTTTGGTGTTGTTATGAGGTTAGTGCCTTTAAAACTGTTTAACCAAACTGTGCTACCGTCATGCCGCTAACTATTATAAACCAGCTGTTCAGAAGAATTGCGGCCACAATTATTTGATTAATTTTCCTGGTTGATATTTAATTATTTTAATACATAAATAATACATATATTACATAGATTTGTATAAAAATGCCAACTATAAAAACGAAACTTAATATTGATATAGATTTCGTAAGTACGCTAATTTAATTTTCCAGAATAAATGCATTAATTTGTGTTTGCATTGCAGCCAGAAGAGGATGTGCCGTATGAGGAAGAGATACTGCGTAATGCTTATTCCGTAAAACATTGGTTGCGTTATATTGACCACAAAGCTAAGGCACCCAACAATGGTGTTAATATAGTGTATGAACGTGCATTGAAGGAATTGCCTGGCAGTTACAAAATTTGGTACAATTACTTGCGCACTAGGAGGAAACAGGTACGTGGACGTCCATTGAACGACCCTATGTATGAAGAAGTCAATAATACGTTTGAACGTGCGTTGGTTTTTATGCATAAAATGCCACGCATTTGGATGGATTATGGTACTTTTATGACTTTGCAATGTCGAATAACACGTACCAGATACGTTTTTGATCGCGCCTTACGTGCGCTACCCATAACGCAGCATCATCGTATCTGGCCACTGTATCTGAAGTTTGTACGTCAGTTTGACATACCCGAAACTGCGGTGCGAGTTTATAGGCGATACTTAAAATTATGCCCAGATGAAGCTGAGGAATATATTGAATATTTATCTGAAGTGGGCAAATTAGATGATGCGGCTCAGCAGTTAGCTACGATTGTAGATAATGAAAATTTTGCTTCAAAATTTGGTAAATCAAATCATCAACTTTGGAATGAGTTGTGTGAGCTTATATCTAAGAATCCGCATAAAGTGCATTCACTGAATGTGGATGCTATTATTAGAGGTGGCTTGAGAAGGTATATAACGAGTGATACAAATGTTTTATATATTTAATTGTTATCCCCTTTTAGGTATACGGATCAATTGGGTCATTTATGGAACTCTTTGGCGGATTACTACGTACGTTCCGGTTTGTTCGATCGCGCCCGTGATATATATGAAGAAGCCATACAAACAGTTAAGACAGTACGAGATTTCACTCAAGTATTCGATGAATACGCACAGTTCGAGGAAGTTTCATTAAGCAAACGTATGGAAACTGTTGCGAATGATCCAACCTCTACTGAGGAGGATGATATTGATGTAGAACTGCGCTTGGCACGCTTTGAATATCTAATGGAACGCCGTTTGTTGTTACTGAATAGCGTGTTGCTGCGCCAGAATCCACACAACGTTCACGAATGGCACAAGCGTGTTAAGTTGTACGAAGACAAGCCGTTGGAAATCATCAACACTTACACAGAAGCTGTGCAGACTGTCCAACCAAAATTGGCCGTTGGTAAACTGCATACATTGTGGGTCGAATTCGCCAAGTTCTACGAGGGCAATGATCAAATTGACGATGCGCGCGTCATTTTTGAAAAAGGCACCGAAGTTGAATACATCAAAGTGGATGAATTGGCGTCTGTCTGGTGTGAATGGGCAGAAATGGAAATAAGGTTTGAAAATATACAAAAAATAAAAAAATAAAAGCAATGCTTAAAATGTTTTTTCATATAGACAAGAAAATTTTGAAAACGCACTGAAGTTAATGCAAAAGGCAACGGCGATGCCAAAACGTAAGGTGGCATATCACGATGACACAGAGACGGTACAAATGCGTCTTTACAAATCGCTAAAAGTTTGGTCGATGTATGCAGATTTGGAAGAATCATTTGGGACTTTCAAAACCTGCAAAGCCGTGTACGATCGGATAATCGATTTAAAAATTTGTACTCCACAAATCATTATAAATTTCGGACTCTTTCTTGAGGAGCACAATTACTTTGAGGAAGCATTTCGCGCTTATGAAAAAGGCATTGCTCTATTCAAGTGGCCAAATGTCTTTGATATTTGGAACTCTTATTTGACAAAATTTTTAAAACGTTATGGCGGCACTAAACTGGAACGCGCACGTGATCTTTTCGAGCAGTGTTTGGAAAACTGTCCACCGGAGCATGCAAAATATTTCTATTTACTTTATGCGAAGTTGGAGGAGGAACATGGCTTGGCTCGACATGCTATGGCGGTGTATGATCGTGCCACCGCTGCAGTTAAGCCTGAGGAAATGTATGATATGTACAACATATTCATTAAGAAAGCAGCAGAGATTTATGGTCTACCTAGAACGCGCGAGATATACGAGAAAGCTATTGAATCTTTGCCCGAAGAAAATATGCGGTATATTTGCGTGCGTTTTGCTGAAATGGAGACTAAATTGGGAGAAATCGATCGTGCACGCGCAATCTACGCGCACTGTTCACAGGTAAGCCAATTGGAATTTAGATACTGCAAAACTATCTTAATATTATTTTTTGAATAGGTTTGTGATCCACGCATAACTGCTGATTTCTGGCAAACATGGAAAGAGTTTGAAGTGCGGCATGGCAATGAAGACACAATGCGCGAAATGTTGCGTATTAAACGTTCCGTTCAAGCCACGTATAACACGCAAGTTAATATGATGGCGGCACAATTTATTAACAGCGGCAGCACTGCGGAGAATGAAGTTGCTCAAGCGGACGCAATGCGAAAACTGGAGGCTGCAGCAGCCGCACAGAAAGACAAACTACCAATCAAATCGCAGGCTGCGTCCAATATTATGTTCGTGCGTGGTGAAACACAGGGTGGCGCAGCTAAAGATAAGGTTGTTAATCCTGATGAAATAAATATTGATGACAGTGATGAAGATGAGGATGAAGGAGAAGAGGAAGACGAAGAAGCCGATGAGAATGAAACGGATAATATTGCTGGCGAAAAAGCCACAAATGTTGATGTGAACGGCATGGCAATGAAAAAATTGCGTATCCAGCAAAAATCCATACCAACTAAGGTATTTGGCGGACTTAAAACAACCGTTGAGGATGAAGATGAAGAAGAATAGTTATTATATAAATGAAGATGTGTTGTCAAAATTTAGGTAGAAACGCAATTAATTGAAGGTAATAAAGTATTATTTTCGATTGAATTTTTCACTAAATAAATTGATCAGAGTAAACTATTGCATAAACTCGAAATGAAACATTTTTAATTTAAAACGGATGAACTCAACCTCTAGGTAGGTAAGCTAACTAAGAAATTTCTTTTAACGCGACACACAAAAACATCCAAATAGTTCGTCCACTCCCATCTCTCTCTCCCATCGTTGTTTCTGAAGATTCATGTCTGTACCTAAAATACATTGACAACTATCTCAATGGAGTAAGCAACCAATAACCATAGATACATATTTTTCAACAATTCTAACATTATCTTGAATGAAATACCCTTTTTTTCTAACTCTTCTAACTTTTTCATTCCTAATGTGTTTTCTCATTGTTCCAAAATTTGTGGTTTAATTCAATTGAGGTGGCAAGATGCAGTTTCCAAAGATGTTGGAGTCATTAGGAGAGGATAAGATGGTTAATAGGTAAATCAACAAGAAAGGAATCAATAGTTTTCTTAGATTCATCCTTTTTCTCAGTTTTTCGTTCATAGAATTTCATTTTCATTTTTAAAGTCTATTAATGTGTTGATTGAGAATTAGAATAGAGAACTATATGAGGCAAATTTTTCTTGTACTACTACGCATAATTACGTTTTTGGAAGTAGATGTAGTAACTTCTTCCTATTATTTATTTTTGTTTTGTTTTAGATATATCACATATGCAATTGAGACGGTTTAAAAAAATTCTGAGAAACACATCGATGTAACATGACATCGATTTTACATCGGTTAGTTAATAATTCTTGGATGATAAAACCCTTTCTATCCTGAGATAGAGAAGATATAATTCTATTTCATTTAATTTAAATAAAAATTTAAGATTAATAGACCATATAAGACCTGTCGCTAAAATTTTACTTAGGGGTTTATAGTTAGATATCGAAAAGTTTTTTGTAGTAACTTCCGAGATTTTGTTTTCTGTAAAAGTTTCGACTTCATCAGATGCTTGGTTAGCTTTTTGCAAATAATTGAAATAATGCACCTTGGTGATTTTATATAATAACTGAATATCGTTCAGTGATAAAATTCCCTCCATTTGAAAAAAGTGAACAATGATGTAATCAAATTGAAAATGGATTCTGTTTACAAAAACATTGCACCATCGTTAACAACAATAAAATATTGGAAAGCTGAATTTAAACGTGGTCGTACTAGTTTTTGATCAAGAACGTCCGGTTCGTCCATGAATATTGAGGTATGAAAAGCTTTTGGCAAGATGGGTGCCACGTTTGCTCACAATTGACTAAAAACGACAACACCTTCGCCCTTCAAAAAATTGTTTGGAAATTTTTATGCACAATCTAGCTGACTGTAAGCGTCGACAATTTATGAAAAATGAATACATAACTTCGCATTTAAGGGAAAACTACAAGCCAAAGAATGGATAGAGCCCGGGGGTAGCGCTCCCAAACGACCACAAACTCAACAATAGGCTGAAAAAGTTTTGAGTTTTGTCAAATAAGTCAAATAATATTTATTGAGTCTTTGGACTATTAAAAAAGAAAAACAATAAGATCAGACTACTTTTGCATATAATTGGATCAATTGAATAAAGAAATCAAGATATAATGACTACATTTGCCGAAGAAAAAAATTTTATACGGATAACGCACCCGCTCACAAGCCAATGAAATACGGTACGAATTGCTTCCTTACCCACCGAATTGTCCTGATTTATCTTCCAGTAACTATAATCTGTTTCCAAACTTGAAAAAATGAAAAAGAGGTTTGCATCAAATGATGAAATGGAATTGGAAACTGAGGCATATTTTGGAGGACTTGATAAATCGTATTATTTAAACGGTATCCAAATGTGGAAAAATCATTGGACACGGTGTGTCGAGGTAAAAGAAAACCATATTGCAGCATAAAAAATATAATTTTCCAAAAACGAATGCGGTTTAATTATGTAGACCGGATATTTAACAATCCACCTAGTAATAATCCATTGAGTCGAATTATATCATTCATTTACGTGCACTTAGAAAATAGGTGCACTGATTTTATTTCTACTAATTGGGTTTCCTGGTAGACTTTACTCCGTTTTATGACAGAAAATGATCTGTCAACGCTGTTCTAAGAGATAGAGCAATCAGAATCGTAAGGAAATACTTCATTATTCGCAAATCAGTTCTAGTAAAAAATTTTAGTAAATGTATCAATCTTCCACGTCGTAATTTAAAATCGAACTTTATGGAGAGAATGACAAATTTGTGTACATGTAGCTTATTGGGATGGGCTTCATTTCTTCAAGCACTGTCTAAGTACTGTCTATATGCCAGCGATGTCTCGACACACTTGTTTTGAGTTTGAATTATTGCATTTCTTGGAAAATAATTAAATGTGGGTACTGGAAATGACTAAATTTGTTGATCGAAGTTTCCCATCAGTTTTAAGGAAATCATTAGGCACCGATTTTGGCTTAATGCCTAGTGTGTTTTTTATTTTCTGTTGGAGTTATGCAAATTGCTTCTGTACTTAATGAGAATGAAGTGTCATTTAGTGTGAAGATAAGCTAATCTCTTTCCTAAACACGAGCAGAAATTAAGATTATTTGTTGCATATTCCCAATTGACCTCATGCCAACAGAATGCAAGCTAACAAAATAATTCACATTAACGTCAAAGCCAAACCTTAGTGCAACTACAGCATCCTTCTCGCCAAGTCGTTATGTGAAAACTTCGCCAAGCTATCAACTCGCAACTCGCAACTCACAAATCTTAACTCCCAGTCAAGCCAAAAAGTACCGCGACACTAAGCACTCTTACGCAATATAATCGCGTGCTGTTAATTAAAATCGCTTCTAAAACCCACTAAAATGTTAAATGGATTTGTTGACATCGTTTGGCACACTACAGTGGGCGCATTTATTAAGACTTTCGGTGGGCCATATTGGGCTGGATGCTTGTCGTGAAGCTTTGATGTAAAGTTTTCCGCCTCAAGGTATGACGTTTTCTGTGCTCTCCACTTTGGCGTAATAACATTTACAACGACTTCGGCATATGCGAATGCATTGTACCGCGGTCTGTATTCTGCCATTTCCATTCTGACTACTACATCATCTCGTGTCTTCAGCAACGCGAACGTGAAAAAATATCTCAAAAGACGCCGAAAATCCTTGCGAAATGTTGTTAAATGTTTGGAAACCCATTCAAAAATTTAATGTTTTTGTTTTGCGGTGTTTTGTAGTTATCCTAGCCTCGAAATTGAATTAATTCCGTTTGTCTATTTGTCTTCTAGTGCGGTAGGCGAGTGGGTAATCCTGCTGTTGTTCGGGAACTGAACTGATTTCAGGAGTTTAGTTTTGTTCCATTATTTATCTCATTTTAATTGCGTGTGTTTTAATGGCTTTGAGTTAATTTATTGGAGTTGCCGAAAGGGCGTGCTTGCGAGCTATTTTTGGCGTAAATGAAGCGAACTTTGTTTTGAGGGATCTGGGATGTGTGGAATTTAATGGATTTCGATACTTCAAAGCGCTTGAAATAAAATAGTTCACATGCAATATTCAAAGCAGCTTATTTAAATTCGACAAATAACATTTTCGTTTTAAGTTATTCAGTAAAACTTCAATGCCAGTCAAAAAATACAAATACAAACGGAAAACCCAAAGAATTTGGCCCTAAATATGAAATAAAAATGAATTCTGTTCCATGGAAATTAACAGATACATTGTTTTTTGTTGTTTGTGAATAGAAATTATTTGAAATAAATGTAAAAGAGAAGTATTATTAAACTAATCATCCAAACTATGTTCAGAGACATGCATCATTATTATTTATTTGGAAAAGCTTTATTATATCTCCATCATGGATTCAGAGTACTTTTATAAATGCATTTTCTTCAATAAATTGAAGTATCAAATATTTTTTTGCGAGCTTTACGTTTTCATCTCTGTTTATCATGTCTATCATTTGTGAATTAGAATCGAACAAGCTCTCATCACGTGTTTTCCGGTTTTTTTCGCCTTCCTACAAGATCCATTAGAGCAAAATCCCACTCTAAAGTCAGATGAGAATTCAATCTGTCATAATTTGTTATAATAATTTTAAGTTGGTTTGTGATATAGATTAAAAGTTAATATAATCACATTATCGCTATAAAGTATTCTCTATTTTTCTTCTTGTTATCAAATATATGAGAAGGGATTATCTCTTCTAAAGCCACAGTATGGTTTCAAGCAGTGATACTACTCATTTCTTGGTAAAGTTTTATGTCATTTTGCTGAAAATCTTAACATAACCCGGTATCTGTAATATCTATACTAAATTACCTTAAACAAGGATATTCAGTTTTTCAAACTATGCCATTACGTCTTGAAGTCACCGAATTAAAATTGACTTGCATTACAATTAGAAAGACAATACTTTCGTTGATATTAAATGTTAGTGTTAGGGGCGCTTAAAAACTTTAAGCTGTTTCTGAATATTCTGAACATAACCATAACAGCTGTTTTGGTTTCTCCTTTTCGAGAGTTGGTAGATATGTACCAGAAGAGCTCCGACAGGGTAACCCTAGCATTACGAACTATATTTGCTTAAATACTTCCGATTTGTTTTTTTTTTTAAGTAAGTCAGAAGTTCTACATTTGGAGTATAAAGTTCATATATAAACTCATTTCTGCTGGCTTGTCGCAAGAAATGCTGGCAGAAAATTCATGTCTAAAATATTGAAGTTGAGTTGTAAATATGCTAGGATTTATAACTTCTTTAGACTGCGGAAAAGGTTCCAGCACCTTTGTCTATCTATCCTGTACCCGTCGGTGTAAATAGCTATTTATCTTTCCGTTGTAATCAGCCCTGCCTGCCAATGCCTCTTGTGGAAGTTTTGGTGTGAAATTTGTTATCAAAGTACACGCGAGGACATAAATAATCCAATTCTAGTCTTCGTCAACGTTTAAGAGAGACTAAAATAATATTCAGGTATTAATCCTAATTTGGTTCAATGTTTTCGAGAAACTCAATACTCCTATTCCTTCCGTTGATTTATCTGCTCATCACAGGTTTTTTTATAATTCATAAATTTTTCATAATGGGGAACCAATAAAAGTTTCAATTTAATAATTTTCGAGATTTTATAGAATAGCACCTACACAATAGCACCAATAAGTATGCTTCTTATATATATATATATTAGTGCAAACACACACACACACAAACATATGACTGAAGATTGAACCCAATATTCATGCTAGAAGGCATGGGCTTCATTCAGCAACTAACTTCATGGCAAAGGAAAGGAAAAAGGAAACAACACATAATCGCCTTCATTTTGTGTTTGTTTACATGTATTTAGACTTCTGCCCACATTTATTTGTGTGTACGTGTGCTTGTGTTTGTGTGTGTTTAGTTTGCTTGTTACTCATAAAATTAATTCCAAATTAGATTTTATCGACTATGTAAACTGTGTGTAAGGCTGCTGTACTAGTGGCCATTGTTGTTGTTGTTGTTGTTGTTCCATGTTAGCAATTTAGTCCTAGACACTTCTTTTCCTACCAACAACAATAATAACAATAACAATAACAATAACAACAACAACAACAATAACGATATCGGTTATAATATAAACAATAGCATAAAAGCCTTATAGGAGACAATAAAATCGTATAAACAAAAGCACAGAAGGCAGAAGCAATAAACAAAAACAATAAATAAGAAGAAAACAAAGGCAAAAAATAAAAATAATAAGTGCAGTGAAGGCAACAGCAATGAGGCAAACGCATGCAAAATCTGATTTAAGATCACACAAATAATTTGTTTAATTTTAGCAGAAGGAAGTAAATTTAACAAAACACACGCCCATTTTAAGGTGTTTTTGTCCTTAAATTCTGTTCAATTCAGAAGGAAATGTGCTATACAATAAAAAAAAACTCCCTAAATACTCTGGTTTCATAACATTCAAAGTGAAGTCCTTAAAGGACATAGTCATTGAAGTCACCTATCTGTAAAGTCTGCATGAAAAACGAAGCTAGAGCAAGTAAACCTTCAGAGTTAGTATCTTTGAGAAGACCGCCGTGCTTGTTTTGGTAAATATCAATCGAAAAAGAAGATTTTTTCATATTCAAACAGTGAAGAATGGATCAAATGGCGAATTCGGGAACTAAGCTCAGAGATTAAAGATAATTCGTCTTGGGTGAGAAAGAGGTTCAACCTTTTTAACTAAACAAGAAGTTTTACTGATTCCTCATTGATTAGGAAGGGATTGTTTTTTAATATAATACATGTGAGTATTTGACTTATTTCTAGATTGGCAATGCTGTGAATTTAATTGAAGAAGAGTGCTCTTCGTAGGGTGAAATTCGATGTGGTGTAGCCTGGACAGTAGTGCACAGATGTTTCGATGTTGTTGCTTCTGAAATGATGACATGATTTACAGAAGCTACGGTCATCGTGCATCTAGCATGCATCAACGACAAATTCAAGTACATTATTAACGCAGTAAAACTTTTTGAGGTGGTGATCAAAAAGTGTTATAAGTGTGCCAGAAATAAGTCAAGATGTTACGTGTGCGCTAAATCTTCTATCCATCAACTTTGTGTCTGTAAACATAGCACATTTCCCCACACAAGTCGATCGCAAATCAATATAGAATAAACTATATAATCTAAGCAATACTATTCTACAGCTCGTGTGGCATATGAGTTTGCGTAGTGTCAAAATCATAATCAATAGAAAGTAATGTGGTTGAAGCTGTCGATTAAGCTATGTTAGGGTAATATGGCAGTCAGTTGAATTGACAAATTCATATCACTGCATAATACGGTGTTTTAATTGTTTTTACTTAAGGAACTATTTTGAGGTTCTTAAATAGCACACGATTTTTAATCTAAAACTGGGCAGTTGTAAAAGAAGTCCTCCACTGTTCTTCTTTATTATGCTGTAGCACTTGTAAAAGCTCTATGTGTCTTGAGGAATACAAGGAATACAGGAAGATGATGATGAATTGGTCCAATGTTTTGCTACCATCGGTGTTTTTATTTTTTTCTTTTATGAAATGGGAAAAACATTGTAAAGATTTTAATGTTTAACAAAAGAAATTTCTTTTAAATCAAACCTTTATCAAATTTTTTCCACTTATCTTACATCTAGAGACTCCACATAAAATAGCCAAGCAATGTGATGAAAATCCAAAATAATGTGGAACAGTAAACAACAATAACGCCAAATTGTGCATACACTATCAACAAATTTGAGCAACAATATAAAACGACAAATCATAGTCATTTGACCTCATCATAAACACCCATCATCACCAATAGCAGTAGCTGTACAAAGTATTCTACTTGGAGTCTGAACATTTTGGTCGGATGTAGTGTTGACCACCAAACTAGCAGTTGCCATACGAGGTATGTGTATGCGAAGTGGCTACTCTGTGTTCTGTGCAATGTTTATGTGGAAGGCCATTGAAGAAATATTACTGCCCTCACTTATCCAGTGCTGTTCATTCGATTCGCATACTATGGCTGTTAGTATATGGTAGTTGCTGCTTTTGGTCCTACTTGCAAATGACCAACATTGAAGATCTTATCGCTAAGATAAATGTTTTAATTTTCAGGATAAACGATAATTTTTTGGTTGAAAACAACTGCGAAATAGCAGTGGCCGGAGTGAGCAGCAACATCGGACAGGACAGTGTTGCACTAGCTACAAATAGCAAGCAGGACAAAGCACCCAAATGGTTGCTAGGACAAGATTGAAAACAGTTTAGTGCTCTGTTAATCGAGTAACCTGCTTGCTCCATTGTCGTTGTTGTCGTTGTCGTTGTCGTTGCTATGCCTGAAATATTGAAAATTACTTACCGGAAGCCAAAAAGTATAAATTTCTTGAATATCGAAACTTTTAATGGCTCTAAAAAACACAAATCTCTTGCAGCAGCAACAACAACAACTACAACATTTTTTGATAGTCCACAAATACAATAAACAATTTTTGACAAATTTAGTAAACATTTTGTTTTATAGCTAAGCAATCGAGATTAGAATTTGAAATTTGCGAGATAAAATAGGGAAGCAAAACTGGATTGATTTTGGTTACATTGGACGAGGACGCGGATAATGAGAAAACATAGGAAAATTAGAAAATTTTACATTTAGAAAATAGTTTCTATAATGTTTGTCATCGGATCGTTATGTTATTGAGATAAAACTAGAATCCCGTTGTTGTTTTCAGTTGATCTAAACTGGGATCTCTGGGATCCCAGAGAGCGGAACAATACGATCTTGATTGAGCTTATTTCTGGTTTCTGTTCTAACTGTAGAAGAAATCAGATGACGAAAAAATGACTTTCCATATGATTTGGTTACTTACTAATCTTTCGTGACATATTTTATAGTAGGATTTTTTCTCTTTTCCAAAGTTAAAAAATCATCTTGATGTTGCTGCTTCTGATATGTTTTGTTAAGTTTTCGATTTGGACTTTGATAAGGGTTAGTGTGCTATTCGCCGACATTATTCATATAAACATGAAGTTGGAAGAGCGTGAAACCTCAGACTTCTATTAAAAATGAAGATGATGCAAAGAACCTAAAGTGCAAGAAAAACTTTGAAGACGATGAAAAGTCCTTTAAAGATATACTTAGGTTATTTACTACGGTGATTATGTGATCAATTTGGTTAACTTTTTGATTGACGTACTAATAAGTGTCGATATTATTCTAATATTACAGAAAAGTGAAGTTCTGAAAACTAGACCGAGACGTAGTTTATGGTGTATGTGTTTTCTCTTTCCTCATCCCTGCAGCTTCGACTAAGTGTTGGAGCTGTAATATTTTTTTAATAATTTTTGTCGCGGATTCTATTATGGAGTGTTCTATTACATCTACTAGTGCATCTACTGGTAGCTATATTGTATAATTGATTTGAGCATCTGTAGTCCAATTAAGCCAAATCAATTCAATGTCCTTAGGAACATTGGAAGTCGACTATTATACATATTAACTTAACCCATTTAGTGACTTTGAAGGCGTACTTTTCTTTTAAAGAACGGGTGTTGCTGTAACTTATAGCATACAGGCAGTACTGTTTCTTGGTATATTGTTGTGTTTTGACAGTTAAATGTCATAGAAGCGATACTGTTACGCTATCTTAATGATGAATAAGTAAGCAAGAGAAAGTGTGACTGTAGGCAACTATTTCTTTAGAGATATTCCTTTTATTTATAAGTTGGGCATGTTCACGGATTTTAGAACTATCAATCATGTATCTTAAACTAATTAATTGAAAGGTGTAAATACTTTTCAATATGCAATAATAAATAATATTATTCGAATAAACTATATGCTTCAGTAATTTACAATTTTATTCCAAATAGATGATACCCGTGTGTTTGACAGAAAACTATTTAATATTATTATAAAACATTTTTGAATGGGCAACATTTTGCATGAAAATCTGGTATTTTTTTCAGCCAGAATGTATGCTTTAAATATTAATTTAAAGCCCATTACAAAGTGTCGGTAATGTTAAACGTGTTTTTATTTGTTATGTTAATTTTTCCTTAAGGATTAAGCGAAATTCTGTAGAACACGACTTCATCAATGGTAAATGTGTCTATGTGTCTCTATTAGCGACATGCTCTATTACCCTCTCTTCGATGAAAGCGTCGTCGTCAGCTGCCAACGTGACAAGACGTTGAGTAGCTTTCTAGGCATTCACTGTAATGAATAATCGTACAATAATGTAGATGCTTCTCAAAAACCAAAAAAAAAAAAAATATAAACGAAGAAAGAGTTGTAATCATTTTTGACAGCGCCATAGACTGCTTAGGCAATATTGGGGTTAAAAGTAAACGTAGTCGAAATGTTTGCTGTGTTTGAAATCCTTGCTGCTGGCAACAGGACGACGGCATTGTACATTAAAAGTCTGATAAACATTTTTGAATTTTTTATATGCACACATTTGCGGCGCTTACAATGAAATGGCAACAGTTTTGGCATGGGTAGACATCATTGTGGGAATTTTATTTAAGCCTAAAATGATGCTTTAAAAATTTCATAACATGCAAGCTTTTAAGTGCAAGTTGCAAGTGCTCTAAGGCAATTTAATGATTCTCTGGAAAAGTATTCCGATTAAAGTAAAATGAACACACATTCAATTTAATTTGATGTCGCTTTGATATTAACTTGTCTTCCTCGCCGCCTTTGTTTGCTCAGCCCATCCGTCCCACAGCAGACATTCTTCATGCCTATTCTAGGATATAGAGCAAGCAGTAAACAAACTTAACTTCCTCATCCGTTTTATTGCGTACAAAAAGGATCGGATGAACATTTTCATTGTTTCAGTGCGAATGTAAATTTTCGTGAAAATTACATTTTGCAGCCAACAAACAGAAAACAGTCAGCAAGTAACGAAAAACAAGAGTTTACGTGGTACGATTTAGTGGGAAAGCTGGAAATGCCAGCATGAAAAAGCCTATCCCAAGTCCATAAAAACAATTCATAATAGCTTATCGCTCTGGCCGAGACTGCCTTACTAGAAAAATTATTACTGCAATGCAGGGAGGAAACAATACGAATTTTGGACTTGTTAGTTTTTATTTATGTTTTTGGATGCATTCGTTTATTTTTGATTTTCTAAATTTTTTTTATTAATAGTAGCAGCGGATTTTGAGAATTTTTAACCGTTCTGCTTCTGCTTCTGCAGATAACTAAAATCTGAGTTTTGAAACTAATAAATAAATATTCTTCTCAAGTATTAAAGTATTATTCTATTAAAGTTGTCCTCACTTCTGTAAAATAGGTATTTGGTTCTTGAATGCCGATATTTCGATTAAAATGAACTTGTGTTAGTTGCTTGAGCTAATTAAAACTATTAATTACAGACTAATCAAAAATTCAGATTAGAACTACTAACTATATTGATCGGTAAATTTACTTTCTTTATGGCGTAAAGACACAGAAGATATAATGTGTCCTCATTCTACATAACATAATTATGTAGCACTAAGTACGTTTGAGAGAAAAAAATCTTCCGAAGATCTTTTGTCCTCTACGATTGCACTTTGACCTTGTTCAGTGCTTTAACATCAAGCGTTTTCTATGGTTTAAACATGGCATGACGACTAAAGCTGATGATGTGTTGGATGAAGAGCATATAATGAATAGAACAAGTACCACTGTGAGTGTTTGGGAGAAAAATCTGTTTTTAGTCACCTACAAGCTGTAGAACACCGCATTCAAATGAATTACAAGTTGTACGAGTCTTAGATTGACATTGTTCAGTGACTTAATATCAGGTACTTTCGACGATTTGGTGATGCCGAGAGGATTGAAGACGACGCTCCAGCAGATGTAATGGAAGACTATGTCATAATTTAAAAGATCACTAACCGCACTTGACGTGTAAGATTATAGAAACCGCATATGGCGCAGAGGAAAGTTACTTTATTTCAGTCCAGTGCAATGGATTGTTGATCACCAAGTAAATAAGCATATTTATTAATACTTTATTAATTATTAATATTATTATATATCCCATCATTAGAAACATATTTTTTATAATACGCTTATTTTTATAAGTAATTTATAAATACTGAAAATATTGGCAAAATCGGTAAGGGCACAAATACGGCGGCTCTCATGCCTAAGTTTGAACCGCCATTTTGTTTTATCTCTCATTTTTAAATTTTAAATTTGCATTAAAAACAATAACAATTGTACTCATGCCGTGCCCGAGATACTCTGCATAATATGGCCCTAAGTGTGTGGTATTGTAAAACTAAAATTTGAACTTATTATACTTTAATCGTTTTCCAACACTGTGTTAAAGTGTCAAAAATTAAAATCGAACTCAGTAGGAATATTTTTAAGAAACCAAGAAGGCAAATTTTATTTCATTTCATTCAAAACTTTTATTCTCATCACTTCGTTTCGAATATTTTCTGTTAAAAGAACAATTAAAACACTCATTTGGAAGATGTCAATTACTAAGTTAATTCGTCCTGTCTCTGTTCTCTCCAAGTTCAGTGAGTATATTTCATAAATTTCATTTAGCGTTAAACAATTAAGATTATTTTGATTTAGTTAATCAAACTCCGGTGATGATTCGTTTCAAGTCTGAAAAACCGAAGGCCAAGAAACCGAAGTCTCCTTGGGCTGATGGTGGTGAACATGCAACTTTGAATGATATTCCGCTTCCGGAAGGCAGTTACAAGGAATGGTATGATAAGAGGAACGGTCGCTATCATTTATATCTCATAAGTGGTGTACTTGTTTTTGCCATTGAGATGGGTTTGGTGAGTTGTCTTTGAAAATAAAAATTAATGGATTAAATTCGTAATGACATTTCACTTGTAGTGGAAAGCTGGAACTTTTGATGATATTATGTACCTAAACAACAAGATACCGGAGTATCCATATGATGAGGACTGCGAGGACGATAAAAAGAAAGCAAAAAAAGAAAAGAAAGAAGAAGAAAAGCTAGAAAAAGAGGCAAAAGAGGCAAAAGAAGGGAAATAAGAAGTCTACACAATTTACCATTTACAATTTACAAAAACTTAAAATGTTAGCTTTGATCTACAAATAAATGCCCGGCATTCCTTGTGTTTTTTATCTATGATAATTTGGGTATTTCTATAGTGTAATTAGTTTTTAAATTAGTCGATTTTTTTTTAACAACTGCTGTCATGCTAGAAAGAGACAGGTGCCATCATATTTAAACACTTACATTATGTTATGCACGCAGTCATGTAACGAATGGTCGCATCTCTGTTATACAGGCTTGGTGGTCGTGAAATATAAGGCTCAAACCTAAACTTATTGTAAGGTAAACTTCTGTCTGACTTTTGAGTGCGTCGGTGTTGTCATCACAGCAACAGTGATGATAGTTTGTAGTATATGATACTAGTCTCTAGTGGTAATAGAAGGTATGCACCTTGCAGAGAGTCAAACTATAATTTCTAATTTCGTACTGTAACTACTATTTTGATTTATTTTGGTTGCTTCTAAGAGACTGTTATACAGACAGTCATATGGCTAGTGGTCATAACAATTATAAGCAATTATATAGTTATAACGAAAAGACATGTTATACAGCGAATCTTATCACAATTGTCAATTTCCTGCTTTTTTACTATTTTGTAGGTTTTGATGAGGCGAAATTGCTCTCTCGCTCTTATTTATTGTACATTGAAAACAACAACAACTATTTATTTTTGTTTTAATTTTTGAGTCGTTACTTCGAAAATGTTTAAATGCGGTTATTTTTGTTTTTTAAAATATACTAACTTTTATTTCGAAAGTTAGTATATTTTAAAAAACAAAAATAACCACATTTAAACAACAACTATGTTTTGACTATGTCTACATCCGTCTACAAAAAACTACATTAGTTCTATAATTTAGAAACAATAATATTAATTAATATAATTTTGTGTTATTTCCAAAAACACTTTGATACTCTATCGTACAATCTCGCAGTATCCTGTGAACTTAGCATATTAGAAGCAGAGATGTTACAAAGGATATATTACCTTGCACTGGACACTGACTACTGGCAGGATATGCTCATACATAGGCTCTCCATATTACAGTTGTAAAAAATTTGTAAAGGATCGGGCCTAGCAATCTGTAATTTGTAAATTCAGAATAATAAGAGGATATGATGATGTCGTGATACATGTCAAGGTAATAATAGTATATAAGTAGTATTTACACATTTATATACCTATCGGTATTATTTCATTAATTAAAAATTTAAGCAATTATAAATTATGTGATTTGTAGAGCGATGAAGTAGCAGACCTGAGTGTTACAGAGAACCTTTAAAATGGATTATAATTGAGTTCAAACATCATAAATATAATTCTTTTTCGCTTTATCCAACATTAACAAAAAATATTAAAGAATTAAATTTGTTGTAAACCCTAAGACACTGCCAAACTATTTCATTCTATGAAGGAGATTGGCGTATTTGATTTTGTAAAAATATTCTATTTAAAGGAATAAATTTTGTTGAATATTAAGCTAAAGTCACATTTTTCCATTTGGACTCATTAGCAGAGCAATAAATTTTATCTTAAATACGTAAACGTTACTCATGTAGGCACATCTTAAGCATCGTAATTAGGTGGCAACACTTTAATGTAATTTCGGCAATTAAGAGGAGCGCTGAAAATGCCTACAATGAGTTTAATTTAATTAACTTAACCAATTATAATAAACATTACGAAGGGAAATAGTTTCAAATAATTTATTGCACAATACAAATAAACGATTTAATCCATTTTCGAATATTTGTAGTCGTAATGCCTAGCTGAAGAGATGACGTTGGAGAAGAAAGGAATTATATCAAATTGTTGATAATCAGCTTGACCATAATGACTTTAAGCAGCCTTCATAACAAAGTTTATTGCATTTTAACTCAATTTAAATCCTGGCCATAAAATTCTGTCCTAATTACCGTTAATGCAACCTTTGAAGCGCCCCACGCAAGCAGGAACTAACAAAAGAGAAAAAAATGAACTTTTAAAATGAAGGGAAGACATTAACCCACTTTATTAAAACTAAGGCATAATTCAGTGCTACACAGCCAAGTCACGTTGTACGGTGCTCGACTGAAGTCGAGGACAATTCAAAGGGTTGAGACGAGCAATAACGACAACAACAACAACGACAGCAACAACAACAATTAACAAAAATGCTTTTATCGCAAGCTAATTTAATTCAACGCTTTAATGGATTATTGGTGGCATACTTCAGGGCGCCTAGCTTTAAAATTATGTTTTCGTATTATAAAATCTCAATAAACTGAAGTTACTTGAAAGAGTAGAATCTATTGGAAAAGTTTTTGTTAAGCAGAATAAAGCAAAAATTGAAAGTGCTTCCAGACAATTAGGCCAAACAGAAAAGCTTAGACACAAAAAAGGAGACGCAAATAATCCTTTTGTTAGTCTAACAAACAACGCATTTCATTGACGCATTTCCATACAACGTAGTAGATCTCAATATTATGAATAGAATGGATGAAAATAATGGGTTGACCATTAAATTATGACAAAAATCAATTTAAAATTTAGTTTATGGACACAACCGCTGAAAAAATTCATAGGAACATTTTGGTGGAAAAGGATTGAGTTAAGTAGATTACAGTGGTCTCTTCCATTCCATTTTTCTTCCTTTGCAACATAAAAATACTTGATTGAAAGTAATGCTTGATGATTTCAACTTTAAAACAATTTTAAATTTTTAGTAAAATTAATTTATGTAAGGAGCAAAAATCTCATTAAGCTAGTGTAGATAATTAAAACAGTAATAATTCTGGATACAGATTAGTGTTTTATTATATAATGAAGAGGAGATAAAATTTATGGAGAAATCATAGTTCAATCCTTGCATCTTTATTAGCAGAATTCGTCCTTCAGTATAATCTTTTTTTTTACTTTTCAGATGACAGGACATTAAGTCCACTAATGATTGACCTGTAGTTTCTTTGTGAAATGTAGTTTTGTTGTTTTTTGGATGCAATCCGTTTTGTTTGCATAACCTACCTTATTCTTTTTGATTTTTATGTAAATATTCACATTTTGTTAATGTGTTTAGTTTGAAGATAAATTTTGCTTCGTTTCTCTTTAATTTTTAAGCTCCTAAAACCGTGCAATCAAGTCGAAACAATATTTAGAGTATAAATAATAAAGATATGCAATTGTTTGAATTGGGACTTGTAGTAGTATGTTATTTATTTGATAAAATTTGGTTAGTACAACTCAATATTTCAGCAAATCCTTTAAATGATGAAACAACTAAAGTCGGATTCGGTACAGCAATGTATACCACCAAGGCAAGAGCTTAGCAGTGCATTATAGATTATTTGCAGTCAGTAGAACATCAAGTTCTTCCTTTTAATTTCACACGATCGTTATATTAAATAGCTCGCATTAACAATCTTTCCCTACACTACTTTGTATACATAAAGGACCAATGTTTGTAGGACCTTTCTTAAAATTAGGGAGAGTTTTAAATTTGGGTCATTTCTGCACTTTCGCTCGATTTAATTAACAAAATTACAAAATTACAATCAAAGCAGCAAAAGTAATGAAATTGCCTGCGAAAACGTTTTGAAAGGGCCCTAAAAAGAAACCTAAAGTGGCCAAAGTAGCCAAATAACGACAACAATAATAACCCGAAATGTTTACCCATTTTTTGACTCCATTGATTCCAACTAGTTTTTGTTTTTGCTGTTGTATTAAAAATTTCTCAAAAAGTCAAAAATAGAGAAGTAAAAAAAGGAATTGTTTAAAACATGCTCGACACACTTTCGTTTTATTTCACTTAGTATAATTTTACCATGTAGTGCCAATATTTGTACAAAAGTTTCTTGGCGCCTATTTTTATGCTTCAAAAAATTTAACATAACTTCCGTTTCCGTTTTGTTTCGAATATTATGGCATTGTAACATTTTGTTTGGTTTCTTTAACTAAAATACAGCGAGAGCGCGTGAATTGTTGAAACTGTCACTTTTCGTATCCTTTTTATGGCATGAAAATGTCCTGTTTCCAATGTTATCCGAAAGGGTCGAGCTGAGTTAAAATTTGCTTGTTTGTATTAAGGAATCTGTGTTTCTATGTGTAATCAACATAAGACCACTTTTGTGGCTAAAGGCTTAAGCATAACATTTGTCGTCCTACCATTTACCATTTACCATAGCATTTTGTTGTTTTTGTTTTTGGTTTTTGTGTTTTGTGTTTTTGTGTTTTGTTTCTGTTGTTGTTTGTTTTTGCTTTTGTACCATTTTTAAGTGGTTTTGTTTAGCAGACACTGAGAGTTAATGTGTTTGGTTAGCTCTTGTGTGTGTGTGATTTTAGGCGCAATAATTTAGATAAATTTGGCTGATTTGATAACATAATTTGTTAACACTTTTTGCTGCTATTGGGTAGGGTCAACATATATTTTCAATGGGTCAAAATTGAGCTCAGATAATGAACACTGGCAAAATGCAAAGCAACTTAATTAATTGTATTGCAAGCTCTTTGTATTATAAATCCTTGGAATGGCCCATTATATATATTGTGTAGAAGAATGGTATTGTGAATAGGATTAAGTAAAGGAGTTTAGAAACTTTAATAAAAGCTAATAAATATTAGGAGATAAAAGCATAAAGTTTATTTGAATTAAAGTAGAATTATTCAAGAGAAGGGTGTATTTAAAGGCATTCGAAGATAACCTAACGAAGAGACGGAGTAGTGAAAATTATATAATAAATATAAATTTTATAGTAAAATGGTTCTTTGACTGGTTTCTAAATCTAGATCTTAATTTCTAAATCTTCTTTTAAAGTTATTTACTTATTTTTTTGCCTATAACAACCCGTTATTGGGTTTCGGCCTGACGCAGCACTACAGATTCGTACATCGAACGCTGTTAGTGCTTCTCTATACAATTAATCTCTATGCCTTCTTTTGTTCAACCCATTCAAA
>NC_051847.1:6062251-6068093 GCF_002237135.1 Teleopsis dalmanni
ATTTTCCATATAAAATTTATTTAAGAACAAGTATAGCTAACGAAAGCAGACGTTCTATAACCAAATTAAGTGTAATTTTTATTCTGGTTTCAGTCTTGAAACTCAAGATTTCCTCGATGAGCAGGGCATTACTGAAGGGTTCTATTAGATATAATATAAAAATTAAAAGTTATAGCTAGTCTAGCTAATGAAATTAAACATTGCTTTAAGAATGGACTCTAAACATAATTAACATACTCTAACTGAAGTCGGTTATTAATCGTTGAAATTTAATATCTGCCAGATAAACTGATTAATTGGAATTTTTTCTTCTTAGATACAAAAAAGTAAACATGCATTTTTAATTAAAAATTTCTTTTTTAATTATAGTTGTATTTGTGTAGTTTTTCACAGTAGCAACAACCTTTTTTGGGTGCAATAGTCAATATAAAATTCCATAAACAAATCATCAGTCATGCATGAATCCTAATCAGTTAGTTAAACTCTATCTCCGAAGATGGTTTTAAGTATTTGCGATATTCGCTAAACATATTTAGTAACACCTTTTAAATATTATGCAAATTTATCTTTATGTGCAAAGAAGAAGCTGCAGAAGAGAAAACCTCAAGTGAAAGAGTTGGTGAGATTTTGAAGATTTCTCAACCATTACTATATGCAAATTATATATAAGAAAGAAAACCTATTCCAAATCCTAAAAACGCTTGAAAACCAAACCAAAAAAAAAACAAATAAATATTTTTCAAATTTGTGAAATTTTTAATGTTTAATTAATGTATGCAGATTTATTGGCTGTAAATTTTGATTTTGGTTAATGAGAAGTCTATCCTTCAGAAATTTCATTGCAAATTATTTTAAATAAAAAACGAAAATAAACTGAATACGTTACGTTGACAGGCAGACGTGGTTATAAACAATTCATTCGATTTTTGTTTAAAATCGCAAGTGCTTTCTTCGTGCTTTTATCTTATAGAATTTTTCATTTTCATTAAAATTTATTTATTTCACTTCTACGTTTATTTAATTCATTTAACTTTATCGTATGAAATATAGTATTCCTTCATCGTTTGAGCAAATTTACATTTCTTCGGTGTCACAATTCATTTCATAATTTTCTTAATTCTGTTTTTATATTCTGATTACTTTTCAAGGCTGCTGTATTCATGTAAATACAATATATCTAAATAGGGAAAGTAAGATACGGTAATGAGAGTTAGTTTATGGAAAAGCAAAACTTGTTTACTTTTATAGTATAGATCTTGAAAAACGCTCATGCCAACCCACCAAATCACTTAATCACCGAAAAAAAATGCAGCTGAACAACTAGTATCTGACTCCGATTCGGAGTAAATATTGATCATCTGCTCTGTCACTGCCCTATTATCACCAGGAAATTTTTATTCGCTATATGTTATAATTTTCTTTAATAACCATCTGTCATATTTAATGTGTGTGTGGTTTTCCGATCCAGAATGCAGGTATCTAACCAAAATTCTGATATTCGTACAATCAGCAAGTGTGTCAAAGTTTCTCTGTGGTGTTTCAATGTGCACACTTCTTATAGCCTAAATGTGGTGGTATACCATGAGACAGATTGCTACTACCATTTAACTATCTATCGACTCCAAGTAGTCGTTATAACCGGTTAAAAAATGTATCTTAAAAATGTACAGACTCAAAGATCAATTAACTGATATGAAATTATTACTTCAAAAAGGCATTTATACCAAGATATCCTAATGTGTTGAGCCTATGGCAAAAGTATAGGCAAGTGTTGTCTGTTCAGATAGTTATATACAACAATAACAACGAGCTGTTATTTATTCTCATGTGGACTTTAGTTTGGAGGTCCGTTACTTCAACCTAACTTAATCTAATAGGTTCGTTTTGCTCTTCTCATCAATAATATATTTACTCGTATTCCGAGTGTATAAATTTCTATTTTCTATAGTTTATTTATAATGTGTAAAAGATTATGTGAACAATGAAGTATATAACTTTATCTTTGAATTTGTTTATATATCTAATTGTGAACTCAAGTTTTTGCACATTATAAATATATTATATATAAAGAGGGTATTGAATAGATACATATATCGTTTATATCATCTATGACATCTGTTTTGCTCTCTTTGTTCATTATACTGTAAAAGTTAAAAAATTTCTGTGTTGCCTTTCAAAGTACACTAACTTTGGGATGAATTTCTTGATATAGTAGTAGATGCCTATTTTAAAATTATTAAACAAAGCTTTGAGATAACTTTTAGAACTGAAACTTTTTCAAAATCTTGTAACCTGTAACAATAAATTAGTCTATTAATCAGGTTTCTGCAGAAAACCATTTTTAAAATATTGAGAATTTCTATAAAAACCTTTTTTTTATGGAAGGTTATTTGTTTACTATTTCTTCAATATTTAATTAAATTGCATTTTCTTGTTGACATAAAAATTGTAGTAAACATTTTTCTCATAAGTGCCATTTAGGGTTCAGTAATGCGATTCCATTAGAAATCTTCCCACACTTTTTAAGTGCACAAATTTCTGAAGCTCGTCATTCATTCATTTAAGAATGCAAAATAGATGACTTTAATGTATCAAATAAAAAATGTGCATAGTGTACAAATTATTAGTAACATCCACTTTATACATATGAAGGTATATTCAAAAAATACGAATACTCCAAAAAACATAAAAACGGAGCCAAGCCGACTGCCCTGAATGAAAAATCTAGCAGTTAAGAAAATTTGAAATATTGAGTTCCGCGCACTTTAAAGTAAACAAAGAGTTTTTATTACTTTATTTATTGCAGTGTATTCGTAGTGAAGGCGTAGGATTCATTATTCATTGAAGCTTAATACTATTGCTGTTAATCCGAATTTATGCGAATTTTAAACTGATCAGAATAAACAAGCTTAATCCACAGTAAGAGCGCGCTAAATACAACTAAGGGATTATAATAAAATAAAACTGCGCAAAAGTTTTAATTCGTTAAACTCGGCATTTGCTGGCTCAGCAAATTCCATCCGTTTTAACTCAGAACAATAATCAAAATATTTTGCAATTTCCTGTGGGAACCTTCCATACAAATATCGAAAGAAAAAATGAACCGAGTGCGAAAAAACTTCAAAATCAAAACAATTTTTTATAAAAAACAAAAAAACAAGCTGCCTTCGTTATAAGAAATTGTGTTATTCAATGCCCGGGCATAAAAGTGTATTCCATTCATTCATAGTCGAGCTCGTAACATAAATAATCAACATCCAGAAAAAGTGGAGAAAAATTTCCTACAAAAGCGTAAACAATTTTTTCTTATGCGAATATGCGAACTGTAATTGAGATTTGGTCTTTTCTTCAGATACGCGTAACATATGCAAAAATTTAGAAATTACGTCACTTCGTTATTATTTATTTATTTTTTTTTTTTGGTCACTTAATGTGTTTTTTATGAAACTGTTTTGATATTAATTCGCATCTGGCGTTTTTAATATTTTTTTCAAATTTATTTCTTCTACTACCTGAGCGTATCTCGTTTTATTATTGTGATTATTCGAAGCAATGTGGAAAGCTGAATGCTTATGGTCTTAACTGCAGTGTACCCTTTCCTAACGCTTTAATTCAAGGACAACCGGTAGTAACTCTTAAGCTGTGCACAAACGTTGCACGTGTGCATGCAACAGGCTTAACTTGACCAAGACCTTGAAAGATTCTTCTCATATGTTGCATATCTCCAGAGATGCCAACTTCATAGCAATTTAATGCAAATACTTACATATAAGTTACTACATATATATACGCTTATGTGATTTGAAGATATATTAGAAAAGTATTACAGATATTCATATACTACCGTCTCAATATACCGAAAAAGTTGAAATCAATTACATTTCCAGTACCATCAGTTATAATCTATTAAATGAACTGCAGGCCCGTAGTATAAACCAGCGTTTCTCAATCTAAAAACCGTCAAGAGCAATATTCAATGCGTTTTAGAAAGATCGCTATGTGCTTAAATTAAACATCAGTAGCAGTGACGATTCCCCTATTTCTTTCCAGCTACTGGAGCTACTGAAAACTCCATTGAAATTATTTGGAGCTACAAGTTTTGGATGCTAAACTCCGTCCCTGATATTGGAGTGAACAATCTCATTTAATGATTGTTAAATTGTGATACACATCTTGCATAAATAGTGTGTTTTATCACAAACTAACTTTAAGGATCTGTACTATCTCTTTTGGTATTTCGACTAATCTATTACGTCTATACATGGTCTCGGTTAGCCAAAACTATGTACCACCGTTCTACCTACAGGGACCTCTAATATATTCAATGTGTTTTGCAAAGACCGGTAAAACTATCTCCAAAAAAAATACTATTGTTAAGGCGGAAACTGCAATGTTTTGCGACCTGGCGTATTAATTGGGCAGACCGACGATTAAGAAACCATCATCAGAACATTAGAGTTTGCCAACACAACCTATATTTGCATTACTTTTCTAAAGTTATTTTTCAAACTTTATTGTAGCAAGAATGTAAAAAACCAGGGAAATACTATTGGCGCGCTACTACATCATCCTCTGGAGCGCAGATTCTTCCTGAGTGACAGATTCTCTCATAAGTGACAGAAATTTAATCATGCTATTGTGATTGTTGCGCTCATATCGGAGCCAGAACGGGACTACTACCTGGGAATTCATATATGGTATTCATCTGATATCAGGCATACCTCAAAAAGATTGTCGTTTAAAAGGCTGAATATTATCTGTTCAAGCATTGATTCTTTGCACAGATTCCAGAAGGTAACTCCAGATGCTTGTTTTGTTCTATTCTTATCAGTAATGAAATTGCACCTATCCATATAAATTCTTATTTTTTATCCCCAATAATTGAACCTAATAACATTATTTCTTATACGTAATCGAAACATCTAAACTACATATTACGTATTATGTGTATCAGATTCAATTTATATAAGATTAGATAAGGCAAATTAAAGAAATCCTTTCAAAATTAAGATTTTGTAATGAACACATATATTGACAATTACTAGCGTTATTACGGTAGATCCTAATTATTACAACAGGTGTAATTCTATGATAATCGGCAAATCGTTATTTTATAGCATATATATGTGCTAAATAAATATATTTTTTGGTCGAACCAAACTGTGGCAACCATAAAGGAATGCAATAGCCACATTTTTTCATTCTCTCTTTGATGTTCTTTATTTCAATGTCAGGGCTTTGAAAAAAAACGCATCCCAGTTGTTCGTTTATTTTTCGTTTCTGACTAAAAAGTGGGTAACCTTGAATTTTGTGCATTCTGCAGTTTTAAGCTTGAAACCTCAGAGAACAGGTTCTTGAATTTTATTTTGAATGCAGGATGTGAGATCCTTTCATTGCATTTGAAGCTAACAAGCAGGTGGAACTGAATTGGGACTGAGTGAATTAAAAAAAATTTCTCAAATTTAATGTTTATTTTTTTTTTACCTTTTGAAAGAGTAGTTTTACTTTTGCTTAGTTGAAGCTCTTTTTAATTTTTTTTTTTTTTGCCGTAAAGACCACAAGCCGTGCCCTAATTAATGTATATATATTGTTTTATTATCCTTATGGTTATTTGTTTTGAAATATAATATTTTCTTAACTCTTCTTAAATTTCTTAAGTGTTATTGTTTACCTTTTCAACAAAGTGCAGTTTGTTTTGTTATTTGTTTAGGAAAATAAAATTAGGTTAAATTTGATACTTTAATATGAAAATACAAATTTGAAAACCTTGAAAATGTATCTCAAATATCTGTTTTGAATTTGATTTAATAAAAAAATATGATTTATAAAATTCCCTTAGAGA
>NC_051847.1:6068193-6077822 GCF_002237135.1 Teleopsis dalmanni
AGTTTATTTATAATGTGTAAAAGTTTATTTGAACAATTAAGTATATAACTTTATCTTTAAATTTGTTTATATATCTAATTGTGAACTCAAGTTTTTGCACATTATAAATATTATATATAAAGAGGGTATTAAATAGATACATATATCGTTTATATCATCTATGACATCTGTTTTCCTCTCTTTGTTCGTTATACTGTAAAAGTTAAAAAATTTCTGTACACCAACTTTGGGATGAATTTCTTGATATAGTAGTAGATGTCTATTTTAAAATTATTAAACAAAGCTTTGAGATAACTTTGAGAACTGAAATGTTTTTCAAAATCTTGTAACCTGTGACAATAAATTAGTCTATTAATCAGGTTTCTGCAGAAAACCATTTTTAAAATATTGAGAATTTCTATAAAAACCTTTTTCTATGGAAAGTTATTTGTTTACTATTTCTTCAATATTTCATTAAATTGAATTTTCTTGTTGACATAAAAATAAAAGTGTAGTAAACATTTTTCTCATAAGTGCCATTTAGGGTTCAGTAATGCGATTCCATTAGAAATCTTCCCACACTTTTTAAGTGCACAAATTTCTGAAGCTCGTCATTCATTCATTTAAGAATGCAAAATAGTTGACTTTAATGTATCAAATAAAAAATGTGCATAGTGTACAAATTATTAGTAACATCCACTTTATACATATGAAGGTATATTCAAAAAATACGAATACTCCAAAAAACATAAGAAACGGAGCCAAGCCGACTGCCCTGAATGAAAAATCTTGCAGTCAAGAAAATTTGAAATATTGAGTGCCGCGCACTTTAAAGTAAACAAAGAGTTTTTATTACTTTATTTATTGCAGTGTATTCGTAGTGAAGGCGTAGGATTCATTATTCATTGAAGCTTAATACTATTGTTGTTAATCCGAATTTATGCGAATTTTAAACTGATCAGAATAAACAAGCTTAATCCACAGTAAGAGCGCGCTAAATACAACTAAGGGATTATAATAAAATAAAACTGCGCAAAAGTTTTAATTCGTTAAACTCGGCATTTGCTGGCTCAGCAAATTCCATCCGTTTTAACTCAGAACAATAATCAAAATATTTTGCAATTTCCTGTGGGAACCTTCCATACAAATATCGAAAGAAAAAATGAACCGAGTGCGAAAAAAACTTCAAAATCAAAACAATTTTTTATAAAAAACAAAAAAACAAGCTGCCTTCGTTATAAGAAATTGTGTTATTCAATGCCCGGGCATAAAAGTGTATTCCATTCATTCATAGTTGAGCTCGTAACATAAATAATCAACATCCAGAAGAAGTGGAGAAAAATTTCCTACAAAAGCGTAAACAATTTTTTCTTATGCGAATATGCGAACTGTAATTGAGGTTTGGTCTTTTCTTCAGATACGCGTAACATATGCAAAAATTTAGAAATTACGTCACTTCGTTATTATTTATTTATTTTTTTTTTTTTTGGTCACTTAATGTGTTTTTTATGAAACTGTTTTGATATTAATTCGCATCTGGCGTTTTTAATATTTTTTTCAAATTTATTTCTTCTACTACCTGAGCGTATCTCGTTTTATTATTGTGATTATTCAAAGCAATGTGGAAAGCTGAATGCTTATGGTCTTAACTGCAGTGTACCCTTTCCTAACGCTTTAATTCAAGGACAACCGGTAGTAACTCTTAAGCTGTGCACAAACGCTGCACGTGTGCATGCAACAGGCTTAACTTGACCAAGACCTTGAAAGATTCTTCTCATATGTTGCATATCTCCAGAGATGCCAACCTGATAGCAATTTAATGCAAATACTTACATATAAGTTACTACATATATATACTCTTATGTGATTTGTAGATATCGTAGAAAAGTATTACAGATATTGATATACTACCCTTCCCATATACCGAGAAGGTTGAAATCATATGTGATTTGAAGATATAATAGAAAAGTATTACAGATATTGATATACTACCCTACCCATATACTGAAAAAGTTGAAATCAATTACATTTCCAGTACCATCAGTTATAATCTATTAAATGAACTGCAGGCCCGTAGTATAAACCAGCGTTTTTAATCTAAAAACCGTCAAGAGCAATATTCAATGCGTTTTAGAAAGATCGCTATGTGCTTAAATTAAACATCAGTATCAGTGACGATTCCCCTATTTCTTTCCAGCTACTGGAACTACTGAAAACTCCATTGAAATTATTTGGAGCTACAAGTTTTGGATGCTAAACTTCGTCCCTGATATTGGAGTAAACAATCTCATTTAATGATTGTTAAATTGTGATACACATATCTTGCATAAATAGTGTGTTTTATCACAAACTAATTTTAAGGATCTGTACTATCTCTTTTGGTATTTCGACTAATCTATTACGTCTATACATGGTTTCGGTTAGCCAACACTATGTACCACCGTTCTACCTACAGGGACCGCTAATATATTCAATGTGTTTTGCAAAGACCGGTTAAACTATCTCCAAAAAAATACTATTGTTAAGGCGGAAACTGCAATGTTTTGCGGACTGGGGTATTAATTGGGCAGACCGTTGATTGAGAAACCATCGTCAGAACATTAGACTTTGCCAACACAACCTATATTTGCATTACTTTTCTAAAGTTATGTTTCAAACTTTATTGTAACAAGAATGTAAAAAACCAAGGAACTACTACTAGCGCGCTACTACATCATTCTCTGGAGCGCAGATTCTTCCTTATATTTGCAAAGATTGTTGAACAGGTATCTGACGAGGCATCTTAACTTGCATTATCAAATCATATTTCTCTCATAAGTGACAGAAAGTTAATCATGCTATTGTGATAGTTGCGCTCATATTGGAGCCAGAACGGGACTACTATCTGGGAGTTCATATATCCATCTGATATCAGGCATACCTCAAGATTGTCGCTTAAAAGGCTGAATATCATCTGTTCAAGCATTGATTTTTTGCACAGATTCCAGAAGGGAACTCCAGATGCTTGTTGTGTTCTATTCTTATCAGTAATGAAATTGCATCTATCCATATAAATTTCTATTATTTATTCCCAATAATTGAACCTAATAACATTATTTTTTATACTTAAGCGAAACAACTAAACTACATATTACGTATTTTGTGTATCAGATTCAATTTATATAAGATTAGATAAGGCAAATTAAACAAATCTTTTCAAAATTAAGATTTTGTAATGAAGTCCTATATTGACAATTACAAGCGTTAGTACGGTAGATCCTAATTATTACAATAGGTGTAATTCTATGATAATCGGCAAATCGTTATTTTATAGCATATATATATATGGTAAATGAATATATTTTTTGATCAAACCACACTGTGGCAACCATAAAGGAATGCAATAGCCACATTTTTTTCAATCTCTCTTTGATGTTCTTTATTTCAATGTCAGGGCTTTGAAAAAAAACGCATCCCAGTTGTTTGTTTATTTTTCGTTTCTGACTAAAAAGTGGGTAACCTTGAATTTTGTGCATTCTGCAGTTTTAAGCTTGAAACCTCAGAGAACAGGTTCTTGAATTTTATTTTGAATGCAGGATGTGAGATCCTTTCATTGCATTTGAAGCTAACAAGCAGGTGGGATTGAATTGGGACTGAGTGAATTAAAAAAAATTTCTCAAATTAAATGTTTATTTTTTTTTTTACGTTTTGAAAGCGTAGTTTTACTTTTGCTCAGTTGAAGCTCTTTTTAATTTTTTTTTTTGTTTTGCCATAAAGACCACAAGCCGTGCCCTAATTAAGTGTATATATATTATTTCATTATCCTTTTGGTTATTTGTTTTGAAATATAATATTTTCTTAACTCTTCTTAAATTTCTTAAGTGTTATTGTTTACCTTTTCAACAAAGTGCAGTTTGTTTTGTTATTTGTTTAGGAAAATAAAATTAGGTTAAATTTGATACTTTAATATGAAAATACAAATTTGAAAACCTTGAAAATGTATCTCAAATATCTGTTTTGAATTTGATTTAATAAAAAAATATGATTTATAAAATTCCCTTAGAGATGTTTTTATACATCTCTAAGCTTTAAAGTAAGTTATCTCAAAGATAATGGAATATTAGTATTTGTTTAGCCAATTTAGAAATGCTTTAATATACATTCGTTATATTCATAAAACTGTTTTTCTCCATACTATTTACCGATATTTCGCAAAATTTTTGTAATTCTTTACTTTTTATTAACAAGCATATATAGATATGAACCTTGTTACTAAATGGTTCCATAAACAAACGCCACTATATATATTCTTCCACGTAACTAAGTTAAGGCTTTAAACGGTGGATTATGCGTGTATTTTAGTGGTTTCCACTGTTCGTTAATTAGATAAAATATATATATATGGGTTCGAATGGATTCATTTTGGAACCTCGTTTAACTATATTTTATTGTATTTCTATTGTTTTACTGTAAGTTTAATAGGTACTGAACTTATTTTGGACCACCAATTTACTATAATACAGTGTATTTTAATGGTTTCTATTGCACGTTTAATAGATAAAATATATATAAAAATTCGGTCTCCTGTTTACATTTTGGACCCTCGCTCAACTATATTATTATAGTATATTTTAATGTTGTCTATGTATGTTTAAAAGACAATATATATATATACATTGGCTCCTTTGATATACATAGCTTTATTTTGGAGCCTAGAGTCGTATATTTCAAACATATCAATATTTAAAATGAATCAGGTTATCAGTCCTATGTGTTCAAGATTGTTTTTGACTCTTTAAATGATATTTAATTTTTGTCTTTCTAATTCATGAGATGTGATGAATTTTTCACCACTAACCGATCCACTATCCGTATTCTGGTGATGCGCCACAAAACAGCGTACGAAATAAAATTGCAATTATGATTTTCCTGTCTTTATATAAATATGTCTTGGTGACTCATCCAATTAGTTCGCAGCCCTACTTATTTAATATTCATTTATTATTAAAGATTTATATTCAATTATTTTGTAGAAGGCATAAACTTTGTGTAATAAAAACTATAGATCATTATCATAAGTTAAAAAACACTCAAGTACTAAAATTCAATATCTTACATCATCTACTAATGCTTACGATATTCACATAACATATATATGTACATATGCAATATGTTGTCTAAAAGTTATTGCTTTTTTAAACCAAATATATTTTTTCGATGAATTGAGGTTGAATAACCTCCGCGTTACATAACCACAGACTGCATATAGTTACAAGCAGAAAATTGCATCACTCAGAAGAGAAATATCTGCACGTGCTTCATGTCAATTGAATTGTTATTCCACATCAAATTGAAGACTAAAATCACTATACATCACTATACAGAAATCAATTACAGCCAAACGAAATGATTAGTATTGAATCGAACAATAATACTTAAACATCAATAATTTTTTATTGGATATTTTATTCGCAATGCTTCCATAAAGTCTGCTAACTAACTTTAAAACTCATTCACCTACTCTTCACTTTTCTCATTACCCCTTTATCTATTTTTACTCATATTTTTAAACATTTTTACTTTCTTTATCGTAAATAACGAACTGGTAAAATCTAAACTGAACTGCTTCAAACTGCTAGACTCTTTCAACCATCTGAAATATACAATATTTTTAATTTGTACATTGCCTTTTAATAAATGAAGTGTATTTGTTTGTAGTTCAACTATATCATTTATTGTCAAGCATTTCTATAAATTCTTCAATATTTTTATTTATATTTATATTTATATTTATATGATGGCATTTTACACACACGTATCGCATTTGAAGTCAGTCGGAATAAAAATTGTTAAAAAATAAAAAACATTGCCACACCGAAGTATCCGTATCTGTATTTATGAGCAATCTAATTTGTTGTTCCTTTATCAGCGTTGCAATTTTTCTGATTACTCAATTTGTTTTTGAAACAGAAATATATGTATATATTTATATATATCACTCACTTGTATGAGTACTATTAATTTTGAATACTTCTACAAGCAAAATAATTATAACAATGTTGATTAAGGTCAAAAATAGGGGTACTAAGATATTTTCATACTGAGTCGTAATAAAAATTTACGCAACTAGCTTTCTGACAAGTATATTGCATTGCAAAATATAAAATAGATTTAATTTACAATAAGAATGTTTATTAATTTATCTTGAAATATTTGTTAAGCTATAAACAGCATAAACAATGAAGCTGTAATCTTCATTTTATATTAATAAATTCAATTATACAATAGTTCACAACATTTATTAAGTGTTAAATGTTAAATGTTAAACATCTAATCATATATCGGAATATTATACATATTCGCGTAAGATGCCAGAGTATATGATGATTACCTAGACATGGATTATGGGCATGAAGATATTTCTGGGAAAAACACAACCAATGAACTAAACAAGATACAGAATAAAATTGCGAACGAAATACTTAAAATAATAGAACCAGTGTTACACAAAGTAAAATAACAATTATACTAAATTAAATATGTTCTATGAACCACCTACAATTAGTGGAGAACAAAGTAACTGATTACTGAGTAACTGATCGTTTACCGATGTTGGTTACAGTAACTGTATTAACAGCTCACTATCTTATACACAAGCATTTTGATCAGTTAGAAGCACTACTTTTAATGACTACGAAGTTAGATGAAGATTACTTGACAGAAGGTGTCTACTACATGATCCATTTTATAGAATTTAACATTCTATTTTTCCCAAACGACATAATTGTACCAAGTTTTCTAGTCAATTTTACAATTTTTTCAATTAGCTAGAGTGATTTAATACTAGAATGGTTTCATTCTATTCTAAGACCCCATTTTCCACCAAATACCAATCATCAAAATACAAATCATTAAAATACCAACGCTATTTATGTATCTAAGTTACAGAAATACTTTTGACAGTTAATGTAATTAACCGGTTTTTATATTAAAGATTTACTTTCCAAAGAAGGGTAAGGATTGTGTAGGGTGAGAATCTTTGCTACTTCTATGTTACATAGATATAAAGCAATGGGCTTGTAAACTAATTTATAGCCTTAGACCTTCGACGTTGCGCTACCGTTGACTTTAACAAGTTGTAACATAAAAACTGATGGAGGACGAGGAGTTCATAAAAGATGGAACTACAGTTAGGGCACACTTTGTGTATAGACACCACTTTGCGTATATATATAAACGTGTCAAGAAATTGTAAAGCATGTGATTATGTCCGAACTCAAATTGGGCTTGTTCTTTCAACTTCTTGCTCGACAGTTCTTGCTTTACGAGGATGCCGGCTTTCATCCCTGGAGCCTTTAGACACTGACACAAACATAGTGTCGAAAATAATACTGCATTGGTTTGGAGAGCTGTTATCCCTCGCATATATTTCATATATTTGAAAACAGCGGACTAATGTTATAATGAACCTTAATTAGCAAATTCTCAATAACTATTTTGTAGCATTAATCATAAGTTAAGCCAAGCTAACTTCTTTACTAACTAGAGTGAATGAAAGCTTAAATTATTATTGGTTATTATTTAAGTATATATACTATACATACAGTATATTATATTCATTTGAATAGATTTCAAGATATATGAAATTTCTCATATTTAAAATTTTAATCCTCCACCTTCAAAATATTTGCCAAAGATTTTCGCCTTATATAGAGTACTTCAAGCCTTTGTTATTCCTTATCTTTAATAAATTATATTCTTACCAAGAACATTATTAAGATGTGTATATTTGATTATCACTTATTCTTATCACTTAAATAAAACAAAAGAAATTTTTTATTGCAAAATTGTAGAATGTGTAAAATAGATCGAGAGCAATGTGCTAGAATAATTTTATGGCTTGTGAAGTACTTGAGAATTATCAAACTTTTCAGAACCAAACAAGTGTGAAATATAATATTTTAAGCTTAATAATAATATATATATATTAACATATGAATTATTTTAATATATACATTTTTTGCAATATAATTGTATATTGTACTTTGGTATTGTATTTTTTTTGTGCAAAATGAGTATTTTGGGTTTTGTTGACTTAGTTAAATTTATTGAACCTACTTTATTAGTTTCTTTTTTTTTAAAAATTTTCTTTAACTTTTCGATTATTACTTAAAAGTCATTAACTAATTCATGACTTAATGTAGTACACTTAAAACAACGTTTGATAAATAATAATTTATAATAATATGCAAATAACTTAATCAGGGCAAGTTGTAGATTACATTCTGAAAACTATTGTTGCTACATCAAATCAGCTAGAATTATATATTATTAACAAAATAAATAAATTTCAAATATTATTAAGTATGAGTGAAAAGTAAACTAATATGTATGTATACTTCTGTAAATCCTTTAACCTATTCCAAATTGTTAAGGAATATACGTTATCTCTTAATGACATAAACTAGTCTATAATAATTTTTTCTTTTGAACTCATTTTTTTAATTAAATTACAAGCAAAAGTATTTTAAAGTTAAAAGATTAACTGATAAGAAAAATAATATTATTAATATGGATATTATAAAGATACTCAACACGACGTCTATCATCTTCATATACTGAGTAGTAGCTTATAATAATGATGACATTTTAATTCTTATATAAGTATCTAAGTACAACTGTGTTGTAATAATTTATTTCATGTTTGACATATTAAACTAAAGAGTCACTCTTGATGATTTCATTTAAAAAGATACTTCATATTTATAAAGTAAAAAGCACTATTTTCAATTTAATTAATTGTTTATTCCAATTCAATATTCACTGAAATATATATACATTTTTTTTAAACAAATCTAATTAATTTTAAGCAAATTCAAAAATATTTGATTAATTTAAACATAATAAACTAGACACCAGTAAATAATTTTTATTTCCACATTAATACTTAGGTAAATAATTTAATGCTACAATAATGTTATAGATTTAAATTTATACAATATATAATATATATAGTAATATGTATGGTTCTATATATATATGTATATATATTTATTGCTGTTTACAGATTTTAGTAGTGAAATAACCTTCGGTTTGTTTTAACTCATAGTGAAATTTATTGTAAACAAACTGAATGACTTCCCTGAGCAGCAATTATTGATAATAAAATCATATTAAAACTAATAAAACTTGCAAATGGAAAAAGCAATGAAAAAAGAAAGCCTTAAAAGAGTAAATTAAATCATTTATTATTTATTAGATTTAATTAAAGTTGTGTATCCTTGAATATTTTTATACTTTTTATAGTTGAACATTTTGTTATGCTCAAGGTAGGTTTACAAAAAAAAAAAACATAAACGATATCTACTAATACAATCTTAATAACATTGTTAATATTTCGATCTGGTAAAGTATGGCACGATTCCGCTTTCTCAAACTTCTCGATTTAGCAACAAGTTTTGGTTAAATTCAGTAAACATGTTCTGATCAAAAGTATGGACTGATCCAGCTTTCTCAAACTTCTCGATTCAGCAACACGTTTTGGTTAATTTCAGTTAACATGTTCTGATCAAATTTTTTTTATAATATACATTTACCTATGTATAGATGTAGCTCAATAAATATAAAGAGATAGAAAATTTTAAAGTCGATCATTTTGACATGTTCTGATC
>NC_051847.1:6077922-6176266 GCF_002237135.1 Teleopsis dalmanni
AAGATAATACGAGTAGATATTCTCTAGTATTCCAATTCATTCAAGTAAAAATAGTTTTCAATATTTTCATTTAAAAACTTTTTAAATTATAAAAATGAAATATATAATATTTATATATTCGGATTGAAGAATATTGAAATGATAACTGCAAAATCGTTATGTTCAAATATCGATCACTTAGAAAAATGGGCTGATCTTTAGAAAATACTAAACTCACCGGAATTGATTACGCTTTTCCATTAAATCAGCTACTCGCGTTTTCCTCAAAGGTGCTGGAGAAGCTCCTGGTGAAGTCTGCTCCGACTCTGCCACCATTGTGCGGGCCAATATCAAATCTTCTTCCTTCATATTCAAAAATTAAGCACAAAACACTCGTTCAGGAACCGAAATTAAAATAAGTAAACACGTTTTTCGAAACTCGTTAATCGGAGTTGGAGTCCAATATGTTTATATGTATAAATATTTTTGTCAAAAATAATATTGATATATTATGTATTCGGTATTCGGTATTATTATTAATCACATATCCGTTGTATATAAAATAATTTTATTTATTTTTGCCGTTTGCCCGAATTTATTTCCAAAATCACCTTTTTAAGGAATTTTTTTTAAAATTATAATTGTTAGTGCAAAAAAATTAATTGAAATTTGATTCAATTTTTTTTGTATTCGAAAAAACGAATATCTTCTTTTTATTAAATCCAAGTTTTTTCAAAAAAAATTATTTCGCAACTGCTCGCTTTTGAAGTTCAAATTGTACTGATGCGTTTGTTGCATGAAACTTTTGAATTTCATATCGGAATTGTTCATTGACAACAACAAAAGCAACAAAAACAACAGCAACAAACGTAGCTGAATATTGCTTACATATATGAAAGGTTGTAGATATATGTATGTACGTTTGTATCTGTATCTTTTTGGATAGAATTTAGTATACTCAAAAAGCGAGTGCTTTTATTAAAAATTCTAAATTCAGCAAAATATTTACATTTTTTCACTTCGGAATAAGCGCGCGGGCATAAAGTATGTATTTCTGCTGCCTCTTCTTCTTTTCTGTATAAATCTTAGCTATATGTTTGTACCTCACCTTTTGGATAATGTTTTTAACTATTTACTTGAGGTGTTCATTGAATAAATTTTGTATCTCTGAAATATTTACAGCGGCGCTTATGTGCCGAACGGAATCAATAATGAACATCAGTGGCCGGCCACCTATCAGTCGAGATCAGTAGTGAAGAATAGGCGGCATCGCAGACTCCAGCGATGCCGTCTGACGTGCTTTTTAATTATTTAAGTTAGATTTTTTAGCTACGACAATGTGGAAAATCAACAACAATCATCAACGACTGGTCATCTATCAGTTGCGATCAATACTGAAGTATGAAGTAACACATCACAGACTCCGGTGAATCTGACATCCAGTTACGGTAGTGTGGGATGATAAGTGCAGTTGGTTGAATACAAAGAACTATGAAGCTTGTAGGAACTGATAAAATCTGTACACATTCATTAAAGATGCTATATTGCAAAAACATGTTTTTTATTAAATACTACATAGGTATATATGCAAAATGTATAAATTCATAGATCTGATAATAAGTGATGATAAGTGATGATTTCAATAATCATCAGCCAATGTTGACGATGTTAATTAAAAGCAGATGTGCTTCAAATAAGAATAACCTCTATTACATAAAATTAATAATCGTACTCATGTTATAATAGATCAAAATCCTTAATTAATCGATTTTAATCTTGAACAAATTATGTTCAAAATAAAAAAAGAATTGCTTATATATTGCAACACAATCTTGTTTATAATAGAAACTTAGAGGTGCCCGCAAATGGAAGAGATACTATTAAATGTCAATTTTCTGTTAACAATCAAAGAATCTATAGTTCATAAATAGTTGATGTTAATTACACAAGCCTAAAAAGATGTACTTAGTTATACAAGGCAACTATTTGATATTGTTAATATAAGACGATATCAAGACCATATAAAGACCATATCTAATAAACAGATCTCTTATTATTGATAGTAATATATACAAAATGTGCAAAGATATTACAACTGCAATACATGATGGAGCTCAGGAAGTAAGATAATCTAGACTGATTTGATTATATCGTAGCTTTAGGAAACTGTTTCAAAGTATTACTGCATAAAGTAAAGTTATCCCCGTAAGCGTGCTTTATTTTGTTCGATATTGGCTGCAATAAGTTTTCGCTTAGAACTCGAGCCTCACATCTTGTACCTTGCTCGACGAAGAGATGAGTCTGCAGCTATATAACTGTTGGAAACATCTTTGACTTCAGCAGGTCATTGTCGTAGGCTAGAAAACTGAAACTAAATGTTCTTCTGTATACCAACTCATCACCACTTTTTTTCAACCTTTACATATGATATATAGTGTAGATAAACTGCAGAATTAGCTAAAGAATGTTGTTATCATTATGTATTGTTAGTTATAGTCTTTATATATTAAGATGATCTCACAAGACTCATTGCTTATTCGAATTTCACTATACAGGTTAGTACTAACATCCGCTTACTAAGTTTGGAAAATATATGAAATGCTTTCCTAATTGTCTATTTATATTTCACAGACAGAAATAATCAAGCATTTTCAAATGCTTGCTGCAGTAACAGAGTCCTGCCTCTTAAAGACACACACTCACTAGATGGGTTTGGCAACACACCTAAAGCAAAGAAACTTAGGTACACATGTTATGTACCTGCTCAGTTTTATGGAAAGCACGGTAAAAATGCTTTGGTATTGCATAGGGTCAACAGGAAATAGCTGAGCCAAAAACCGTACTGATCAAATTCACAAAAGACGTTATATATTTCAATATATATATATATATAGTGCAATTATATTATTAACCATTTCAACTCACTTACCCATACTAAAAACTTATCCCCAACACCTTTCAACTCAATCGATGAATTCAGGATCCACATGCTACCAAAAGAATAATCATGATAGCATATCGATATTGTCTGATTATAACAGAGTAAAGCGAGTCTAAACAAGTGTTAAAAGCGTTTAATGGCTGTTAAAGACCTAGGAATGAAAGAACACTATTAAGCAAATATTTTAACATGACCTATTTTTGCTAATGCTGTGTTATAATTGACCCCTTAGATATGTTCTGATTAACACATAATACAAAATTATTAGGTTTTATTTTTAAATAGCGCTGCATTTACCTTTTGATTTGTTACTTTTTTCAAGAACTGGAGAGTTTGAACTAATAAAAAATATATCTGAATTTTTCTGATGCGTATCGGAAGAATAACATTTTTCTTCATATTATTTAGATTTAAAATAAGTAGCTGGATACATTAATTCTTTTCTTTTTGTTTACCCAAATTATAGTAATAAATCCGTCAATATATTATGTATATGTGAGCACAAATATTCAGACACATGGATATATATATGTATATATATAAGAATTATTTTGTACTTTCGTGTAAATAAAAGATCTCATCGGTCGATAATAATGAATTAGGTAAACTAAACATATATGTAATAAAAATTTTATAGAATTTAAATATTTTCAATTAACTAGAATAAAACAAATTAGTCGGATTGTTTGAGAATAGTGTGAGGTGAGATATTGTGGGAGATGAATTGTTTCAAAGGTTCATTCAATCAGAATATTTTTATGGATATTTAAGAAGAAGAATTAAATAAATGTAAAGTTCACACATACACATTAGTTATATATATTAAAAATATAATAATTAAATATTACATATTTTGAAATTCATTTTCGGTATTGAACACAAACGAGATCTGTTTGCTTTGCTAGTGACTTAATTGAGTTCTAATAAATGCATTTGACCAATTTGGGGCGTTTAGATACTAACAAGTAGACAAACAATTACAGCTCTTACAACTATTAAATTATTGAAATATGTAGCAATTACGGCATTTAGCCAAAAGTTAGTTACTAACAACAGTAAATACACTTCGTAATTGGCAAATCGAGGCAAATCGAGGCAAACGACAGTAACCTAAAAAGGCGCTAGTAAACTACTTCAACATTCTAAAGAAATACACAGTCATTAAAATTTTAATCGATCAATGAAAATAAAAATCTGAATTAATAAAATGGCCAAATCATAAAAAAAATGCACATTTCGCAGTTTTTATTAAAAATAAAATACTACTTACTATGTTTTTTTTTATTGAAGTAAAATTTTTGGAGAAATTTTTTAACCAAAAATTTTGCTTGTCTATCTTTCAAAATTTACTTAAAGCATTTAAATTTCAACAATAATAAAATTGTTTTAACTTTTACATATTTAAAATCCACACAAAATCAACTGGATGTTTGTATACAGGGTTTTCTAACGAGGGATTAGGAAGGCAAGTAATTGATAATTGAGTGAAGCGAAAGAGTATCTACCGATCAGCCACGGCAGCCAATCAACCAGATATTTAAAATTGCTACAGACATGAGCCTTTATCTATCTAATTTATTAGTGTTCCAACCAATAAGTCATTTATCTGAAGCAATATTATCTATGACTAAGAATAACTAAAGCTTCCTATATAATTCATATAATTGGAGGAAGTGGTAAGTCTGAATGATTAAGAAATAATAAAAATTTTAATTATATTAAACTTATCGCAACCTGCAACATATATAAACTTGACATTGTCGCTAATTTGAAAGAATCTCAGCTCTGCGAGATCAGTAGAAGATATTCTTTATATTGTTTGAATTACAACTGACAGTATGATTACGATCACAGTAGATCTGTTCCACGAGCTACTCGTAGTAACTTTGAGTAACACTGCACTTGGTTTATTCCGTTCGTATCGAATTACATTTCGTTTTGGCTTAACTTGCTTAAGTTCTTATGGTACATACCGACTAACTGAGCTTTTACTCGTACATTTTATTTCAATCAGCCGTTATGTTTAGAATTAAAATTTTTGTATTGTTTATTTGCGTGGCACTAGTGTTCTCACCAGACTTTCCATAAAGCTGTTCCATGAATATCTGCACAAAGAGCATAATTTGGCACTTCATTTGTGTTACGTTCTCAGTTTGTACTTTACTTGTGTTTTACTCGAGTTTTACTATAAGTAGCTGGTGGAACAGACCTAGTATATATTTGATTTCGCCATATAATTAAGGCACTAAACACAGAGTAATTCTTTATAAAAATGTATTTGGAAACCTTATACGTTTTATTTTTCCGAAGATGACTAATTAAATAAAAGGAGTTGCACATCTCTAACTCTCTTATAATTATCTTTAACAATTGTTAACTGTGCACAATTTTTTGTTGTTTGATGCTAAATAAGCTATACCAATGGTACTAGTTCATATCGTATATAAGGTCGCCACTCCAATCTAAATATGCTTTATGGTAATTTGGTTATTCGCAGATCGCAAATTATATAATTAAGATACTGTGTGGTGACTACGTTTGCTTTTTATGCAACAAAAATCCTCTGCTCCTTATTTAAAACGTTCCATATATTTTAGTAAAGCAGAGTTTAACTGCTAACAATAAAGGTTAAATGCTAAATTAGCATTTACAAACTATCAGACTAATAATTAAAATATTTGATGGAAAAATAGATCAATTATATCTATTGCTAGAGGCACATCACTTTTAATCATACCGTCAAGGACCCAGTTAAGCATGATGAATGGATTATCCTTGTAATTTAGAAAAATGGAACATGCTGATTACACCGTCAATATTTTTTGACAGTTAATGGTGCACAATCTCCCCCCAAGTCTATAATTAAAAACTCTATCAATAGCAATTTTTTATATTAATTTTATTGCAGTTAAGTATTTATTGTCAATTATAGACATACATACATACATACATAGAATATATATCCATATCGACGTGAATGCAAATCGCTTCAGAAAATTTGCCAGTGAACATGGCCAGTGTTCTTGAACATGGCACCTGAGGCAATGCTGCGCTGTGAACTTGTTAGTCATCCATTATTCTTGACTTTGCATAAAATGTATATTAGTTTTGCGAAACATGGCAGTGGAAACATTGCATGAATAAAATTTAAAAATTGATTAATCGATTCATTCCGTTCGAAAATCGAATAGGTTTTCTTGTTCGATGATTTGTGCAAAGTGTGATGACTTTTGATCTAAATTTGATAGAAAATGTGTACGAGCTTGTTTTTAACACCTTTTCAATCTCAAATACTTTGTTTTGTGTTTTTGTTTTTATTTGTTTTTATTTGCACATTTATTTATTATTTTTTGTATAATTTTTCGATTCAAACGATATGCGAATGAAGTGTTGAACTCGACTCCAATCAGAAATTAATTTATTTTATTTCACGAAACAACCGTTTAATGTGTTCGAATGATGAATAGAGCAACGGTGCAATAAACGAAAAACGTGATTAAATCAATTATTCAGATTTTAAATAATTATTTCAATTCAATACCATACATACAATACTTCCGAAGTCCAAGGATAGAAGTTTTTGTGGAAACAAAACATTTGAAAAGTAGAAAAACATTTTGAAATCGATTATAGACAAAATAACGAAACGTCACTCTTAATCGTTGTATAGGTAGAAATAAAAACGTGTACAATCGATGGACATCTGTATTATGTGGAATGTGCATTGTTGAAACTATACCCAGTTTTTCATACACATTATATTCTTCTAATCAGATGGAATTGCTGCAGCCATCGGTGTTCACTCTACAGAACTTGCACTGTATTAAATATATTTCTTACGTAAAGTAAAGACTATAGGCAAGTTAAGAAGGTAGTGCTAATACAACTGCCATCACTTCGACTCGGAAACATTTATTGCTCATTGTGATCCTCTCAGAGTTGCAAAACAAATCAGTTATATTACTTACTTTATTTATCATCGGGTTTCGGCCTGATATAGCACTTCTCTCCAGACATCTCTAACATTCGGGCTACATTTTCATTTTACGTGATACGTGCTAAACTCTGTGAACTTTAATTGGTTAGGATGGGATTCACTGTAGGCACTATTAGTTCATTGCGAAGCGAGTGCTAGGTAACTATTCATTGATGTCACATGGAGGTTAAATGACAACTTGGATTCAGCACCATCAGTTAACATTTTACAAGTTAAATGTGATAAAACATATTGCCATGAATACTAGCTTCCAGCGGTTCGCAGAATCATTATTTATTATCATCACCATTATAAAATATTTGTCTAATCAATTGAGGGATGAATTTAGATATAAAGTAAAATTATTTCTGAGCACATATGTGGGAACTGCTGAGGAATAGGGAATTTAAATCCAATACACCTTTTTCTTATTGTGTTACACTAGTAGATAATATCAGAGCATATTATTATAAATCACCTAGGCATGAACTCAAACGTATATTAGGTCCTAGTAAAGGATAAATAAAAAAGAAAACCGTGAGTTGTATCTGTTGTTCTGATAATGGAGAATTTTTAAAAAAGAATTGTGTTTTTGTTTTTACCATGTTTTTATGGTAGTGAAAATATAGTTTACATTGTTCTTGTATTGGTACTAATGGTACGTGATGGTTTTTTCCACTATACGCTTGAATAGTCTTAAAATATATAGTAGATATCGTCATACGATGTCGCTTCACATTTTATAATTTTAGGTGTTCATGCAATCAATAAACCAATATAACCAATAAACAATAGAATATGGAATCAACAAATAGAGTCAACAAATTCGAAATAGTGTCAAAAAAAAATCCAGAAATCAAAAAGAAAACTTATTGCAACTAATGTGTCTAATTTTCTTTTCTGATTCTTAGCATTTTTTTTTCAATTTCAAATTAGTTGAGTGGAGATAGAAATTTCTGTTGCGGAGCCTGACCCTTTTAAGATTGAAGATACTGAAATTGATTTCCCGAAATATAATCCAAAAGTCAAATCGACCAAACAGGTGAAATCAGTTGTAAAGAAAAGACTTCCTAAAACAGCACCAAATTCAACAGCAGTCAAGTCAATTTCAACAGGAAATTCTCAATTCCCAACTCCTAAGCGGATCTCTACGCCTGAAAACATTCATACTAATGGTATTGTTTCTGACAATATAACGAATCGAAATCTTTTACAACCTGTAACCTCAAATAAGAAAGTAGGCAAAGTTGTACCTATTGTACTCCGTCGAACCAACACGTGGAACTCTTTAGTCAAGCAATTTTTAACAAGAAACATTAATTTTAGCGAGGCAAAGAAGGTCCGTTTGGGCATACAAATAACTCCTGCCACCATAGATGACCATCGCAAGATAACAAGATATCTAAATGAGATTAGTGAGCCATTTCACACCCACTTTCTTCCTGACGAAAAACACCTCAATATAATAATTAGAGGTTTAGAGGGTCAGAGTATAGATGATATTAAAGAAGATCTTGCAGGCCAAGGATTTAGTATCTTTGAATGCCATTTTTTGAAAACTAGACAAGCTGCCAGCAATTTAGTTAAAATCAGACTGCCAGCTGACCAGAAGAACATATATAATGTTTCCAGTATTTGTCATTTAAAGGTGATTATTGAAGCCCAGCGCCCTCTAAAAGGTCCCCCACAATGTCATAACTGTCAGCAGTTCGGGCATGTCGCTACTAACTGTAGAGCCACACCAAAGTGTGTTAAGTGTGAGGGCTCACACCATCACCAACAATGTACAAAACCACGCGATGTTGCCCCGATTTGTTCGAACTGTGGTGGTGGCCACCCAGCCAACTATAGAGGATGCCCTTGCGCTCCGCAAATGCTGAAGAAAAAGAATGTCTCCACACCAATTTCTACGGTCAGTTCTAAAGTGCAGCCTTCAATTTCTTATGCCGATGCTTTGAAGAAGGGAAGTACAGCTGAGCAAGTTTCGTCCAATTCCCACTTGCTAACCTCCCACATGGAGAAGCTTTTAAATAATATGCAGATACAACTTAGTACAATGATGAAAACTATGATGGAGTCCTTGTTACAAAGTTTAGTGCCAACCCTAGCTTCTTAATGAGTTTGTCATCATATCGACTTAAAATTGTGACGTGGAATGCCAATTCCATTATTAACAAGAAACATGAGGTCATCCAATTCCTGCATGATTTTGAAATTGACATTATGTTGATCCAAGAAACATTTCTGAAACCTGCTATCCATTTTAAAATTCCCAATTATGTTGTTTACAGATCAGACAGAAACTCAAGAAGAGGTGGTGGCACAGCCATCGTGATTAAATATGGCATTAAACATCATGCTACAATTTGCAACCAACAATCGCTCGAAACAACATCTGTACTGGTTGAAAGCCAACTTGGTAATATAAATTTTGTGTCAGCATACAGGCCACCGAGTTTGCAAATTCTCCCTAATGAACTTGAGGTTATCCTCAACAACGAGACACCTACTTTCTTAGCGGGCGATTTAAATGCATATCATAGCAGCTGGGGTGACAGAAATTCAAACAGAGCTGGCAGGGATATTGATGGGCTCGCCACTGAACACTTATGGCAGATTCATGCGCCAGGTGAACCGACACATTATGGCAGAATCACAGGCCACGTCATTGACTTCGGAATTTCAAATAACTTAGAATCGAATGTGCACGTAGAGGTCCTTGATGAACTGGACTCGGATCACAAACCAGTTCTTTTTATTCTTGAAAATTGTCCAGCAATCAACATGAATCTCACGTACATAACCACTAACTGGGACTCATTTAAGAATCAGGTTGATATTTCAAATATAAATAATTGGCCAGTAACTTCTGAGGATCTTGATGACTGTATCCAAAAACTCACTCTCAAGATTAAGGAGGCATTGGATAATAGCTCCACCACCAGGACCAGAAAACCAAGTAGCTACTTTTATCTGCCGCATTACATCAAACAAATTATTAGACAAAGGAATGCGATTCGAAAATTTGCTCAAATAACTGGAGATCCTATGAGAAGAAGAGAAGCCAATCGTCTCTCTAATGTAATCAGGAAAAAAATTGGCAAATATAATAATGATAAATGGTGCGAATTTCTTTCAGGAATTGATACAGGTAATAAAACCTTCTGGGCTTTGAACAAGTATTTTAGGCTTAAACGTAAACCGGTAGTGCCGCCTTTTTATGTAGCTACCGGCATGGCTTTCTCAGACATAGCCAAAGCTGAGGCCTTTGCAGATTCTTTGGAGCTGCAATTTCAGCCCAATACTGATAGTGACTATAATTCTCTGGTAGAAGAAAATATTGCCGAAGAGGCTGCTAATCTTAGGAACCTGATGTCAGATGAAAGCATCTCACAGTGTTCCAGAGATGAGATTAAATGTATTATTTCGAGTCTAAAGACCAGATCGGCACCCGGATATGATAATATCAGTAACAAATGCCTACGTAATCTTCCAGAAGATGCAATCCAATGCATTGTTAACATCATCAATTGCATGCTTAGGCTTGGCGAATTTCCAAAGGCCTGGAAGTTGGCCTCAGTCGTAGTGTTTCCTAAACCGGACAAGAATCCTTCATTTCCGCAGAACTGGCGTCCTATCAGTCTGCTCCCAACTATGGGGAAATTGGCAGAACGAGTAATCCTGACTAGGCTTAAAACAGCGGTAAATGCCCTAAATATACTTCCTGACGAACAATTCGGGTTTAGGGATAATCTCTCCACGGAATTACAACTAGCCAGAACTGCGCAGCTGATTCAAACCGCTCTAAGTAAACGGGAGTCAACCGGGATGATTATATTTGACATAGCCAAAGCTTTTGACAAGGTCTGGCATGATGGTCTAATAGTCAAATTAGCCCGTTTTGGGATCCCTAGTGGTTTGACTAAAATCATTGGTAGCTTCCTGCAAGAAAGGTCCTTCCGTACTAAAATTAATAGCACTCTTTCGTCCGCCCGATCAATTGTAGCAGGTGTACCTCAAGGGTCGCCTTTGTCTCCCACATTGTTTAATATATACACGGCAGACATCCCCACCTTAAGTCCCACATCAATGGCGCTTTACGCAGACGACACATGCTTGATCTACTCGGATCGGGATGCCTTAAATGTAAGCAACACGTTACAGGGAAATATAGACCTTATGGTGGAATACTTCCAAAAATGGAAGATTAAAATTAATAATGACAAAACCAAGGCTATATTTATAACTCGAAAAAGAAGACAGCATCCTCCAAGAGTGAGCGTTTGCGACACGGAGATACGTTGGGAGGATAACATAAAATATCTGGGGGTCACTTTTGACAAACGGTTCAATTGGCTTAAACATTTGAAATACAAACGGAATAGCTGCTCTAAGATTCTACATTTATTAAAGCCGCTATTTAATAATTATCACTTCAACTTTACAAACAGAAAGTTACTTTATACGCAAGTAATTAGGCCTGCACTTCTGTACGGATGTGTTACATATAGCAAAGCCTCAAATACCACCTTAAAGCAATTACAGATAGCTCAAAACCTGGCCTTAAGAAAACTGTTTAAGATTCCATGGTACATTAGATCTACGGACATACATAGAGATCTTAGGATTGACTCAGTGAAAAAATATATCAGAGACAGAGCTTTAAAATTATTCACTAAAGTTGATACGCTACTTAACCCCGCCATAACAATCCTCAAGTCCACTTCTGGACTCTCAGGAAGATATGCTGATTTAAGGTCCGTCATCAACTAAAAGACAAATAAATGATATGATTTTTTAGCCTAGTTAAAGCCTAGTGTGGGGTAGTGATTAACCCCCCAGTCATTATAGAGTAAAAGTGCGTAATAGCACTAACTCAAGAAGAAGAAGAAGAAGAAGAAATTAGTTGAGCACAATTTCAATTACAATAACTTATTTTTAATTTAATGTTGACAGCATAATTTTGAATTTATATTATTATGCCAAACTAATAAAATTTCAAATTTAAATTTTTTATTTTTTTTGATTTAGGTTTCATTAAAAATAATATATATTAGATGTTACATTTTTTTTAAACAACCAAAAACTAAAAATTAAAACTCCGAAATTCTAATATTTATTTGTTGAGTATAATTAATTAAAGTGAAAATAACGTGCTTTTGTTAATTTAAAAACATTTTTGCAACAAATAAAACTGACAAATACACTTACCATTTTTTTACAACAGGTGGCGCTTTAGTCATTAGAAACCATTTTTGCGAACTCACGCTGCTGACATATGTGCCGCTGTCAAATTGTATTAAGAAGTGTCACGCAATTCGTGCAGATTTCATTCGCTTAATGAAACTCTGCTTTTGCTAAATTAAATATTGTGAAGTTATACAAATTAGCTATAATCTAAAATGTCTGGAAGAGTTGCAGCTGTATTATTTGCTAGGAAAAGCCATTTTGTAGCAGCTTTGCCAAAAAACTTACACATTAACGAGTGAGTATGCCGCTGCGCCTAAACAAATAAAAAAATAATGTGACGTAATAATTTAACCAGCTTACATATAATTTTACATTGCTTTACATGACGCAAACTATATGTGTAAACATAAATAATAAATTTTTTTTAAAATAGAATTATGGCCAACGGTGTGCTGCCACATAAATCCATAGCCATGTGCAGACTTTACGGCTCTGAGACTTCCGCTGAAAAAACTAAAGTAGCACAAACAGAAGCAGCCCCACCAAATACCGGTAAAGTAGAAGCCGTGGACAAATTAGCACATGAGGTAGAACATATTACGAAAGAGCTCAATGAACTCAAAGCGAAAAATGATGATATCCTAGATAAGTACAAACGTGCACTTGCTGATGGTGAAAATTTACGTGTCCGGTTGACTAAACAAATTGCAGATGCAAAGGTTTTTGGTATTCAAAGTTTTTGTAAGGATCTGCTTGAAGTTGCTGATACGTTAGGACATGCTACCGCTGCCGTACCTAAAGATGCAGTAAGATCGCTTAAATTTACGAAATGCATTCGTTAATTTCTAAATTTTAGGTAAACGATAAAAACCCACATCTTAAAAGTTTATTTGAGGGTCTCAATATGACGCAAGCATCATTAATGCAGGTCTTTAAGAGACATGGACTTGAACCAATGGATCCCATTAATCAGAAATTTAACCCCAATTTTCATGAAGCTTTATTCCAAAAGGTGTGTACACCAAAGTTATTTATATAATTTATTATTTTCTACAACGCTATTCACTGCAGAATTCATAGTTTCTAATAAAAGCAAGACACAAGCATAAGTCATAAGCATAAGCCTTATCTAATGCGAGAATAATTTGGCATTATCAGCAGATAATTTCATAATTAATTCGGTAAATAAATTTTCTATAGCACAACTTGTGAGTTGATAATGAAACTGAAATTTTTTTGTTGAATGAAGTCTTTAAAAAAAAACTTCTACACAATTTCTTAATTATCACATTTCGTATATATAATATAATTCTGTATCACGACACTTAGAATTATATAAAATTCAAATGAAATATAAATTCATCAAAGATTGTTTGAGCATCTGTAACTTACAAATACTTTCTCTAGCAAATTTAAATCTTATCTTATTTCGACAAAGAAATTTTTGTCAAATATGTCGTCTAGTGATTACTTATATTAAAAAACATTTCCATTAAACAAGATCATACATTGTTATTAATATTTATTTTAAGCAGGGATATACGTTCTTCTGTTTTAAGTCAATGCGAATATAATTACTTTCAATATTTATATATGAGATATTTACAATGCTAAATAACGAGTTTGGTAACCTGATATACTTGTGTTGCTGATGCTTTGTTGTGCTCACGTTGTTGCACTGTTACCACTTCACTCGGCTACCGAGTTCGTTACTCACAATGGTGAATACACCCCCTGTACATGTATCTTATTTAACTCTTTTATCAAAAATAACTTAATATATATTATAAAATTTTTTAAAAAATAATTTAAAAATCATAATTAATAAACAAAAATATATTTTGATTTACCCACAGGTGGATACAACTGTTGAGCCGAACACTGTTGTGGAAGTGACCAAATTAGGTTATAAGCTGCACGAACGTTGCATACGACCTGCTCTTGTCGGTGTATCAAAACAATCATGAAATGGTTGTTGTTGATCTTAGTTTAGGACTAATATAGAAAATTAAATTCCTTTGTAAAAGAGAGCAAAACTTGTAGTGTTAACTCAAATATGTCGCTTGTATTATTTCGAGATTCTTCTTGCGACATAAATCGAAAAATGTAAGAAACGCATATTTTGACTTGATTTGTATTAAAAAAATTAAAAGTATGTTATGTTGTGGTGTATATATTTACTTCTATTTTATTATGTAGGCAATATAAATTAATGCTTTATACTTTTAATTACATATTAAAGCATTAAATCTTTGCTAACCAATGTACAAAGAATTTACTTTTACAAATTAAGAATTTATTGTTTATTAAATAGATTAAAATAATATAAAATATGTTTTATATTACGCATTCAAACGTTTGAATATGTAAAAATTTACAATTTATTTTTTGTTAGAATATTAGAAAAATTAACATGTCATTGAAACGCATTTGTCTCGCCAAGGAAAGCAATTAAGAAATATTTTGCACTTCATTTATAGTTTGTGTTGTTATATTAATATAATATATTGAAAGGTTTTGATTGTCGCAAGATACTACCGAAATTATTTCAATGTTTTCGCCGAATTCAATAATTTCTTTAAATCTTCATCTTGTCCAATTGCCTTCTCAACAGCAGCAATTAATTGCGCATCGATTTTTGTATCTCTGTCATGCGCTAGAGAAAAAGTGCTAACTCTTGTCGCCAATTCTGCTAATTTGGGTTTGCTTTGTAGAAATGTTTCCAATTTCTTTTGTGGTATTTTAGTTACTCTTGCCAGTTGTTGTATATGCGGCAGGAGTGCTTTTGGTGTCGCAATTTTAGATGAGTTCACATTTTCCACGACGGATACAGTTTGTGGACGCATTGGTATTGGGTAATGATAGGGTAAAGGATTACGTATCAGCATTGGTTTTTTACTAAAATTACCAACAACAACTGGCAGTGGTAGGTTTCGATATTGTGTAGCAAACCGCGTAATTATCTGAGGCAAAGGCTTTGTTTGTGTTACTGGAGGTTTTATTTGTGTTATTGGTGGTTTTATTTGTGTTGTTGGAGCAACATGAACTGTATCGTGGTGCGGTAATAAGTTGCTGAAATATTTTGACATGCGTTCCAAGAAACCCAGTTGTGGTGTTGGTGTGATTTTTTTGATGGGATCTGTTACTAGTACTAATTTTTTATCATTAGAAGTATCTTTACCATACACACTATCGGTTTCATTTTCATCATTTTCTACTGCTGTGCGAGCATTATCTGTATAGTCAGCGGACTCTAAGTACGCCTAGAAAAGTAAATGGATTTAATTAAGTAAATAATAATTTTTTTATTTTAAATATATTTACTTTCAGAAAAGCTATGCCCTTTTCTGTGGAAGTAAGTTGTCTGATTTGTTTTATAGTTTCTGTGGGACTTTTAGTGCCTAATAGTTCACCTAGAGCGGATATGGTGGGTACTTCATCCATAGATTTCAAACCCAATTTATTTTTGGCTATATCTAAAAGATCTTTTGGAAATTCATCTGGGTTAACTATGTTGCCAGGCAAAACAGTTGTAGAGGGAAATTGGCTCATAGCTGGTACAATTTCATACATTGGATATGGTTGCACAGCATGATAGTATGAAAGTAGATTTGAAGAGTTCTTCACCTCAATTGGTAACGGCGTTGAATTTACTGTATTCACCGAAATTGCACTATCATCATCAAAGAATTTAGGTATGAATGAGACGCGACATAATCCCAAGTTAAGAACCGTAAGCAAGTATATAAACTATTAAAGAAATGATTTAATTCAATTTTTAGATGGTTTAAAAAATATTTTACTTACTTTAAACCACATAACGAAAACACTGAAAATACTATAAACAAAAATAAAAAAACTTAAACGCTTGTGTACCCGCACTGACAACCAAAGGACAACTAATTGAGAATTCTTTGATATGTAATAGAAGCCACTTTCTGAAGCTGATGAAGCTAGCAAAAGGCAAAAGAAAACTCCGTGCAGGAAATACGTAAACAAATACCTGTCGTTCACTTCCACGAACTATCCCCGTAACATGAAAATGGTTAGCTGAAGTATTGAAGCATTGTTGAATTTTCTACCTGGTAGGTAGAACTCCTCATTGTTTGCTCCATGCTGTGTTTGTGAGGATCTAACAGCGCACACCTTTTTATAATTCTATACGTTTTTGCTATTTTTTATAATTCTTAAATTTTTCAAAGCAACAATTGAATTGTATATTTCTATAAGGAATCTTTCAAATGGTTTTGTGGAAAGATGTATGTACTTTTCACATTGTGTCACTCTCTTCTAGTCCCATAAAAGTAGTTAAATGGCAGGTAAAGATTTTGAATTTCAACCTAATTGTATATATCAAATATTTGCTTGTAAACAAAAATTTCTTAAAGAGCATCACAAACGATTTCATATGTTTTCCTGATACTTTATAATCCTCACAATTTTTATTCAAACCAGTCACTTAGGTAGACCAAAAACGAAATGGAGAAATGGTAACCATTCACCGAAATAGACAAAAAACGGAATGGTAAGGTAATGTTGTTGGCAATGGCAGAATCCTTAATATTATTAACTGAAGACGTTATCAGGTGTTCGATATTTTTTAACTGAAAAATTTTGTAATAGTTATAGCGCTTCTAATATAAATTCTAATCGATCGAAGTTTACTTTTATTAATTTAAATCAGCTATCTTAAAAGCTCGTATCTTGCATAAACTTTAGATGTTTGTGAATATTAAAATCTCAAGGAAATGACTTTACAATCGAAAAGAAAATTTTTAACGACCTATTTAGTTTATATGATCGTTATGGAATACATTCGAGAATCACTCAAAATGTATTTATAATTATATAAGTTACATGGTCCCTTCTGCTACACAAACTTAATGTACTCTTTGCGCAGAGTGTCTAGGGTATCGACCTTGCATACATAGCTACACACATAAGAAAATGAATGCGTCATTAGAGAAAGCACGTGTATTGCATTATACAAACTTGGGGTTTATGCAATTCTCTGAATAATTAACTATTCAATTTAGAGAAATTATGGTATGTTTACAGCTTTGAAACATATTTCGAGATGTTGTCAATAATTTAAAAGAACTTTGTGCAAACACCTCAAAACGTAAGGAATTTTAATCATCTATACGTTATTAAAATGCTTCATTTATCTATCGCCAAGTGCATAGGATATAACCTAAATTAATCGCGGCAAATCCTAAAAATTGGCGAATATTTTTACTATTTCCAATGACAATTGTTTTAGTAAATTTTTGGAAAAACAAAACCATTAACCGGAGTTGCTTCTTTATATTTGCTAAAATATTTTTATTCTTTGTCCTTGAAAAGCACTCAAATATTCAAAATCCAAATAAATGAGCGTGCATAGGACACAATTCTGGTCTAATTTAATCAAAATTAACATGTGGACTTTATAATTTAATCATATTTTAACTCCACTTAGTATTTCAAACGCACGCTGAGAAGGGCAAACTCAAAATGAATGTCGGGAAAATGACGAAAGCAATATCTGTTCCATTACTGGGTTGCCATGTGATATGAAAATGATTTCGAATATACATTTACAGTGATGCATGTTATAGTCGTGAAATATTTTCTAAACAAATATATATTAGGTGCTTTCGGCAGTTTTTAAGTGTGGCGAAAAACAATAAGTTGCTTATAGGCTATAGACACTTAGCGAGATATTGGCAACAATGTTGCAATCGGTTAAATGTTATGTTCTCGCATTATGTATAAAGAGCACTTTTTGTATAAAAATAAACAATAAAATTAAAACTAAAATTTAAAGTAAATAATTAAGTAAAAGTAATATTTACCATGCAGGAAATTTTGCACTTTCCTTTAATAACAAAATTAAAATAAGTTTACAATATTTATGTGTTAATAAGTGTAAGCTTGTTAGCAACTAATAAGTTAAATATTTTAAACCGCTTTTTAATTATAAAATTTTGTAAATATTTATGTGTATATTTATTTATTTTCCACAATTTTGCATATTTTTAAAATATTTCCTTTTCAAAATTTTTAAATTTGTGAAACTTTTTAATTTTACTTAAATTTTTGTTTCTAATCTTTGACAGAAGACTGGAATATTCGTTGAAATTTCGAATGAAGGTTCACAATAGTTCGCTTATTACGTTTGTAATATTTTGAAATGTTAAAGAGACTTTACTCCTACATTTCAAGCAAAATTTGTGTTGATGTGTGAATCAGCTGTTTTGGTTTGAATTTAAATTTTTGTATTGTTTGTGTGGCGGCAATGGTGTTCTCACCACATTTTACACAAAGCAGTTTGTACTTTACTTGTGTTTTACTTTACTTTTTCTACGAGTAGCTCATGGAACAGACCTATTATTTGCAATTCACAAATATGATAAAAAACCAACCTTTTATATTTCTTTGGAAGATGATTTCGACAAATATGTTGCCCTGTTCGAATAACCACAACTAATTAGTATCCTGCTGCGTTTTGTCAATATTTTATTGAATGTGTGAAAATTTTTAACAGTATATTTTTGCCTATGAAAGTAACATTTATTGATTAGTTGGGAATTCATAAGGAAATCATACTCTATTTTGTTCCATAATATTAAAAATTGCCTTTTAGAAGAAAAATGTTGGGGTAAGTTGAAGTCTTCAGATAATTATTGTGCGCAATCATTTGATATATACGAATACAGTATTATTTATTGTCATTTAAAATTGCACTCAGTTATTATTCATTATATATAAGAAAGGCAAGCAGATGTTTCACGATCATTAAACTATTATGTTATATGTTCACAGTATTAATTTTCAATTAAAAAATTTTAAAAGACAACACATTGTGGATGCTTCTGCACTCTTGCAACCTTTATGCTTCCGCTCTGCTGATTTCCTGATAGGTTGGCTGTTAATATTTTGATAATGTGCAAAAAAATTTGCAACCCTGAAAATTCAGTCACATCAATTTAAATGCGAATTTAAACGGCGTTTGATTTTTGCGATTTGAACAGGCGATCAAAGTAAGCAGGAGGTTTGTCCAATCTACTGTACTGGCATAAATGATTTAAAGAAGTTTCAAGGATGCATTTACCTAACATCTTGTGGTCAAATTCCAGCTGGAAAATAGTATTTCATTAAAGGCAAGAAACAGAGAACTGTGTGCATTCATGTTTGCATTGTCACAAAGTATGTTTATTTGGTAAAATGTGTACAATATATTTATTGTTTAGCAATGTTAAATACGTTGTAAATGGTAAGAGCAAGCGTTCTTTAAGAAAGATATTTGGCTTGGACGATATTGCTTCGATTGTTGGTAAGTAGATCTGTGCAGTATGTATGTAAACAAAGGCTTACTAATATGAGTATTTGTATATAATTTATTTAGAACTTATAAATGCATATTTATATTTTGACATTATTGTTATAATTGTCTGTATTATATTTTATTTCACGTAGGGGTTGTACAAGTCCAAATCCATTACCTTTACTTCGATTCTCCGAAAAGTGGATATGGTTAAGTTCTTCTTTAAAAGTAGTTTCGGCAAGTATGTTTTTTGTATTCACAGTACATTTATATTTGATTACCATTATGGAAACTTGATAAGGGACATTCAATTTTTAATACTGTTGTAAACAATCATATGAGGATTTATAAGTATAACGAAATTTTATATCCTTTATAAATTTATATTTCTCATCCTCGAACACTATTATAACAATAGTAACATGATATTTGTTGTCGCATTTACCTGCGGATTATTAATGTTTGATTTTATAAAAGCATAAATTCCTAGTAAAATCCCGTATTTTGAAAATATCCAATTAATATACTTTCCAATTATCACAAAAACAGATAATCCAGGCGGTTTCCCTTGTCACCTATCGCAGCTCATTGAAAATATGTTAAAAATGCAAGAAACTTCAAATGCTTCTAAATGTTTGCTGGGATTGTATCACACACTATTTTAAATTAATTTCTTTGCTTGCATTTAAGTTATAAAAAAAAGTGTTGTAAATTATTTCTTTTTGAGAATAATTGAACAATTCCAAAAAATTATTTAGAAAAGGGCAAGTAGATATGCCTTCACACTTCATCATATTAATCGTGATCACTGGGAATGCTTTTATAATATGTCTTTTATGTTACATTATATTAATAGTGTGTTCAATATATAGATAGTATGGACACATTCTGAGAAACTCCCACATATTTCCATTTTGAGCCCCCAAATAACAGGCGCGCAACAATATTAAAATGCATCTTGCAGTTTCATTTATAAACCACTTGCTGCTTATAAGCAAACTAAAGTATTTTTAAGTGAACTTAATTTGTTATAAATTATTTTATGCAGTGTATACGTGTCTATAAATGAAACTGTTCATGTCTTACAAAAAAGAGTTAAAAATTATTAATTTTTATTAGGTGAGCAGTTTGGACTGGCAGTGTCCAAACGAAATCTGTGTATACGCAACGAGTCTTTTATTGAAATAATTCTACGGTGGAGAATATTAAGAAAGCTTCTCTATTAAATTCCCTAGAAATATTGAGTTGCGTTTATTCGCTTTCTACTTGGAGTGTTCGCCTAATGTTTAGCAATATAAACTTCCTGGAAAGAAAACAATAATATAAGCCTTAGGCACAATTTTTTTATAACCCTAGAGAGAGAGAGAGAGACACAATTATTGTTATGTACTTTCTTTCCCATAATAATATTTGTTTAAAGTTCTTTTGAAAAATTAAATAAATCATACTTTTTAGTCAGTTAATTGGGGTAGGTCATTCATTTGTTTGCTTTTTCCTACTTAAAAATATATCAAAATTATAATTGAAAAAATCAATAAATTCATGTTTTCTACCAGGCGCAGAGCAATCACAGTTCACTGATGAAGTTCAAAAATGCAGTGAGAATATGGTTTTGTGTGCCTGTGAACATACCTGACCTATTCCAACTTTATATTCCGCTTTGTTTACTGTGAAATGATCGTGCGTCATGCTGGCTGCCGCAGTAAATTCGTTTTTGTATACAAACATGATTATATTGTGTATATTTGTATATATACCTATACATTTCTACATATATATGTATTCATATATGTATATTTATACTCAAAAGATAATAGTCTGTTCACTTGCATGCCAGCACAGCACAGCACTGCCTCTGCTTTTGTATTGACAAACAAAACTGAATAATAGCGATAAAAATACTAGAGGTCAACAAATAAAATAGTGCGTAGATCGGTTCTATAGACTTTACCGTTGCTGTACATACATATGTAGTAGACACATATATTGATAGTTATGGGCTATGCCAATAAAAAGTATTGGGCGAAAATACCGATTATTTTAATCGATTTATATTTTATTATTGGAAAAAGAATTTGTGTGTCCAAATAGGTCTTCACTTCCTAAGATATTACAAATTCCTGAGATATCTTTATTATTTTCTGCAATAATTAGGTTTCTGTTTTTGACCATCTTTATAACCCCTAATAAATTATATATTAAAATAAAAATATTGCAAGTTATGACCAAATAAAAAATTTCTATGTTAGTTAAGAGAATTAAATGCTGTTCTATTGTGTAGGGTAAATAAACGCATTACCAAATATATTTGTTAATAGTGCGTAAATGCCCACATCGTTTGAGTTTTAAAATATTTTGAAAAGGGCATGCCCTTCTCACAAACGCTGTGCACCTATTAGATTGTTACAGTTTGTTGTTTCTGATCTTTTATATCAAGGTTTTTGAAATAAATGTCTGAAGAGCAAACAAATAAATAATAGACATTTATTATTATAATTCCAAAGATTACCTAAATGCCACGTAGGTATATCCAAGATCCGTACTCTATTGAAATATTTTTTGTAAGGGGAAGTCGCGTCTTCGCGAACATTAGGTGAACAGCAAATTTGTAAGAAACTCAAGACGTACGCATATCTGATTATTTTATTTTGAAGAAAATAAGTTTTTGGTTTTATGTGCAGCGCCTCTTGCACATAGAAATGTGAAAATATATTTTTTATTTGAGTTTTATGCGTAGGTATGATATTATATGTATGTCTGGTTTACCCACAGCAGACAAAGTGACCTTTGCTCAGAGAGTATTTTTTTTTTGTTTTTTGAAATATAAATTTAATAGTCTGTATTTCATTAACATACTTATCACATTTTATGTTTTCTTAGTAAGTTTGAGATCTTACAAGTAGATTTAGCTTAGATCAAGTGGCTCAACTGAGTGTGACCCGCACATACAATGATTTAAGCATTATTATTGCTGTCGTGATGGCATGCAATTTAGCCAAATGATGTGATGAAGATCAGCTATAATTATATTTCAACACAATGCTCAGTCGCATCTTCATAGAGTTCAACGATGTGAAACGAACTGTAACATTTCAATAGGATCTCAGAAAACTCTATAGGCATACTATGGAGTCTGTGTGATCTGTTTTATCTGCTTTCTCACACAAAAAGAATTAAAGATTTTTGGTTTAAGGTAAGCAATGCCCTCTGCTCGTAGTAGTAAAACGTAGTGAATTGTGAGAATAACCTTTTTTGAACTTTATGAAGTTTGTATACAAAATATCAACTTGCTTTTTATGATAGTATGCAAACTGAATATAGTTCTAAGTGGAGCTGAAATAGTTTACAAAATATTTATTTTCTAAATACTTATTTTTATAGTTATTTAGGAGTATCTGTTAGAATGAGATATATAGATTTGTTAGATATATAGATTTGTAATTATCCAAGTTTAAACACTCTTCATATAAACTTATTAAGAACTTGCCAAATAAAGTTTGAGATAAATTCGTACGTTGTATAAAGATTTTCAACAATTATTAAAAATAAATTTAAAAATATAATATATCTACAAATGAATACATTTAAATCTTAAGGAAAACATATTAATGAATCAGAACATCCCAAAGCTTATATTGTAGATATACCAAATTTAAACGATCTTATAAATTTTCAGTATTAGTATATAACTATAATTAGTTGTCTGAATGCATAATAAAGCAAATTGTTACATATAGTTCAGTTAACTTCTGATATCTTCTTCCTTGAATATTGGCAGCTAGGCTTTCATTAATTTGTCAATGAACACATAAGGTCTAAAAGAGCAAAGTCAGACCGTTCATTCTTAAACATTTATTTTCTAATTGACATTTTAATATATATTAAATATAAAAGTATATGAAACTAAAAAATATATTAAATATAATTAAAATTTTGCATTATTAAACCGATATAGTTTCTACTTCAAAAGCTCGAAGGAAAGCAAGGTTCTCTAATTGTTAATAAGTAGGACTTATAAATGTAAACACACATAAGTTAATCGCCTCATTGTAAAAACGTTATGGAAACAATTTAAAAAGATTCATATCTAGCTTAAAATCATTTTAGCTTTATTTATATAGTTCAAAAATAAAATTAAATAAATAAATTAATGTTACTATAGTAGTCGATTCAACTAAAGCATGTAACGTCTAAAATATCTAAAGTAAAAAATTTATATTAATTTGTATAAAATCGCAAAATTTCGAGTTTTCTTACAAATGGAACAATTAGTTATTTTCTATATAAGTTCTTCATTTGGTTGAGTTTTCGTTCTAAAATAAAAAATTTTTAAAAATTAATTTAATTTTTATGTACAAAAATTCATTAAATTATAATATATAATTATAAAATTATAGATTCGCTTACATGTATTCCTAAGTTTTCATTAAAGTAATTCATTTTCTTAAAAATAAGAATTATAAAATGGATTATTTGTATGATATATTTATATCATATATAAAATATACCTTTAAAATCCTTTTAAAATTCCGCATATATTGATTCTTCAATTATTATTAATACATATTGTTGTTATTTTAACAGCATTAATCATATTTCTTATTAGTTGTGGTTTTTAGTTAATAGGAGAAAGAAATTCCTATAAGAAAGGGTTCAAATAACTTATTCTTCTATATAATCTTTATACTTACCAACAAATCGTGATGTTTTTTTAATATATCAAACGATCTGATCTAAAAAATTATATTGTATTTTTGAGACTAAGTAAGAGATCGATCATCTGATCTGAATATTATAATATGTAAAGCAACATTTTATCCGTAAGATTCTGAATATTATAAAATTCCAAGCAACATTTTAATTGTAAAAATCTGAATATTATAATATGCCAAGCAACATTTTAATTGTAAGAATCTGTAAAGATAATGAAAATTAACTTACTTAGTTCACATTGATTAAAAGTGTAAACTATATATAATATATTATATATATTATACTATAAAAAAATAAAGTATATACCTAAAAAGATCCTCGTCTATAAGTTTATATTTCATTTAAGTTTCTATAAGCTTTATTTTTAAAGCCTTATAAATGTAGATATATCATTTTGTTATTTTTTCTGAATTGATAATGTCGTATCCGTTAGGGTTTTTGATTAGCAATAAAAGTTTCTTCAAAAAAAGTCTACAAATAAATTTAAGATATCTTACAAATGAATTATATTTTTCAATACCTGGTACTTTATATCATATGTCACATCCATTAGGTTTTTCAACCAAGAAATAAAACAGTTGCTTCAAAAAAAACGTGAGAATAAATGAAATTGACGATATCTAACAAATAGTTATCCACTGTATTTTTACTTACCGAGTACTTTTTATTATTTGTCATGTCTATTAGGGATTTGATCCGTAAAAAGGAAAGTTTCCTTAAAAAGTCTAATAATATATTGAATTAAAGATATTCTATAAATAAATTCCACTTGTACCTACCTGGTACTTTTTATCATAAGTCACATCAGTTAGGGTTTTTAAACAAGAAAAAGAAAAATTTTCTTCACAAAAAGTCTAAAAATACATAAAATTGAAGATATCTAAAACCTGAACTGTATTTCTACTTACCTGGTACTTTTTATCAAATCACATACATTAGGGTTTTTAACCAACAAAAAGATAAAGTTTCCTCAAAAAACTAAAAATCTGTTAAATTAAAGACATCTAACAAATAGTTATCCACTGTATTTCTACTTACTGAGTACTTTTTATCATTTGTTACATCCGTTAGGATTTATAATCGGCAATTGAAGATCTCAAACAAACAGTTATCAACTGTATTTCTATTCATATATCCGTTAGGGTTTTTGATCAACAAAAAAAAAGGTTCCGAAAAAAAGGCTAGAAATACACAAATTAAAGATTTACTACAAATGAACTGTATTTCCATTTACTTTGCATTTTTTATCATGTCATATCCGGTAGGGTTTTTAATCTTCAAAAAGAAAAGTATCTTCAAAGTAACTGTAATCATTCATTGAATTGAAGATATCAAACAACTTTATATCGATTTACCTGGTATTTACTAACATTTGTCATATCCGTTAGGGTTAAGGAAAGCTTCCTCAAAGAAATTCTAAATGTTCCTTAAATTGAAGTTTAATAATAATTATTTTGAACTTTATTTCTTCTTACTCTGTATTTATTTACATAATAGGTATGTCATATATGTGGGAGGATATGTGTTTAAATACAAGGTAGCCAGCCTTTTTGACATAAAAATTTTGTAAATTATGATTTGAAATAATCAATATATAAAATCATTAAAATTATATGAAACCATTATTTGTGGTTCCCATCATAATCTATATCAGGGCTGTCCAGACCAGATGCGATCGCGGGCCAATATAAATCAATGTACAGATTGGAGGGACGCAGAAATCAACACATACGTTCATAGTGGTTTCCGACAAAAATAAAAATACGGTTGTAATGATAAATTCAGTTTTATCGAATCTCTGAAAGGTTACAGGCTCCTCGGGGAGGTATGCGGATCTGCGGTCAGTTATTGTTTAGTCTAATGAAGTGATAAACAATAATCCAGTCAAGGCGTAGAGAGGGGTTATGAAGAAACCTCGCAGTTAATAGAGAGTAAAAGTGCTCAACATAATTTTATTTGGTGTACCAAAAAAAAATGTGCGTAATTGTAGTAGATTAAAAACATGTCGCGGACCGCACAAACATTAGCCGCTGGCCGTGCTTTGGACAGCTCTGATCTATATTATAACGGAATAACAAATATACCTCAGATATCCATTTTATGAAATCACTTAATATAGTGTATAGTATAATGGAATAGCATATAACATATACCTTATATATCCATTTTCATAAAATTTTTAACTTTATATTCAGTGTTTATAACCGCGGCGATTCTCCTTGAGGACATAAATATTTTTTAATATGTAGACGGTAACATCTGAAATGGAAAAGATATTGTTAAAATTTTATGAGTATTAGTTCTAGGAGGATGACCTACCCTGTTATGGAATAACATGTATAATTAATTAATATTAATTTTTCAAGTATTACGTCATTGTTGATTCTTCTTTTTTATAGAAAGAGGAATAGGGTTTGCTTTTAAGAATTCTTCATATTCTTCATATTTTTTTATCAAACTTTTATTAGAAGCTTCTTTAAAAAAGTCTGAAATTAATTAAAGGCCGACATATGTTAAACGTTAAATTTATCAAATATTAATGGTCAAATTTTTTAATATCCACCGACCTGATATTTCATTTTATATTCTAATATTACAAATAAGGTTCCATAACCATGCTTGGTTATAGTTAACTGTAAGGCAATATTCGTTGGATTAGAAATTTACGAGATTAATTATTTTCTCACTTACCTTATTTTAGGAACTTTTTAAAACTCAACGTATTCGTAACGAATTTAACTAATATTATTTATTTATTATAATATCACATTTGCTATTATAACTGCTAATTGGTTTTTGCCGAAAAGTTATAAAAATTTGTCTACAAGAAATTTTGAAGTTAACGCTAGAATTTTGAGAAAACACAATAATTTTTAGTTTTTTTATTCTACATGTTATTTTTTTTTCAATTTCATTGTTTACTTAGATTATTATATTATTATTTTATTTTATTTAAATTAATTCTATTACATTTTTCATAGGGCTCTGACTTAATGTAATTGAAGGTTATCTTCTATTAATCTACGGTTTAAAAAGCTGGTTCTACACGAAAGAAAATTGTTACCTTTCTTTCTCCTTACCCCTCTTCTTACCTTTCTTTCTTCATAAAAGCTGTGATAGTATATATTACTGCCTTAAAGCCAATATTGATTAACTCTGGATTAAATTAGCTATTGGTACTAGATAATAACGTCGTGAAATTTATAATCAATTGGTATTCAGATAATTTATATGTATATAAACATAAAAGGCTCAACTCTCAAATTAAAGTAAATTATCCAGTTGATCGCACATATGGTATCCCATAATTATTTAAAAAATTGATATAAATATTTTATATCTTTAATACGTATAGAGTATTGTACTAAACAATCAATGATAAATAAATGTTCACTAAATCAGATTAAGATGTTTCAAATACAGAAAGTGAAAATGAAGATGAATTATTCAAAAGTGAATGTGCAGCACTAGACGAGAAATGAGGACAGAAAGTAAAAGATGCTCACTGAAATGTAACGAAATATCACAGAAGCGCAGAAATGCAGTAAGGTCAAAGTATCCGTATCCTTTTCAGATAGCAAATGTCCTCTAAAGATTGTGATAAAAAAATGTAAGTCACTGAAGTGATAACGTGTTTAGTGACTCGAATTATTAAGGCATTACACTTACAACGGTTGATGGAAGAGATTTCCTGTACATTTACAGGCACTTGAGTGGGTGTTTACTCAATCAGAACATTTGGAATAGGATAACAGAAACTGAAAATGGTGAACTTCTGCCTTTTATTTGGACTCTTCTTTTTTTCCATTTTCTTGATTTGCACCGCAGGAGTCAAACTGTTGTTTTGGGAATTTGAAATCAAACTAAAATTCTGTGATATACTCGCATAATGTGCTACGTAATCTTATACACTCAATTGCATTTATTGCACGAGGGCCACTACATAAGTTTAACAAGGCATTGAAGCTTAACATAAGAGAATGTTTAATAAAGCAATATTTGTTGATCTGCCCAAAAATAAGTTAATCATCAAATAAGATGCCTTTGGATAATAGCATTCAATTGTTGAAAATACTGCTTAGTCAGATATTCTTCAATATTTCACAGATAGTGAAACTTTGTATTTGCGTTCGATACTTTTATAGTACCCTCGTACAAATTTTCATTTGTGCATTTTCCACATGAGATATTTATTTCTATTCGTTTAATTTTGTGGGCGTTCATTGGTGTGAAACATTATCACAGGATACCATAAGTTAAAATAGACTTTAAAAATAATTTTTGATCTCAAGAACTATTTGATTTGACTTGAAATAAAGATGTGAGTTTATGACATTATAGAATATTCAGGCATTGCGTGCACTGTGGACATACATATACTACATGTGAAATGATCTATTAAAGTTGACGTTTTCCACATCTCTGGTGCATGACCTGTTTGTAATTTTTCAACTTCAGTCATATACTGTTGGGTTTTGAAGTTTATGAGTACCTATTCAAAAATCTGTAACTATTTACATAAAAATAGCAAAGCTGCTGTTAATCAGTATGTCATGTCTGCTCACTTCCGGATAATCTCATTCGGAGTCTGTACTGTATTGGCGATTAATTTTTTGCGAAAATTGTGAAATTTAAAATTAATTTGAATAAGTGTAACATTTAAGCAGGCGAACAGAAGCCGCTGCAGTTTAACTGCTCTTTCAAAGATCACACTTCTGAAAGGTCATGGTGCATATCCCCGAGAATGCAGCGTGTACAAATATGTGGGATATACGTATGCGTGTATTTGTATCGAAAAATCTTTAAGAGTCATTCAACATCATTTTTTGTTTGTTTATTTTTCATGTAAACTGGGCATATGACGAGAGAATCACTTAAAGAGCCAAGTAAGTAAATACGTTTTGAAGCCTTAGGCACAGAATGTGTATTAATAAACAATGCACATTCTGAACACAAATATATATTTTATATAAGGAACCCTTTGCGTGTAAATGTGAATGAGTCAGATTTTTGTTGCCCACAGGTAGAATTTCTTACATCGAATACATGAGAATGTTCATGCTAATGTAAATAATACAATAAATGTTGACACTTTGTGGATGCTTGGCACTTTACAAACCTACTTCCACGCAGATAATTGAAATATGGAAAAGAAATCTTTTATTTATGTCTACTTCAGGACTAGTGCATGTATGTATAGTCACACACATTGTGGTTTCGAGTGATAAATTGTAGAAACCGCAAAAGACTGCCTTCAAGCGTGACCAACTGTAACATTACAACAGGAGAACAGAAAGTTCGATAGTGTAAATCTTCGCAGTCAGCATCAGCTGCACCAACTGGAAAATTAATGCAGCGGGTGGGAATAACGAACGTGAGATTCACAGATAGAGATTCATGCATGCGAACGTTGTGATGTATTCAACCATGACACTGCTTATTTTTTTCAGATATACTGAAACCATTTACACAATTATTAATGCCTCAACTTAGTTTATGGTAAACAGATTTTAATGGATTCGGTACGTTAAAGATAACCTTGACATAATTATATCAGAAATGTACTTATTATTTTGTGAACAATTGAAATATATAAAGAAAAATGTAAATCATCTGTTTTTAGTGTTAATAAACGATTTCTTAGATTGATATAAAATGACTATACTTTCAAAGAATTTTAAAGAATATTCTTTCAAACGTGGTCAAGATCCCCATAAGTGGTTTTTTAACAATTTAATCGCAATCTTTAATTTAATGAATATCTGCAATTTATTTACATGTCAATATATATAACTATTCTTGTGTTATATCCAATTATATAATATTAGTATGTTTTTTGTTTCAATTGTTGTATATCATCTTTAAAATTCAAATATCTACAAGGAAAATAAAGATTAATCATTTTCATTTTTGTATTGGAATGAACTTCTTACCATCATTAGATTTGTGCGCCTGTAAAAAATATTTAAAGATAAATATTTTGATTAATGTATCAGTTTTGAAACATAAATCCGTCGAAAACATAGAAATGTTTGATAGAAATAAAAATTGCTAACATAAAAATAATTTTTTTTAAATGAAAGTTAAGTTTTTAAATAAATCTAAGCAGTATTTTCCATTTCAGGACACACATTATTTATTAGTTTATTAGTCATTAGAAAAATAAAGACAACCATTGCAATCTCCTGTTGAAATTTTAAAAAATGAAATGTTATTTGGTGGCACTAAATTATTGTGATTATTTGAGTAGTAAAACATAAAAATCCTTGTTGTTCTCCATTTAAAAGAAGTCTCATTCATTCTTTAGAAAATCGATTAAAGAGTTAATTAACCACCAAATTTTAACAGGAACTCAGAAAAGTTATTAAGATATAATAATTCTAAAATTCATAAAATCTATTCAAAAAAATCCCTAACAGCAGGTAAACAATCTCTGCTTTAGAAATTGAGATTAAATAAAATTCTCAAATACTTCGAAGTTCGAATCCACATTCTTAACATAAAAGAATTTTATGAAGACAAACAAGGGTTGACTCATGCCATGCCACGTCATGTGTAAAGTAGAATAATAAATAAAAATAAATCCATTATTGTGAAATATAAGAACATATGCTCAGGATCGTTTTTCCTGTTATCCTGGTAATTGAAGAATAGAAAATCAATATTTCAATTGATATTGATATTTTTTATTCAAGAAATGCAAAAAATTGAAGACAGTTTTCATAATTTCAATAGAATTTAATAATAATTATAATTGTAAATTTTAATGCAGATTTGCAAAGTTAGTAAATGTGGGTTTTTTTTTGAAGTTTTTAAATTGTTTTGTGACAACAGAAATTTACAACAGTATTTAAAATTATTGAAATATAAAAGCATCTAACATTCCACCTAAAAACTGCACTATATTTGTATGCATTATGCTGTCCTCTTTCTGCTCCAAATGACGTTTGGCATCTTGTTTTCCAATATTTTTCAAAGCTAATTCCTCTAATGACATTTTCTCCTCATCTTGCAGAGCCTTATTATAGTCCTTTAGCAGATTGAAAATACCGTTAACATCCTCATTATTACGGGTTTCATTGAGATTGTAGTCATTAAGTTTAAGTGATTCGCTCCAACATTTCTTATGTAGATTTGACAAGATTTTTGTTTCCAAATCATTTTTCCTATAGTTAATATTTATTGAGTAGTAGTGTCTATTTAAGCCATGTATTAACGCCTGTACAGATGGTTTTTGCAAGTGACCTAAATTTGATGTAGTTTGCCTGGGTTCTTGGCTCAAGACCATCGTATTTGGATTAATAAGACGAAATGCATCAGCAACCACTTTACCCTTCACTGATTGTATTGGATCAACAACTACTGCTACAGCACGTTCCGATAACGCTTCAAAAGATTGCTGCGTATTTATATCTACACCAGATAACCAACAGCCAAATCCTGGATGAGAGTGATACCAGCCTACAACCATTTCAGGCCGCCCAACTTGTTTTAGCATTTCTAGCATTTTAGCTTGAAACACTGGATCGACTGCTTCAACTGATACGCCTGTACCAGTTTGAGGCATAGCGAAGACATCAGACACACGGACTGTATAATCATCTACAAATTCCCCAAGCATGAGACCCATAACTTCCATTGGCACACCAGCGCGACCATGCTTTAACATTTTAAGTAGTGCCAATGACGAAATAGAGACTTGTTCGGCTGTATCTACAATGTGGATGTCTTGCGGTGGTTGGTGTGCATGCGGGCGACTAAGGCGAAGTAGACGATCCATGGTAATAAACGGCACTACACGAAATTAAAGACAATTTTCACTAGATTATACTGCTTTTAATATATTTAATTAAAATTGAACTTACACAGTCCTTTTTACCTCTAGTGCTTAATAAATTTGATGCTGTCCAAACGACACACTTTCGCAGCCGGGCAATTTTTCAAATGACAGTGCAAATTTGCTGCAGTTGCTACAGAAAAAGGTATTGCCAGTAAGCAAATATGTAAATTGATTATAAATAAAGTCTGGTTGTCATATAAAAAAATATATATTTACTTACATGATTTAGTAGGTTGTGCTAGCTTTTATGTTAAGAGTTTTTGCCAATTGCAAAAATTAATATATTTATCACAAACTAAACAGTTTTTGCAACTGTTATAAAAGTTTTGTTATAACAGTGATGAGAAATTTTCTTAACAAAAAAACGATTTAGAAAGATTTATAGAAATATTAAAAAACTATTTTAAATTAATGTTTTTGACATGTGCGTTGTTTAGATTATATTTTATGGTAGATTTTATTATTTTATAAAGAACTAAAAGTGATACGAAAAAATGGCAACATAAATGCTATATATTAAATTATATACTGAAATAAATACATTTTATGCGTTGTAATAAATAAATATAATTCCTAAAAGAGTGTCTCGAAATTTCTTTTAAAGCTATGTAATAAAACTTATAGTAAACACATTTGGAATAATAGCGACAGTTACCTTAATGATAACAATCAGTGGCACTCTGATTATCCCAAGAGTATATGTATTTCCCAAGGATTCATTGTGATGACTTTTTTATTTTTTTATTAATTTATTTTCTATTTAACTCAATATTATTGATTATATGAAATTCTCAATTTAAGTACTTACTTGAAACTAATGAAAATAGCATATATATAAACAGCGACATAACTTAAAACTGTTGTATTTAGTGTTTGGGTCTTAAACTAAAATCAATTAAGCAAATTTACTAAGTAAAATGCTTAGTGTACATTACACATATACCTAATGTAATTCCTTTTTTGATTCTTTTATCTTCTTTCTTTTTTTTTTCTTCAGGTATAAAATCGATTCTTCTGTTAAGATCACAAATTTTTCTTTTTGATATTTTATTTAACAAAAAGGAAGTTGGGCAAACGTTTGCATTGCCGTATGTGTTTGCACAGTAAAGATCTTTCATTTATTTTTAGTCATCTTCCTACTTTCTATTTTTGCTGTCACCTTGGTCGATCTTAAGACGTACACATTATTTTTCGCTTTCTTTGAAGAATTGGTTTTTATATTTATTTTTACTTAAAAACTGTGTACGCTTTATTCAGACTTAATTAATTAAATACGCACGTGTAAGAATGTCACCTAAATTTTTTGTTAATTAAAGTAGGAACTATAGCAATGGAATAGAGAAGCAGAAAGTTTAGTAGGAAACATTACTAACCACATGTTTCTACCAGTGTGTTCCTTGAGAACATAAATAAACAACATATTACGTATGTATATATATATATATATATATATAATGTATGCATATTCTGCATGTGTCAATTGTGTTAGATCAGTTCGGTAAACGCATGATTATTTTTAATACTTGAAAATTTCCCTTGTTGTATTTAATGAACGCCTGTTAAAAAACAAGAAATTATCGTGACAAAATCAATAAAACAACAAAACAAACAAATTACCTATCAACCGAAGAATACTACAAATTGGTGATAGATCGAGTTACAAACAAAATTGCCGCAACCCAAAACTGATCTGTATATGTGTGAAAAAAAAAATAACAAGGGATCTCTATCTTCTTTTTTCACAGAAATTTTAAAATAAATATTAATTTGGGAGTCCAGAAAATTATTTAAATTGACCTAGGCATACAGCATATAACGGTAGGTGAATAAAAACCCAAACCAGATGCATTGTGAGTCATACACAAATCATATTTTGTTGAATTATTTATATAGGCTCTGAGTAGATAATTTCTTCCAGTGTGCTGTGAACTTTGTCACTAATTCGTGGTTCTACACTTAACTATAAATTATTGATTATATATAATGTTAAGTAATAGGCGCCCATCCATCACAATAAGATGTTTTTGTCGTTCAAAAAGCAAGAATCGTTGAAAATATGTTTGAAGTTAAAGAAAAATGATCATTATTTATTTTTCACACAAATTGCTTATGCTTGTGCCATAACAAACTCTTTGTGAACACTTAGGGGTAATTTGATTCTATTTGCGTACCGCATAAGATGTTAAATGTGCAGCTCGAAAGAAGCCCTATATTTCTTTTTACGGAGTATTTCTTTCTTTTTATATCAGTTTTTTTGTTTCTTAAGGAATATGTGTTTCGTGGGAATATTATTTAAAAATATAACGAAGATCTTGTATGTAATAGGGGACCAGTTTTTTCATTTTTAAGATGAAGTAAAAGTTTTTTCTTGATGCGATATTATTCTACATTGAATATCGTGAGTCAGAATACACTGCTAACACTCACTGTATGTGGTAAGGTTCTTGTATAAAGTACATAAGTACATAAATAAATATAAGTATTCGTATGCCTTCGTCATTGTGTTTTATATAAATCTTAACACAAAGATTTATATACACAAAGATTTAAATTCCGAATGTGATCTACTTTTATTTTTAAGGACACTTTATTTTGTTTAAAACATTGTTGATTTAAAAAATGTTTTTAACATGGATATTAGGACTTTGATTCTGATTAGAACCGAAACTATTCCAAAAATATATAATTAATGAAATATAGAGATTTATTTTATTTTATAATAAAAACCTCTTGTCAAAGAGAATCTATTGTATTTACTTTTTCTTATTATATATAAAAAACGTGCGTTCACGTTCTTTAGTTTTTTTACATATATTTGTATAAGAAACTCCAATATTTCAGTTTTCTCATAAAAACTTTACATACAAATTCTGCTGTCCTAGTAACATTTATCACGCCTTCGACAGGATCATTTAAATAAAATTGAAGGAACAAATGAAAGAAAATATATTATAAGAAATAAAATAAGAAATTAATTTGAATAGAAAATGATATTTGTTTGGCTAATTGATTTTCACCAGGCCAGCATAATTGACGAGCAACAAACAAATCAGTTTTCAAAAAGGAAGAAATGGAAAGCCACATCGTGCCTTAAAAGAATTTCAAATTCCAAGCAATTATGGACTATGAAATATCATTGAAAATTGTTTTTTCTTTATTTGTGTTAAACGCAGTTTTTTTCCCCTTGTATCCTGTAACACCATCCTACACATGTTCTACGGATCTAGCAAAGATTGTGAATTAATGAGAAATCTTAATTGTATTTAATTTAATGACATTTTGTAATAACTGCTATTGTCAAAATTAGTTTATGATATAATTTATTAGAATAAAATTCTAAACGAATATTTACTTATTATTTTTATTATAAATTATGTAGGATGGTGTAAAAGGAGAAGAATCATGTGAAGAGTATTACTTTCGTTGGTTTTCAAATGATTTCATTGTTGTTATATATATTTATAGCAACTATTTTCAATTGCATCAAAAGATCAGAGATGACTACAAAATATATTTTTATGCAATAATTCACGAGAAGGAAATTTCAATAAATCGGGGTAATTTGTTTGTTTTGCTAATTAGTTTTCATTAGGTGAACAGAACATAAAGGAGCATAAAAATGATGTTCAGATAAAAAAGTTATCTTAGAGTTTGTCCAAGAATGCACTCACTCATCTTTTGTTTGTATTTTAGAATGTTACACAAATGTTTGTAATTTGATACCATAAGCATATGAAAATAGGAAATTTGTGAGAAATTTATTTTCTAAATATGTATGTATGATATTTTTTTCATATACTGAGCACAGTGTTACCATCAGCGCGCTTTGATACAACGTTTAAGACTGTTTGATTTACTGTTCATATTGCGAAAAGAAAAAACAGACAACAAAAGTATTATTACATATTTTTTTAATAATTTTGCTTGGTTAAAATTGTCGACAGAAGTTTTAAAATTAACACAAAAAATATGTGTTGTAAAAATATAATTCTTGATCATATGGTTTGAATATTTAACTGATTTGTTGAGTTAGTGACAATGCACTCTACTCTCAGCATTAGAAGTAACTGCAGTTACTCGCTTATAGGCTCATGTTATATGGAGTGTCCCTGGCATGTCAAAATCAAAATTGTTTCTGCTTTCAATGTAAACTAAAAAAAGGGGATTGAGAGAAAAAAAACCAATGTCGGTTTAAATTTGGTCATGAGAGCCGAGGCTATCTGTGCCTTGTCACTCAAGACAAAACCGTGTTTTATGTATGTATATATATATATTTTCTTTAAAATTTATGCACAACTAAAAAGTAAAAAAATCAGAGAAAAAATACGAAATTGACAAACTAATTTTTTTCAGACGCCAATTATACGTGCTCGTGACACTCTGCATAACATGGGCAATCGAGAATAAATACCAGCTGATTTGGTGTAGAATGTGATATTTCATTTGTAACTTCACAGCAAACAGTCAAAAAGGAAATAAAAAACGCAAACTAAATAACGAAAAGTTGGTGCAGATTCTACAGCTATCGCAATAAAAGAGTCGGCTTGCTATTCTTCACAGATTTCAGAATTATCTTAAGCCTTTAGAAATATTTGATGAATATCACATAGTGTATGCATAAAATGCACCACTGTTTGTGAACGTGTCGTACTGGTTTCGAATCATCCAAACTATACATTTTTTACGATATTGTGAAAGATGCGAAAATCTTCGACTGACCATCATCGCTCTGGTAAAGTCTAAAATTGTTAAAATCTAATGTCACAGAACATAATTGCTGATTAACTGGTCTTAATTGGTATGACTGCATCACATATATCAAACAAAATTCGTAGATAAACGAAGAAATCAGTTAATAGGTGTCTCAAATTTCAACTGAAGTTTAATATTTTCTTCATAAATTTAAAAATATAGACTTCATGACTATTAATAACATTTTAACAGGTGATAAAAGTTAGTTTAGTCGTTAGTATGTAGTGGCAATAGAAGTCAGCGGTAACTGCTACAAGAACAAGAGGAACTACGTCGATATTTCAACACGATAACGGGCCAATTCACACTGCTGTAACATTAATAACTTCATAACGGTCTTAAGAATTAAAGAAATTTTTCTAACACTATGATTTTTGGTTGTCTAGAAGGGTCATCGGTAATAATAGAGAGATTAAATAGTGCAGTAAATCTTCAAATCTGATTCAAATCTGAAAATGTCAGCTAAACAAACTTTTGTTAGTCCCCTCGTACATTAAATCAATTGAGGTAATTTGTTTGTTTTTTCAAAAAATAGGTTGTAAGGTTGGTAGACCCCGCATTATCTATCTCCGTTAAACAGAGTTTGAAATTAAGTCGCTTGTTTAAAAATAGCTCAGAAGTATGAATATAAAGAAATTGATTTCTGGTGTACTATAATAATAAACCTTTCATTCGTAACTTACTGAGCATATTATAAAGACTTGATTTTCGGAATAATATTTTCCTGTATCAAATGCATTAATAAATATATGTCACATAATTCCATGAGCTTGTATGTAACACTATGCAGTTACTACAGTTGTCGTTAAATAGTTCAAACCTTATGTCAATCACATAGCAAAATCATGAGCAAAGTACAAAATCAATTATTTTCGAAAATACCTACACGTACTTGAAATATTAAATTACAGCAAAATTTAAACATATTTCACTTCTGTTATCCTGGTTTAAATGTTCTGTGTGAGTGAACACCCATTCAAACTATCTTTGACATAAGCTATAGGATTCATTAGTAATTCGTTTTACTATCGCATGAGTGACTTATGTTTGTTTTGTGTTCTCTATGTTGTATGGGATGTACTCGTACTGGAAGGATATTTTAGCTCCTATATATTTCTGCGCTACTGTGATATTTCGCTACATTTCAGTGAGCATCATTTCTTTCCCCTTCTTCCGTTTTGACAATTAAGTATGAAATAAAACTGTATGTATATCTCATCTGTAAAAAAATTCTGTATATATTAAGGATTTATTTCCTAGGATGTTTTATGTACGGACACAAAATAAATGGATAATATACTATGTCAGAGCTGTGTTGTTAAATTTGCAGTTGCAGCCATCATTCGTGATATCTCTGCCTATATAATATGGCCTTTATATTTACTAATAAATACAAGTTCTTCTTTTTAGAGAATAATATCCACGAAAATTGGAATCATGCCTGTTTTTGATATAAAAATTCATAATTATTAAGTTCTATATAAACTCTTTGAAAAATGCTTATCAAGTTTCCCTGAACTAGTTTAACAGAATATCAATAATAGGCATATGTTTCGTTTTTACATTCATAGGACAGATGGCCACTGTCCTTATTTCTTGTGCCAGTCTGTGATGCTGTTACACCTGACTGATCACGATAAATAATTTACATTCGTATAGGAATGGAATCTGATCAATTTGAATCATGTTAAGCAGAATTTTCGGAATCATGCAATCATATATGCAGCTGTTAGCATTACTTCTGTTATCCTGTGATTCAGTAACACATGACTGATCACAGTAATCTCTAACACTTAAAAGATATCACGTTAAGGATTTAGATATTTTTACATTTGTATTATCATTGTGATATCCTACTATAATAAGAAACTAATGTGAACCAAGTTAAATCGAATTTCAAATACTAATAAAGTAATCTAGAGTTGGCAACGAATAGTTCTGTTGTCCTGCGATTCTGTAAAACTTGGCTGACTACATAACTCTAATATATCATGCTATATCTAATATAGCATTACTGTTTTATGGTACAGTTTTTTTTTTATTTAGTGATCATTGAGATCTAGTACAATATACTTCTCTTTTATTATTGTAGAAATTATTTATGAATGGGAGTTTTTCTTGTTATGAATGGGAGTTGTTTTTAAACTTCAAAAATATATTTTGCTATTTCCGCTTGAAAAGGATTATTTAAATAATAGAAAACTCTACAACAGGGTACCAGAATTGGATTAGAAGTCACACTTTCGTGACTTTTTGCTCTTAATTGCCTTATTCATTGACTTTTAAATTTTTTTAAATATTTTTAATGAGATTTCTTCTGTATATTTGTACAGCAGGTAGAAAATATAGGTATTGTTTGTGTTTGATTATGTAAACACTTAACAAATCTTCCGTCGAATTGGATGGTGTAATTTTTTTTCTTTAACTCTCAAAACACAATACGAAACATGTGACTTTTCAAAACTGTAGAATGTATAAAGCACTATAACGATGTAAGGTGAAGAGATTTTAATAATTTTTCTTTTTTACTTCTTTTTCGTAACTGAAAATGGAACCCAATAAGTCAATTTTAATCTTATACACATAAATGTGACTTCTGTTATCCTGTGATTTGGTTACACCTAATTGACCACAGTATCTCTAAGATCTTTTTAATACCATTAATTGAATAAATAAATTTCCAAGTATAAGTAAAATATCAATTAATGTGTAGAATATGTATCTACTATATATCTATAACTTCTGTTATCCTATGATTCGGAAACACCTGGTTGACCATAGTGAGCTGTTAAACCTTACTGACACCATCAGCTGCGTTAAGCTGCGTCCTTACTCACCAATTATTAAAACTAAAATATGTACTTCTAAATATGACTTCTGTGATTCGGTAACACCTGACTGACCGCAACATCTTTAACATCTTATTAGTATCATTATCAAAACTCAAAAATATGTACCTGTAAATCAGTAAGGTATCAGCAAGGTAAACGAATCTCGAATAATTAAAAGTTAAACATGCACCTGCGAATAGGAATTCTGTTATCCTGTGATCACGTAACCCCTGACTGACCACAATAATCTGTAATATCACACTTTTTTGTACGTGAATATATTAGAGATATTATGTATTGCTTAAGTAAATATCTAACGATGAAACCACTTAGGCATAATCTTGATATACAATGGGATATAAGCCTGCCTTTGCTAATAATAATTCTGTTTTCCTGTGATTCCGTAACACCTGACTGACCACATTATGATAATATGTCACGTAACTTTTGCGTTGCAATATATAAGCCGACTATACTGTCATATAACTTTATACTACATTAGGAAATTATTGAGAATTCATTGCTAATCTTTTTTTCTTCAAATATTGCGAATCCTAACAAAAATGTATTGCAAATTATATATTTTTAATACAAAGAAATTAATTGACGTAATAGAGGTTATCTTTAAAACAGGTAATCAGAACAAATAGCAATAGTTCTAATTCAATATTGATCTCTTTTTAATATTACTTGAGTGAATTTTCACACCTGCTTAATATTTATTCTTTCCAATATTGTTTTCATAACATATATATCTACGGTTAATATGAGTAAAAGAACTGCTTCTTGCCGCTTTATTCGTTTTCTAAATCAAATTCTAATGAGATCTTTCTACCTGTTTGTCTATTTGGTTATCGATACTACTTTGTTATACAAATACTGACCCTCAGTTCAAGTATTTCACTTTAATTAAATTAAATTAATTCGAAACTAAAGGCCTGGCCTTTCTTTTTATATTCAATCTAATGAATTTATTGGATGTTTACTTTACTGTTTCAGACATCTACAGATACTGACAAAACTGATTGCTGCTAGTGTTTCTTTTTTTCAGTATGAAACTACATATATATAAAGTCAATAAATTGTTTAAAGTTAAAGTTTTTATTTACATCACTTCGCAGTTTACATCATTACTTATGTTATCCTGTGATAAAATCACACTTGACTAACCACACTATTTACTTTATAATTTATAGACCAGTTTTACAAAACTTTAGAGAAATCTTCTGCTGCGTAATAAATGTCCAATGTCCTTCTTTATATTCGTTCAATAACTTTGAACCTCTCAATTATAATTCCGACAACCTACCATGGTACACATCTGAGTGATCCTACAAATCGTTTACATACTATACAATAATACAACAATTAACAATATTTGTCCGGTTATAAAAACCCTTTCTACATATCATGAGTTATGAGTCGTATATGCAATTTTTATATTGATGTATCTATGTATATGCAAATGTGAATGCTCTATTTTTGAGTATTTTTGCAAACTGAAAAGGGTTTATTTAAATAATAGCTCAATAATAATAGGTGAACAGAAACAGAACACAGTTAATGTGCAAAATTTCCTTACTTAGTAGTTTCAATTCATGGTCCCTCAAACCTGGTTTACATGTTTCAATTTCAAAATTTTTCTTCACAAAACCCGCATTAAAAAGACCTTTTTTGCTTACCAAATAAAGAAAGCCGACGATCGTATGTATCTTATGTATCTACCATAATAGAAAAGAACAATTTTCCGAATACTATTATTGTAAAGAAGATAGAAATTCTATGTATGCGTGAGGTATACTTTGAAATCTCTACCTGTACCTGCTTCTTTAGTTTTCCTTCCACTAATCATATACAATCTCCATCACTGGTTTAGGTTTCTAGCCATTTGCTATCATATCTGCTATCCTATTGATATGATACACTTCTCTCTCTTATTAATAACATCAATTTTATATTTTCTTTGTGTAATAAATATATCATCCATGATCAGCATATATGTGGTATATAAAAGGTATTTCACATTTTGACCTCCCAGGACGACGTACATGCATATTTCTAGTTTAAAATCTTAATTTGGTTTTTTGATAATTTATTTGTTTTGCTAATTGGTTTTCATTAGGTGAGCAGAATATGTTGCAAATGGAATAGGTATCTTCAACACATAGATAGTCTTCAGCTAATAATATTCTTCTTAAATAGATGTAGATGAATAACAAATGAAGTTTAATAGAAGATTTTTTAGGATTCTTTAAATAGAATAGATCATTGTACGAGTACTGTTTGACTCGCTTAAAAAGGATTCCTTGTACATATAATTGTTTCGGTCGTTCATGAGGAGATAAAATGTAACATATACTTTTAGTATTCATTTTCCAATACTACTTCAAATATTAAATTTTATTGAAAGATACACATATATGAATAACATGTAAGCTTAGACAGTGGCTTCTTCGACCTGCTGTGGAGGTTGTGCGCCTGTTCAGTAAATCGCAGATATTCTCCAGAAAATTGAAATATTCTCACGTTGCATGCATTTATTAATGCATAATGTAAATGGGTAAAGGGATTTTTTTATACTTAGGAAGCCTTATTTGGATATTAAATTGAACTCATTGAAGTCATTGAAGTGCTATGCCATGTGTTTACTGTTTTTTGTTTATTAAAATTTAGATGTCTTTAAACCTCTAACAGATTTTGTTACAAACTTTAAGGTACAGTACATTATGCGAATATTAAAAAAATCAAGCTGCTTTTAAATATGATGATCTTTATATTTGATAATGTAGCAATGAAAGTTAATTGCTAACATAAAAATAAGGCATTTGACTTCCATTATTGTTAGTTTTTAAGAATAGTTTGTTTTATATTTGTTTTATATTGTAATGAATTTATTGTGTTCTCTGTTAATATTGTTATTAATAAATTAAGTACTGAACTTGTCGTTTAAGTGTACCTACATTATAGTTTTTGGTAAATGGTTGTATATTCTCTTATTTCCGGCAGACGGCGAAAATGCCATAGGTGTAAGCCCTATGTATATAATATAATTGTTATAAATTTCTATGTAATACTATGCTATACTACTACTACTATTACTACTAATATTCTCTTAGTCTAAGTTTATTTTCATAATATTTCACTTATGTATTTCATTTTTATTACTTTTTATTTATTCTCAAAGAAGAAAGATTTTAATTTTATTTGTATATTTTAGTAACGACTTTCAGATACCAACTTTCTGCAGTAGCACTTTTTTTTCAAGATTTAAATTAAACCTAAATATATAACCATACTAAGACAATGTATTTATAACTTCATGTCTTCTTTGATTTGTTATCTAAATATTGTTATTCTATTATATTTCATAAAATAAGTAATAATTTTTGAATAATTTCTCACACTAAAATGCATGAAATAAATTTTCCGACCTTACCCCTTATGTTAATAGGTTGTATGTTAACGCCCAATGTCCTTTCAAAAATACTTTTTCCAAAACAGCATTCCAATTTTTTTTTTCTTTTTTGAATAACAATTTTACGCACTTTCCCACGTTTTTACGTTGTCTTTATTATCCTTTAACATAGAAAAATAAAATCTTTCTTTGGCACTTGCCAACATTTTTATGACACTTGCTTATTTTGTTGGTTGCCTGTTCCAGCACAGCAGGAAATTCTGCAATTTTACTTAAAATTCTCACGGCTACATTTTGTGGCTGGCTGCCTTGGGTAGCCTCTGGCTGCTTTAAAGGGCCCCTGAACTTAATTATCCCTTAACCGACAACAAGTGTCAGAAACAGTCGTTGATCGTTTTGGTTAACGATTTTCTCACGCTGCATATTTTGTACGTTTTGTACGTTAAAAAATCGTTACTTTTTCCCACCACACGCATATCCTTACAGTCTGAAGTAAACCTCATATTTCTGTCTTCTGTCTGCCTGCGTTCGGAGCTGTGCGCCTGGTTTCTCTTGGCAAAGTTCCTACCAAATTTAGATAAAAATTCTCACGCTTTATTGCCAAGGCCCAGCAACAAGTGGAAGAGTGTGTACTCTTGCCCTAGTTTCTTAATTGGTGTGTATAACATTTTGCACTGACTTTGGTGGTTGAACTCATGTGTCAGGGACGCACGTGCCTTGGCACACTTTCTTTTTATGCACATATGTTGCTTTATAAGGATTCACAGGATATGGCAATATGGCAACATTTTTGCTTTCCTTGCAGTTTGTGAACGTGATGAAGTGTTGATTATGCGAAATCAAATTAGGTTTGCATGATGTCACTGTACTTATCTCGCATTTGCAAATTATTTCATCACTTCAAGGTGAGTAATGTTTATCTATTAAGAATAGATATGAAGTACTGAAAATGTTTTCTGGAATAAAGTAATTTTAATTATTGTTTGAATTATGTTTTATATTTGAGGCTGGTTATTAGTCTTGCTATCCGAATCAGAAGGGATACACTACTACATATTATAATTAAATTTCGACAGTGATTAAGACTATTAATAAACACTACAATATCCTTTAGTGCCTATTTTCAAAACTATTTTACTTTAATGAAAGCCAATTGATAGCATAGGATTTTATTTTTAGGTTAAGTTTGGTTAGTTTGGCGAAGCCTAAAATATTATTTAATGTTAGGTTTAGTAATTGGTAAAGATCTTCAATAAAGGGGGCTCCTAAAGTATTGAGTCGCTGCCGTGCATGAGCGGAGCAAATACATAGCGACAGGCAATCTCATGTACTATCTTTGTTGATCTGAACAAAAAGATTTTGTATTTGGTCTTCTTTATTTTTAGAATATATATTTCCTATGTGCTATAGTTCAGAACTCATTGAGTTTTCTAATATCGCAGACAAATTATATATATTCTTAAATTTCGGTTTTATTGTTTGTATTGTCAAATCCGATGAACTGGTTGCAGTACTAGAGATAAAAGTGATGGATCATATTGTTTTCATTTTATTTAAGATAACGAAAAAGAAAAGTTTTATAAGTGATAAGCATAAAGAGCTTTATATTGTCACTATTATCTGCCCTTTGGGCATAGCTATACAAGACCTATCTATGCTGAGGTAGTTGTCCAAAGGCCGGAGATTTTGAACAGCTTGAATCATTTTAACAAGATTAATTTTTAACCACTGTCAAGTTTGTAGCAGTCTCTGATTTTCTACATTTACGTAGACTTCTGAAACAGGTTCCATTCCATTGAGGACTGTATGCTCAGTCTAGAAGGACAAAAGTATATCATAATTATCATATTCTCAAGTATCAATTAAACTTATGGAATAATAACGTAAGATTAAAAAGATTTGCCAGTAATAAACTATTGAATTTGTTATTAATAAAGAGTAAAGAATTACTAAATGTACATACGACAATGTAATAATGTATATAATATATTGTGAGACGTTGGGACAGCACACTGGCTAACAAGTGGCCCCACTGAAGTGAAGGATTAGCCAAAATAGACAACGAACGACTTGGGTCCTTTTTCGTTCTTCAATTCACGAATGTCCTTATTGAGTTAAAGCTAGAGTGGCTTTCGTTTGCATAACTACGTCGCTTGTTAATGCAAGCAGCTCATTTAGCTTGAGGTTGCTTGCCAAGTCATCACCAACCCAATGGTGTCCCAAAACAGTCTTTCTCCTGTTTGCCAGTGTTGGATGTTGCCACAATATATATACCGCTGTCTTCTTTCCTTCTAGACATAGTATCTTCCTCAGCAAGTATCTTCATCAGCAAGAGATATCTTTTTGAGGCGATACTTTAAGTTTCCATGTCCCGTAATCAATGAGGTCAGCTATCTTAGGGCTGACAATTGACAATGACAATATATTATGTAGTTAAGCTAGTATTAGCAACTAGTATTATACATGATTATGCAAGTCAATTCAGTAGTTCAGAAGTAATCACTGATCTTAGTGATGCTGAAATGTAAAGTTCTAATAATACTCTTGAGCGATTAAGTATTAAGCCCTTGGTTATAATGTAATTATTGTTATCTAAAAAATTTAGCTGTGAAATATGTTTTCATGCTTTGAACTCTGATTTCAAAATCTTACTGTTTAAAGTATACACATGAAAATTCTATCTCTATTCGATTGTATATTTCTTAAACTTTTGCTAGATATTTTATTCATAAAGTTGGTGTACTCTTCTCTTTCTCCTTACATACCTTTTTTCTGTAGATGCTTGCAAAGGTTTTTATCTATTTTTCTTCTTACTGAAATAGCTTCGTCGGTTGACTTTTTATGCATCTGCATATTTGATGACGTTTCACATAAGAATTTCTTCTTATTTAGGTTTCATGTGCATAAAATCGTTTTTAATGTTTCTGTTCATCTTTACTAGATTTGATGCTATCCTGTTAGCATCGTTTCAGTTTATCAGAAAATTTTTTAAAAATTCACACGCTGCAATTTTCCCAAACCCACATAAATTGGCTTCTTTGTATTTAATTCAATGAGTTTTTTTTTTGTATCTCAACGTCTCAACGCATGCATAGGAAAACCAGATGCCGTCATTTATTTTCAGTTTGAACAACTTCCGGCGTAAACCTAAAGGTGCAATTTCTACCTAATAACACATTGCGTATGAAGGGATTTACTGGCGTGGCGCATGTTCTTCCGGTAGACAAAACGAATTATTTAAATTTGTGTTATTACAATTTAGAGAGTTTTACAATACAGGGTGTTATATTATATATAAACAGTATATAACACTTTATGAAGAAACACTTTATGAAGAATAATTTGGAATTAAATTCGTGAACTATATGTGTTTTTTGTTGTTTCTTTTAAAAGAAAGTGAAGTAAATTGTTGTTGTTTCATTTTATATCAGTATCCATTTTTGCCCAGTAGTAATCTTAAGATTTTTGGGGGTCTGTTCCTAATTGACCTAAGAGAGCTTTTATTTTTCTAAATCAGAAACATACCCAACATCGAGTTGGTTTTTTTTTACTTAAACGGGGAAGTCGTGCCTCTTTCGATCCTTATAATCTCTAACCTATTCTGACGGTCTTCTTAGTCGCTTTTAACCATGATACCACAACCGGCCATGAAATGTGCTTAACTAGACAAAACTGCCACTCCAAAGTTACCTTACCTTATTCTTGCTTGATGCAATGCGTTTTTGATATCATTGATATAAGTAGTGTCAAAAGTATCTAATAAAATTTGAAGAGGAAGCTAAAACTAATTAAAACAATTGATATAAATAAAAAAATATGCTTTTACGTCTGCTTTTTTCTTTCCGGTAGGTAAAAAACACCAAAAACGGCAGTGTAAAGAGTTTAATCCATTAAAACCAAATCTTTAGATTAGGGCTGTCCGAAGCACGACCCGCGGGTTAAATTCGACCTGGGACATGTATTTAATCTACCACAATTACGTAAATTTTCTTTTTGTGTACTGATAAAACTGCATTATTATTATTATTTTAAATAAATTTCAATTAATGAATTAATAATATGAATGTTAATATGAATGTATGTATTTGCTTCGGTGGTCCTCCAATCTGTAAAGTGATTTGTATTGGCCCGCGATCGCATTTGTCCTGGACAGCCCTGCTTTAGATAATGATAACAAAAGGCGAAAAGGCCAAGTTGTAGAGAATTTCATTCCAGTTTTCAGGTTAAAGGGTGAATAAACTCAGAACTTAGAAACTTAAGTTTATCTAAATTAGATACAATGACAATAATTAAGAGAGAAAACAGGTTAATGATAAAGTCTGTAGCCATTAAAGCAGCTTAATACAATTCATTGCAATATAATAAAAAATATTGGGACAGTTATTGGAAAGGTTTATCGCGCATGCACGGTTACTTGCAGACTCTATAATAGTCATTGTAAAAACTGCAGTTATAGAGAGGAATGATGAAAGCACCTAAATGCAATTGATTGAAATATAACAAAAAAATATTGGGAAAGTTTAAACCCCACGATAGATACTAAATCATGTGGTAGGATGATAGGTTGTAGATAGATCAAGTAGTTTGATGTTTTGCATTCTGGGGAGTGTCAGTAGGTAATTGTCAATGTAAGTGATTTGGGCAGAACATAGTGTTTGACTAGTACTGTTTGACTAGTAAACAGACGGGTGGTTTCCTTTATAACAGAACTGATTGCTGGCCAAATAGTAAAGACTCTTTCCCGTTTGTTATATTCAAAAACAGTATAGTGGAAAGTGTGGTTTAACGGCAATATAATTATAAATAAAGTCAATATTTTAAAATATTACATAGACAGTAAAATGAGAATTAAATAATTTGACTTCTAAAGTCAATGTGAATGAAAATCATCTATCAAAATTAATTTTAAAAGAATTTCGATGTTTTTCCTAATATATAAATCATAACATAGAATAATAATTATTTTATAAAATCAGAATATTAACTTTAATTTGTATTATTTAAGATAATGTTATTTAATATAATGTTATTTTCATTCAAACATTATCTACAGTGTCAGTCGCCTAAACACCCTGTATAAAACCTGTAATGTGATATTCCCAACCTTAATGACTTCCGTTTCTTGCTGTTTGCATTTTAACGCTTCATTATTTATACGCTTCTTTATCTTAAGTATTTTAACCTGCGCTTAGCGATGTGCTACAAGAATTCTCGAACCAGCAGACGGTGTGCACTGGCTTCTCCTTACCTGCCTAACTGCTCATCAAGCAAATAGGTATGTTATTTTCGGTTTGTTTGCTTTAGCACCGTCTGTGTTTCTTTTATCAGATATAAAGCTGCAAACTCGTGTTTGGTTATACACAAGGGTTTTGCGTCAGAAGAATGTGTATGAAGTAATCCTGAGATTGTTGGCTCACTCATAACCATTTATGCACATGTCGCATCGTTGTTGGGTTGTTACATATGCTGATCTCCTGGTCACGCTGAAGTTGCTTACTCATCTTCTTTACAAAATATTCTCACGTTAGCGTTTTCTTTTTGTACGGCTTATCTTTTTCTGGCTTCCTCCAGATTCCCACGATCTTTTTTACACTGTTCGCTGTTTTTTAAGTTATGAAAAAATTTTGTATGTATCTTTAATGTGGCCGACTTAAGTTGAACTTAAGAATATAAAATCTACCTAAAAAGGCCACAAAAAAATGAACACATTTTAATCGGTTTTGTGTTCAGCGAGCAGCTCAAGTCGTTAGAGCATCCTTGACGCTACTTAACTGACTGAGTAAATCACTTGCTATAAAGACTGTGAACCTGTTTCGGAGTAAGACAAAATAGGCATAATTCTAAAAATATTCTCACGTAGGATTTTGACATGCTACCAAGCAAACACAATTAATATTGTATTTCCAAGAAAAAGGGTACCAGCATTTTTTTAAACTATCATACATTGAGCCTATATCATAAAACTATAATTTTAATCTTAAAACCTTAATAGGTAATAGGATCAATTCATTGAAATGTCGAAGCAGGAATGCTTTCACTAAACCCACATCATTTTTTTCATGTCGACACAAAATGTTCTCACGGTTAATTTTTTTTTTTAATTTAAATATATTTTCATGGATACAAAGCAAGAACCTTTTTTTAATTATAAAAAATTGTGCTGCAATATTAAAATGCGTTAGTTAACTTCACTAAAATGCTGTTGTCCTGTTGCATCTCCCAAAAGTATCGACAACTCTGAAACACTTTCTCACGCTTTATAGCCAGTCACATTCAAATAAACCAAGACATTTTTTTTCTATCAGTAATAAGTTTTCTGGAAACGCCCTACGTTCTTTATTTTCAATTTTTATTGTATGTTATCCTGAAATTTGTCTTTGATTTTGTCTAATGTTTGATTAAGAATCTTACACATTTTCCCACGTTTCTAATTCTATCTGCCTTTTCCATGATTTTCATAAACAAGATTTTTCTTTGGCACTTGCCAACATTTTTATGACACTTGCTTATTTTGTTGGTTGCCTGTTCCAGCACAGCAGGAAATTCTGCAATTTTACTTAAAATTCTCACGGCTACATTTTGTGGCTGGCTGCCTTGGGTAGCCTCTGGCTGCTTTAAAGGGCCCCTGAACTTAATTATCCCTTAACCGACAACAAGTGTCAGAAACAGTCGTTGATCGTTTTGGTTAACGATTTTCTCACGCTGCATATTTTGTACGTATCTGATTGTACGTTAAAAAATCGTTACTTTTTCCCACCACACGCATATCCTTACAGTCTGAAGTAAACCTCATATTTCAGTCTTCTGTCTGCCTGCGTTCGAAGCTGTGCGCCTGGTTTCTCTTGGCAAAGTTCCTACCAAATTTAGATAAAAATTCTCACGCTTTATTACCGTTCATGCAACAAGTGGAAAAGACCTCTCTATGCTTCTGTAGATTTCCCACGTTTGGACGTGTTGCTGCTAATGAGCAAGCTACGTTTGGTGGTTGATGTCGACATGTGAGGAGGAAGTGCACGTGCCTTTGCAAATAGCAACTGCCAACTACATTTGAACTGCTTGATGAAAAATAATCCTTGTAATTTATTGGCGGAATAAGTTATGAAGTTCATTATGGTATAGTGAGATTATACGAGTATGTAGGGCTATGATAGTTTGACATGCGAATGCTTTAGCTGAAGTTGAATGCGTTATAGCGGAAGAAGTGCTCTTGGATAAAACTTGATGGTAGTTACAAATAAGCATACAATAGATATTCCTCGTTTATGGTGTTAATCATTATGCGGAACAGTTTCAACCTTTCCACAAGTAGTGACATTCATATGTAAACAGAGTTCTCACCAATAAAATTATAGGTCAAAAGTACGCTCTTCAATTTGTAAGGTCACTTTAACTTGAGTTTCAAGCGTGTAAGTGATTACTATTAATTATTGATATTTTATAAAATTGAAGGAGTTGTTTTATTAACATAATTTCCTCTACATATACTACATTCCAAAAGTAAGAGGACACGTTTTTTGTTCTTACTTCAGTAATCATTTTATTAATTAATAAACCATTTCGGATATATAATACTGTATATATTTTTTTTATTCTTATTTTATAAAATAAATACATAAATATATAATTTTAAAGTTTTATTAAAATTAAATAAATATAATTCAAAAATTTCATTAGAAAAAGTTCGCTAAACAGAAGTTGTTGACATTCATCATTTTGCAATTAAATGGCATCCTCACAATGAAATATTGGGCAGTGACAGTTTCGCTCTCTTAAACATAGCTCTTTAAATATGCTTTTCCTTTTAACTTGATCATCTGCTCTCACGATATGACCACGTTAGTGAAATATCTGGGTGTTAACTATGTGAATGATGTCAATGTCGTCGCCAATTTTTGGAGGACAAACACTTTCAGTGCTGATTCATTATTCTGTGATTGCATTCTACTACAAGTAAAATAAGACATTAATAGAGCGAAAGTTTTATTTATCGAGACAGGTTCACATCTCAATTGTCTATATATACTTTGGCAATTCTTTATCTGATCTTTAGTCTATCCTTATTGTTAGACGCGGCGGTGCCAGGATGAATGAAATCGTTAATAGTTTCTAAGTATAGTCTTTAGTCACTAGCTCAGTGTCGAAACGACAACTATTTCTGTCCATAGTCGACATATGTATACTTTTTTGCTTTCATTCAACGTTAAGCCCATTTTAAGGGATTCATATTCGATAGCCTCAAAGACACCAGTAACATTATGCTTCCTGCAGCCAATGATGTCAATATCGTCATCGTAGGCAAGGATCTAGACACTTTTGTAAACGATTGAGCCATTACGATCAACACTTGTTTTGCGTATTATCAAACCCATGACGAAATTAAAGAGATTAAAATAATTATCTTGTCTGAAGCCTCGCACGGTATCAATGGTATAAGAGGGATTAACCCTTCCTTGACGGAGTTTCCGACTCTTCTCAACGTCATTTTGCATTAGTTTGTTAGCCTTGCAGGTATACTCAGCTCTTATATTGCGGCGTAAACACGATTCATTATGGGGCTATTGAAAACTACTTTTTATTCGACAAGAAGATGATCAGTAAAGACGTATTCAATTGAACATTGAATACTCATAGTTCTAGGTTTATTATAAGAATAACAATTTTAGATGCAAACTAATCGTATTTTGCTAGCTATATTGAAATAACGTTTCAGCTCAATTTAAAATACATTATTTAAAACATCATAAATAGTAGAAAATTTCAATACATGTGGTACAAAAATGTTTAAATAATTAATCAAAACTTTAACTATTTATTAAGGCAATTATTTTTTAAAGTGGTTTTTCGCACAGTAGTGAATACAACAATAAAAATTCATTTTATATTATTTTAATTAATCGAATTTTTATCTGACTATGCAGCTGTTTTGAGTATTGCCAAATACTCATCAGTGGTCTTAGAAATAATTCTTGTATTTAATTATTCGTAAATAATTATTTTTGAGACTGGAAGTACCAGGATTCGAACTCGGGTTCTGCCGAGTTCTATGTAATAAATATTATTATGGTAATATTAATAAAAACTAAAAAGTTGGTCACAAAATATTGATGATTTTTATCTTTAAAGCATTTACCACTTGTATATAAAATAATACCTTAGTATTTACTTACATTCGTACTTATACGTACATACTTATAACCTTCGTATCACAAACTCCCTGTAACCTCTTTCATCTTCAAGTGCCAACATTTGCTGTACTAAGTAAATACTTCAAACTCTATAAAATCGATTAATGAATATTGCTTTAGTTTATTCAGCGGTTTCTCACGCCTTTATTATTTATATTTAGTTGTGTATTTAATACATAAATCCTTTCCAAGTGCATTACAAATGAAAATATAATTCAATTAAATTCTTTTTTTTAACGTCTGCCATAGACGTTATTTATTTTCCCTTTGCAACAAGTGTGCGTAAAAGGGTCTCGGCACATATTTTTCTCTTCAACAAGAAACATTTTCCCACAGTGAGCGCTACGAGTGATAAGCATTGCTGTGATATGATAAGGTTTATACAGTCACAGGATAAAAAAAAATTATTTTAGTTTTATAGCGATTATTGTATAACTAAAATAGCTGGAAGCCTGTTAGAAACATTGACAAAATCGATAATCTGAAACAAAATTTCTCACGCATGTAGAGGAATCCAAAAAATGTATTAAAAAAAAGAGTATAAAGACAATGTGTGAACCATTTTTTAATGCATTTTTTATATTAGTTTAAAAACCGAAGAGATTTTATTTCATTAACGCCCAAAAAAATTATGTAAATCACCGCATACCTGCCAAGCAACAAGTGGGTAGGTATCGAGTTTCTTAAGTTCAAAAACCCGATAACGAAATATTTTGAACATTTCTCACGCTTGACAAAATCATATGCAACAAAATTTTTCTTCAATTTCTTGAGCTCTGAACTTCGAACTGAACTGACACTGAGGCGACTGATATTTTTACTATCAATATTGGTTGCCTGGAGGTCTTCGCTAACTAATAAAACTGCAAGCCTGCTACTGTAGTTATCCAATTACGTAAATAATCAATAATATTTCTCACGACTTTACATGAAAACACTTTCCCGTATATTTAAAGAAGATCAGGTTTAAATGCTTATGAGATCTATTTTTTTAGATACAATTTTATGTAAAATATTCCATGAAACCGTGAGAAAAATATTCAGACTTGTTTAACGAAACACACATACAAAATTTATAGAATAGAAATTCAAAAACGATAATATCCACGACATAATTGAAAGGTTTTTGTGATCCTCTTCAATATCCATTATTAAAAGTTCAGGTAACTCAATGTAAACTACCAGCACATCTAACTTTGTTGCAACTCAGGTAATTTTCTTGCATTCATTTTCACATACTCATTCATCCTCACAAACACACTCATATAAAATGTTAGCAATAATTTTCCTCATCCTGCGCACATTTTCCATACACACCTCAATTTTCCTGCTTTTCTGATGTCTTGTTCATTTTTCGGAAAATTTGACTTTTTCTAAATCGCAAACCCTTATCGACTAGTTCGACTCTTCTGTCCACTTGTTATCTATTTTCATTGTGTGAGTAAATGAAAACATCTATTCTATTCCATCTACTTATCTATTAATGGAGAGATAAGTACACATTAATCTATTTAAATAGTGTCTTTATTTAATTTCTGTCTATATTTTGTTTCTATAATTATTCAACCATGTTATTTTGAAAAGAAATTCTCTTCATGTTATGTATTTACATTTTATATCTTAGTTGCATCTAAATGGGACTTGCATGCAATGACTCTTGAGTATTAATTAGGATTTCAAACATAGGTTATCTCTTCATCAGATTTATTTGCTAGCCTTAATAGCAGTGTCAACTACAGAGAGATAACTGCCTAAAGCTCTAATTAAGACTTTAATTGGATACTGCAAAACTTTGGCTGCAATCTGAAAATACAATTGCGTGTGCAAATAAACAGAGGCGTATCAAGATTTGTGGAAATGGGATTTTACTTATACTCGTATGTAATGTGTTCATATAAAAAGTTGTAATTTTAGTACAATATGAGAAGAGCTAAATGAAATAAGTACATTTAATATTTTCTTATTATTTATATATTACGAAAAATTTCATGCCAATTGGCTTACTGGTGTCTTTGACATATCTAGTGTTGTGCCACCTACTACTTTTGTAGAGTTCCGCAGATATTTATAAGTGCAACGGTAATTTTTGTTCGTTTATTTGTCACATATCCGTTGTGTTTGGTGCCGTTAGCAAGCAGTTTCGCTCGCTAATGGCGCTAATGGTTCGTCTTTGATATTTGTTCAAGACACTCTTTGAGGTTTACCGCAAAGTCCACTACAGCTCAAATAATGGCTCTTTGATAATGATACCACGGATTAGTATTATTTGTGGTGTTATCTAACATTTTTGCAGTTTTTTGATGCTGTTAGCTAGCACTTGTGTTGGTTTTTCTGCTGTAACTATGAAATTTTCTTGATGACGTATTTGATATTTGTTTTAATAGTATTTGTTGTCTTTATAGAAATTGTGGGCAACATTTGGCTGTCGATGATAAATATCTCTAGAGCGAGGTGTTCGCTCTATTATATATTATAGCATATTATTATATGCTATTTATCGATCTGATATACAAAGATCAGCAATTAACTTTATTTTACTTACACGATTATTTTAGTTGACTAGTATGTGGCTGTTTAAAGCGATGCATAGCTCATTATTGTTATTGTTAAAAGCTAGAAAGCAATGTGAACTTAATCGATGTATTGCATATAGCCTTTAGGCTATTTAAAAATTTGGATTTGTTGCAAAACCCAGTTGTTTCACAGCTTGTGGCTTGTTCCATAAAAATACCTCCTAAGTGGTACAGCTTTTTTCTGCCAAAAGCTGGACATTCACAAAGAATGTGCTCTGAGCTTTTAATGCGCATTTCACAAAAAACGACAGTTGTTGTCTGAAGATTAAAAAAAAATTATTTAAGTGATACTACAGAAAACAATCACCTGTATAGTAAACAGATGGAGTTCTTAAGAGTTCCCTTCGCTGAGATAATATATCATTTGCTTAATACTGACCTACAACCTCAATTCTGTTCTGCTGAAGAAGGATACCTTACCATAATTGTAGGGATGAACCAGCTCTTTAGCCTGGCGGTTACATGTTAATAAGTATTCAATATATTATTGAAATATTAATAAGAATATTTTATTGGAATAAAGGTTATATTATTATTCTTAACAAGGTATGTATTTCCCATTGTAAGAAAGGTGTTAATAAATCAAATTCCTCCATAAATTTTTTATGTCCTTCTCTGCTGCACGTGTGAACTATTTGTCATTTGTTACCGGCGAAATTTTCAATGTAAAATTCCATTTCATTTAATTAATACCAAAAATTTTGTTCCATGTTTTTCGTATTTTCACAAAAGAACTCTGATTGGTAACCTTTTGTTCCCTAAACTAACCTTCAATCACAGAATAAAAATTTAACACACATATCTCCACATCTGGCATAGTTTTTACTATTCTACTATTCTGGTTCTGTTATCCTGGTTCTGTCAAGGATGTAAGTGTTGCAAAAAACAAAAAAAAAACACAAACAACGAGCCAGAACGAGCGAGCAGTGTGCGTTCCGCTTTCATTTCACAAGTTTATTTTGCTAATTTACAGCACAAAAGCAACGTTTTGCCAATTTAAAAATAAAAAGTTTTCTTCAACGAGTCCGCATTGTAGGATGCTATCTGTAATTAAATACTCGTTAGCATGTTCGCTGGAGATTTCTGGCGTCTAATGCACGTTTTCTGTTCGCTGGGTAAAAATCGACGTTAATTAATTTAATTGAGTGACACTATCAAAATAATACTAATGAATAAATACCCATGTTGGCTCGTTAAGATCTTTTCAAAAGATCTTTAATTGCAACAGCATAAAGCAGCCCGACACAAAAATATCTCACATGACTTACTCTACTCTAATTTATGAAGCCTTTTAAATCTTTGTTAACAGCTTGTGTTGTGTTGTGTTGTGCTGTACTGTGCTGTACTGTGCTGTGCTGTGCTGTACTGTGTTGTGTCTATGTGCAAATGTTTGTATATGTTTAATGGCTTTACGGGTCGTAGCAGTAACTTTGCCAATTAGCAATAAAAATGGTAACGAAAACAACAGCAATCACATATTAAATTAATGTGTATGTCGGTTAGTCGGTTGTCGGTTGCCGGTTGTTCGGTCGATTTATCTTGCTTGTCCGTCTATACGAAATATTTAAAAAAAATAACTGTGTAGGTACTTCCCATACCACAAAATGTGGCATGCATGCACGTACTTATCCATACCGACCATACTCAACCTTCTTCATCTATCTCTACCTGCCTGCGCTGCTGCCCATTTGCTAACAGTTCGGTGATATAATAGTCTGTCTTCTACCCTCCACTTTACCATTGAGAATTTCATCTAATAAACTTCTTCAATGTTTGCTGCTGTTGTGTGCTGTGCGCCTATTCGAAATGCCAACTAATTGCTTATTTTTAACCCATTCAAATTATTGTTGTGCTCGTTATTATATTTAATTTTACTTAATGAACAAAAACTACAACAACAAATAGCGATAACAATAACAACAACTTATCCAAGTATTGTCCCATTCATTAGTGTTCATTAGTGCAACAAAATGCTCATTTCCCTGTTGCCAATTAAATTTCCACTTATGCCAAGTTAACTCACTTCGTTAATTGTTGTGGCTTTTTAATTGGGCCCTTTTCACAAATTGAATTGAATAAAAACAACAACAACAACAACGACGACGACAACAACAACAACAACCATCATCATCAACTACCACCATAAATTGCATTAATGGGCTTAGCATAGTACTAAGAGCGGGCCACACTGACGAATACAACTGCAAAAAAGAGTTCCTCTGGCTTAAGTTTGTTAATGAAATGAAAATTCACGTACCCCAAATCGTACGTGTCGTGCCGTTTGCTGGAAACTGCTCGCTGTCCCGCTTGCTTTTTCGACTATCGCATGGGCAGAGTGTAAGTGTTGCCAGCCCATTTCATGAGACTACGATTACTTTAAATAAATTTTTAAGCAACTAAGATTAAAACATTTAAATCTATAAACAGTAATAGATGAAAAAATGATTCCAAAAATGTAGCACAGTACCAGTATACTACTACAATGGATCTATTTTTAGGCTCGTCTCATATAAGAGATATTGACGCCATGCTATAGCTACTGGCAAGCCAAAACCTGTGAGTACTTCACTAAATTTAGTTGGAACTGACAACAATAGATGCGCGGATAATCTTATAAGAACCGGTTTATTTAAACGATTCTGTCGACCGGAAATATTTGATCAAGAATAAGTCTCTAATGAATAATTGGGTGAAAATAAAATAAAAACACTACTGAGACAAGACTTTAGATAAGTGCCATGTTATATAGCTGGTTCACTGTTGTTACTACAACGAGACTGGTAGAAATAGCTGATAGAATTACTAACGGATAATCTTAATCCATATAAGATGTCCTACTAAGAAGTACCAAGATGTGTATTTTATGTCGGATGCAGAAGTCAGACTCTGTAAAATAGCTTTAATATTTCATGTTGAGCTTGAAGAAATAATCCAAGTCATGAAGGGAGCACAATTGATGTTTAAGTTGCAAAATCCGTCAACAAAATTACAATAATAATTATCTTAACTTTCATTACTATTTTAACAAGCGAGGTTTATCTGATGTAGATGTGTCGCCTACCTAAAAGAGCACGACGTTTTAAAATACAACAGATAGTCTGCTGACCTCAATAGCATTTACTACAAAGTGAGTTTTTTACTTTAATGTTAAGATCTAACAAATTTTAAGACGTTTTAAAATAAAAAATGAAAAGGAAGGCGGATGTTATCTAGACTGTTCTTAAAAAAGGAACGAACCGACACTTGTTAATAGTTACTATACTTCACTTTAGATTTATCGAATATACTTTCATATGGCAACAGACTGTTCAGGATGGCTGTTCTAACTTTTCTATTCCGAATTTGAAACAGGATCTAATATCTAATCTAATATCTCTAATAGTGCCGAAGTAATAGTTAAGGTACTCTCTGAAGTACCATCGCCTTTTAACATGGAAAAAGGTTTTTTGCAGGATTTCGAAATAAATATTTCCATTTTTTTTATAGGTTTTACTATATTTGCTATTTTTTCACATATTGTATCTTTCTCTTACCTTCTTATCTTCCTGTAGTTTTTTGTCTTTTTCTTCAACTGCTTGATGTTAAAAATAGCAATAAAACATGTTGGCATTCGAACAGATGCTCTGTGGTTACATATGTGTAAGTTTGCATATTTATAGGCGCAAGTAATATGGAATAAAAAATACTTGTTTGCATAAAACAATATTTGATTGTTAAAAGAATTACTTTCACTAATCATCACAATAGATCAGGTATTACTGTAATTTATGCTGATAATTAAGTTTTATTAGGTCCTGTATGAAAGAGCAGAGGAGGAAATTTAATTTTATGGGTGAGTAAGTAGCTTAAAATCTCTAGGGGAACTCATCTGCAACAACAGTAGTAAACAACAAAATACAAATATTTTTATCTTAATATCTCCAAAACTTGGATTATAACGAGAATCTACAAAATACGGTGATTAGACTGATATCAATCGGTTTTATGCTGAAATAACGGGAGTCCCAGTTGTGAATATTTGACATTAAGATTGGATTAAATAGCAAACGTGTTAACAATGAAGTAAAGAAGTACAACCAAGTATACCAGATACAGAGGATGTTTAAAAATACAACTAATTGATGATATCGATTAATAGTTGAGAGCTATAAGCAGAAAAATTGTAATGTTTGTAATGTGAAACCAATGGGTAATGGATCAAGAAAGTAGAGAGAGTTAAAGCCCGGGCCTGGTTGAACCGCTAAATGATATTAATTAGAGTCAGAAATAAGTACTCAATTTCTTTTCTTTTCTCTTATAATTAAGCAAATGGTTTACATATCATACGTAAATAATAAAATTGGCTTATATGGGTTATAGATTATGAATATATTTGGAATGCTATATATTTTCTTTGTTTCGTGATTATCCAACAGTATTGTAGAATTTATTCTTCATTTACATCCCATTATGTATTATTAAAAGTTTAGACGTGAAATCGCCCAGAAGAATCCTATTGTACCAATTTCACTATTGATACAAAAAGCCCCATAGAGCTTTGTGATCAAAGTCCAGAACTAAATCTAGAGAAGAGTTCTTAATCTGTTCTGAGGACAGAAATTCCATATGAAACAAATATCTACTGTGCGTTATTAAAGCTGGACAGTCACAAGATATCATTTGCATCCTTTATATAAATATTAATTTATATTTATTGTATATTGAATGTATTCCCATATGTTGTATAAGGAGAGTAGTCTTCCTTGGAAAGAGGATCTCTTTTAAAATTCGTTCGTAAAAATTACATTTAAAATAAACAAACGTGGCAACTCTGCAAGACATTAGATACCAAGCCGAAATACTGCAATAAATATAAAAGTTTAATTGAAAAAAACCCTAATTAAAATGCATTTTCATTGTGGTATTCCATAGAAGAACGAGAACGACTACTCATACTGCTATGAGGCGGAGAAGGAGCGGCAGCACAGTCAAAACTGTTAACTACAACACAGCACAAAACACAGTTTTTCATTCAAAAGCCATTTAAACTTCTTGCGTGTGGCATGAGTACGCGTGTTCGTGTGTATGTGTTGCAATGGCTGCGGGCATATTTAATTACAAAAGCTGCTAATTAGGATGCACACACCCACGTTAATTTGTTTGCAAACCAATTAACTCGGCGCATAGTATCAGGCGCGCAGAATTCACAACAACACAACACAACACAAATTAAATACAATATCGCACGTTGTCTCACTAAATGTGTACATATGCACGGCGGTACTAAAGCAGCTACCAAGCTAGTCAACCAGTCAACCAGTCAACCAGTCAACCAGCCAACCAGCCCACTAAAAGCCAGGAACCAACCAAAAAACGTGAGCGGCGCGGCGGCAAAAACTTTTCTCAGCGGGAAAAGCAAGAAGGCTGGCTGCTGCCAACAGAACTGAAATTGAAAACGAAATGAAATAAAATTTAATTAAAATAACAAAAACAACAAAAACAACACCAACAACAAAAGCAGAAATAATGAAAAGCTTAACAGAAAGCGGTGCGTGCTAATGAACTAAGTAATTAACTCAATCCACAGAATGTGGGAAGGATGAGAGGACTCGGGTGCGAAAAGCGATGTAGACGAGTGTAGGGGTCGGAGAGAGAGAGAGAGAGAAAGATAAAGTGGGGCGGCACGGTGACACGCCAAAAGACAGACACGACAGACTCACAGACTAGTTTTTGACAGCAGACAGAAGTAAGAAAGACGCGGACGCAGCCAGCACAAGATGTCCTTACGTACACGTAAAACACAGCGTTACGTCATGTGCCGCATTTTCGTTAGGTTACGTTGCGGTAATTTGAGAGGTTTTATTTATTGCGGCGCGTCGGTTTGCAAGTGATTAATTAGTGCGCTGCTAATTGGGTTTGTCATGTTCGCAAGCCACAAGGCGGCAAGGCGGCAAGACGGCAAGAGGTAGCAGTCATCTGGCATTAGGCATCGGGCAACGGGCAACGGGGGGCGATGCTGTTATCTAGGCATGTATCTGGCATGCCTGTCTGTAGGAAGCTGTTAATAGCAAAAAAACTAATTTGTTCAAAAGTTAAAATTAAATGCAGAACTCACTGCTAATGAGTTTGCATGTCCCTGAAACTCGCATCGCACAGCACCACCATCAGCAGCAGCAAAGTGTGAATGTGAATGTGAGCGTGTGGTTCTACTTAGTTACATTGATAAAGTTTTAATAATAATTTATGTTACAAAACATTTCCATTAATTAAATTTAAAATTGTTACTGGTTTTTTCACGGAGAAGCATAAATAGCAGTTGTCACCGGAGTGCTCACGCAGTCCGCAATGAGACTCAGTCGTCGTTCCACGCTTGTGTCTACAATATTTTGAGTCAAAGTAATTTGGAACGACTACAAAAACAAAGAAACTATTTAACCGAGAAGAAGAAGACCAAATTAAGACCATCAGTTAAGGCATGGAAAATATGGAATGTAGAGGAACTTTCCTTTCTTTCGAAATATGTGCTTACTAAGCAGATAAGAAGACATTTTGACCGCACATCTAATGGTTAAGAATGAGAAATTTGAAAATCAGATATTCTTAACGTTCGTATTTCTCAGAAAAATTATAAAGACAAAATCTAAGGATAAGAAACTTATCAGTTTTAATATCAATTGCCACCAAACGAATCGTTAATGTTATGAGATACTTCCACTTGTCGTAAACGTGCCCAATCTAAGCAATTCTATAATTTGTGCAAATATATAAATTGTGTATATTGTGTACATTGTGTAAAAGTGTGTAAAATATACCTGATATAATTGAAGATAGAAATTTATACATGAGTGAAGGTATTTCATTGTTTTTGTATTTCATTATACGAGACAATGACAGACTACAACTTATAAGATCTATTGTCCTATTGTTCATTGTAGTTGTAAAAGCATGTTATGAGACTTCATGTGTTAAAACCTTATTTAGAAAATAAATCTCAAATTCATCAAAATATGATAATGAATGGGCAACATTTTCAGATACTGCCTATATCTGTTTATCTAAAAATTGTCTTTACCCATTTATACAAATTCAGCTACCGATAAAGTCTTTTGTAGTTATAAGCTAAAGGTTATTTCAGTTTTTTATTGCAGCTTTTCACAATCCCTTATTATATATATCAATTCAATATGTTAAGTGTGTTCTAGCGACTAGAGTAAATCTTGAATTTAAATTAAATTTTGAATTTGGAACTTCAATAACAGAAATCTACCGCATAGTCTAGTATATTTATCATTGTGTACACTGTCTCCTATTATTATTATATTTCGTAAAGTTGCACAGTGAACTAGAGATCTATTGTGCTCCTTCATGGACATCGAGAATTTTTTCAATATCAACTACATTTATAAACTGTTGTATTGAACCTTACAGAGTTTTATTTCTTTATCTCTTATAGGAAGCTCACCTAGGTACTTTTTTCGCTTGTTTGGCCAACTTCTGACGTTTGTTTTAAAGTTTTATGATAGTTTAATCTACTATCACTTTATGATAGTTTAATCAATTTTAATAATTCCATAGTTACTCTTCTTGTCTGTTTTGTTCTGACAACTTTCCTTGATGGTTTGGTTAATAGATTTTTGTGTTTCCTTAGGTTGCCATAGTATATATGGCTTGGACTAAGTGCGATATCATGATTAGACAAACAGCTAAAATGAATCTTATAAACTATGTGTCAAACTTTATAATTAAAATTATTTCCTATATAAATATTCTTTTGAATCAGCTAGTCTTATTTGTTTTTAAAAGTTGTAAATTGTAAGTCTTTTAAAATTCTATTGATTTACTTCAAATTAATTGATAACGGTTTTTCTAACGTAAAGTTGAAGTTAGCTGAACTGATATAATGAATTCAGTTGGAACCCTCAGTAAGTTTCAAGGATACCGTGCCCCTTTACATTCTGTATTAAAGAACGTTAATCGAATTTACTGATATAATTATCAATTGAGTAAATAAGAATTTTTAATAATATACAATATTTTTTTTTCCTATAAATTATATGCATTATTCAACTCAGAACAATGGCAAGAACAGGGTTAAGATTTTCTGGTATTGCAGAATACATTTTTTAATAGCTTTTAATAATGTCAAGGTGGAATTGATATTATTGTAACAGCCAATGCATCAAAAAAATTAAAATTATATTTTCACATAAAAATAATTAAACTATTTTATTTTGTATAATAATAAATTTAATAAACTCTAAAAAAAATCTGCAACGGAACCCTCAAAGTATCTAATAAACATTTTTCGGTAGTTGTTTACAAACCACATATGATAATGTATGTGCACGTACCAAAAGGGAACAACAGACGGAAAGGTAAACGACCATTAAATAATGAAGCATTCGTATTCAAAACCTAACAACAACACGTATCGCACCGACCAATACGACCAATAACTGAATCAACTTATTAGGTAGGGCCATTCTTTTATTTAGATTAGATTGAAGAGTTGGAAACGTGTGTGCATAGACTGTTGCCATGCTGCCATGCTCAAGAATCTGTTGCGCTTTTTGAGTTGCTGCGTTCCTGTTCTTTTGACAAATAATCGATCGGAAAAATTTATTGATTTTTGATTGATGGAGGCAGTTTGGGCTCGTTAAAATCGCCATAAACCAGATTGTGTGTGAAAATGATTTCAAAAGTATAAAATATCAAATATTTTTTTAAAAAATAAACTTTACTCTTAAAGCTTATTTTTGGCATTGTTCAACAATCAGATTGTAAAAAATATTTTAAAAAAAACATACTGTGTACTTCCCCAAAATGTTTTTGTTCGGTTTGTTGGGGCGGATTAGTTAGCTTTAAATGCGCGGCAAGCAGCAAATGCAACAAGTTCAGCGACTTGTTCTTTATTAAAAATTATTTCAATTTTTCTCTTACCAAATACTTCACTCCTCTAAACTCATACTGGTTCCCCACAAATATGCTAGTTGTTGAAAAGTCGTAGGCATACCACACATAAAAAAAACAATATCGCATGGAGTAAACGAGAATATTTTGGGGATCGCACTGCACTCTGAGGGTCAATAGCTGCGCTGTGTAAACAATAGCAGCAGAAGAACGTGAAATACGTATGTAAATATTGGAGTAAAAAAGCCGCTGCATGTGGGCCCAAATGAACAACAAAGCCACAGCTGTACTTGATAAGAAGAATGTAGAGAATACTGATTCGAAAATGACAATGCTTTATTAAAATAAAAATTTCATGAAAATATTATTTGTATTTTAAAAAAGAACTTCATCCGAAATCGACTCTGTGTATATTGTATGGTACAAAACTGGCATGATTAACACATTTTTAAGATTTTGTAGGAATGTTGATTCTTGTGCAGAACTCTACAAAACCTTCCTTCGTATTACTAAATTACTAAAGATGTTAAAATATTCTAGCAGTTCCTATTATATTACCATACTATTACAAGGAATAACGTTGATAAAGAGATATGAAGATGAAAATTGTACTTTATTTTAACTTAAACACAAATTGAGGTTATTTGATCCAAATTTTCATGACTCTTTCTAGATGAAACTCAGGCGAAGGTACTGAACTTATTTTGTAATAATCACAACACATGAGCCAGGAAGATGCATAAATATTTTACCTTTTATTTGACCAACCTAAGGAGTGTGGTAGTTAATAAAAAAATTTATAATTAGGAAACCCAATAATTAATCTGAGCACAGATCTAGGTTAGGTTAAATCAAAAACGCGAATTTTATAGCTTAGGATGAGTTTGGATTTAGTGATTTTCCAGAAATTATTCAATAAAGATTTTAATGGATTACTTAATTTTCAATAGAATGTTTTCGCTCAAGTTATTGCTTATTACTTTTGTTTATTAGTTATTGCAAGGGTATTGGACATTGAAATTATAGTGTAGTTAGTCGTTATAATAAGAATATATACGTAATTTATCTAAAATCGAAATTAAACATTAAAGACAACTGCACTTTTTATAACAGATACGGTAGCGTACAACAGTCGTCAATAGAGAGAATTATTCGATTCTTTTTTATTTTATATAATACTTATAGGTCAATTAGAATATTAAAATGATAATATTTTAAAATCAAATTTTTTTATTAATTAATAAAAAAAACAATTTAGAATATTCTAAACACTCACGAACAAGAACAACAACAATGAAAAAGTCGCCACAAGGCAGTGTGGCCGAGCGGTCTAAGGCGCTGGTTTTAGGCACCAGTCCGAAAGGGCGTGGGTTCGAATCCCACCACTGTCACAGTTTTTTATTTATTTTTTATTTATTTTTATTTTATTAAATTTACTGGTTTATTTTAAAATAAAAATATATTTAGAACAATGAATGCAATTGAGTATAAAATACACTATTTTGTGCCATTTGCTATTTCCACTAATTTCTATCAATTCATTAGCAAATATAACACATAATTGATATTAGATTATTGAAAATTAGACTTTTGAAGTAAATCATTTAACTTTCTTAAAAATTTACTGAATTCATTAAAAAACATAGTTCCTCTTTCGAATTTAATTTGATTTTATTGTTTATAAATTTTGTTGTATATTAATATATTTTTCATGTTATCACTTCTACGCAAAATTATAATGAAAATCAAATGAAAACGATTATTTGATTCATAGTAAATAAGTCAAAAATAAATAACATCCTGATTATGGAAACTTAACTTCTATTTAAGTTTTTTCCACTATTTAGAAACCTTTCGCTATGCTTTTGAATCTGTTGCGAACAAAAAATTTATACTTATATAAAGTACATCATTGATATATAAAACTAAGGCTCTTACTCTCATTAGTTCCTAAACAATTGCACCCATAACAGTGACAATGCAAACCATTGTCTTGTTCTCCCAACGAACAACTTTTATGTCATCGGTTTCATTATTCCAATAACATGCGCAAGCGCATTGTAAACCAGCTCCACATTTCTGCATTATCTTGACACCGAGAATGTATTTATATTGTTTTTGTTCCTTGAACAGTGCAGCCATACATTGGTCCAAAATCAATTCTGTCCACTGCTTTATTTTATTGTGTTCATAGAGGACTCCCTCTAAAATTTTTTCAACAACATCCCTAACTAGTTTATTAATTTCATCTTTATTGAATTGATTTTCATCGATCAGATCATCCATTTTGCTAACAATAAAAATTAAAAATTGGTTAGCAATATGTTGTTATATGCAAATTTTTCTTGATACCCACAGAGAAAAACTACCCAAAAATATAAATAAATTTGAAAATTTTAACTGATGTCATTTCAAGAAATTTTTCAACGTTACTAAGCTTGCTGCGATAGACTGTACAGTTATATATATATTCAGAAATAGTTAAAATGCTCTATATGCTATATTAGAGATTTTCTTTTGTCAATTAAAAGCATAGAAAATACAGGATAGGATTTTAATTCGCTAAAACCACACCTTATTAATGATTTGCAAAAAGATACACAGCATTATACTGTGAATTTCATTCCGATATTTAACAAAAATTGTCAGCTTTTAAGAAAGTGGAGAACTTTTGGAAGAGGTTAGCTGACTTTTGAGCCACATACAAAGCCAGTCATTGAAAATAATATTAAAACTTTTTCTATACTTATTATTAGTTTTAGTAATCTAGTTCTAAAATACACAAGTAGCATGGTTCTGATGAGCCTGTAAATTTTTAATAATTTATAGTTAATGTAACAAATTGAAGTATTTAAACATATTGAACATTTATTATTTTATATAATATTTAAATATGCAAAATGATATCGGAATAACTTTAAGACGAAGAAATTTAGAATATATGTATATATTTCCATTTTAAAATTTTTCATTTTTTCCTATTCGATTTACTGCTTTTTTGAATGAGAATAAATAGAAAAATATATAAAAAGAAAAGCCTGACTGTAAACTGTAATAAACGAATTATTATTTTCAGAAGAATATAACACAATTAAAGCAAACATCTTATTCAAATATATTATTTCAACATATTAAATTAATATTTACAAAAATAAAAGTATAAAATATATTCTTTATAAAGTAACATATAGCGAAACAGAAATAATTTTTCATAAGAAAAACTTTACCTTAGGGAAAATTACTACTTCACCACAAATAAAATAATAGAATTATTAATCAGAAATATAAGTAAAAATTGTTAAATCTAATACTATGTTTACACTTACAATTAACGAAGCTCATTTTCATTTTTTATATAGATTTTGTATGCTAAATAACACATATTGCTGCACATTTGTAGAGTTGATCGCAATAGTTAAATGTATACCGACACAGTGTAGACTTTATACACGTAAATATAGTAAAATAAGTTTTTAATTAAACTGATTTATTTAAGTATATTAAAAATATACATAGCACATAACTATATAAAAAACTATATATATCGTTGAAAATCTTATTTTATGACGATTTAAATTAAGAACCACCCAAAAAATATTTGTTCAGCAAAAAAAATGTATTTTGTTTGATTAGTTTATTAGAATAAATAAATGATTTTATAAATAACATTTAAATATATATGCATATATATGTACATATCTACTTACGCACTGAGCGCTTTATTCTATATTATATATTATAAAAATCTTTTTAAGATCCGTTAGACTATAACTTTTGTTCATTTAATGAATAACTACACTTTTCTAATATAACTTCAGTTATTTTAAATATTAATTTTCAATTTAATTTAATTAATAACAGTATTGTTAAGAATTTTTATGTATATTAATAAAATGCCCTAAATAAAACGTGATACTTAAGTGCATTTTTGTTAAATTAAATTTATACATTTAGTCATTATTAACCTTAACAGAAATGCGTATAAATATAACTTTAAAAGTCGCATTTCATTCTCTCAATAATAATTTGAATATATTTGATTTATTTAATATAAATAATGCAAATTTAAAAAAGTGCAATCATTTTAAAAAAAATTCCGATTTGCTTGGACTACATATCATATAAGGAATATAAAATATTCTTATGAATTGATTATGATTAATAATTAATTTGTTTAGTTGGTTTTTTTATAAAGTTAGTACAATTATTTTAATATTTTAATATATATAAATATATATATATATATATATATAGACTGTTATATTACAGTTTTTTATTTTGAATATTTTTCATTTAATTATACCAAATTTGTTAAGCATTCTTAAATGCATTTTTGTTTGACTCATAACACTTAATCGATGAGTGGATATAATAATATATTTATGTATGTTTATATACGTATAATATTTATAAAATGAATAATATATTTAAGTATCTCTTAATGTATTTAGTACAAAGAACTATGCAATATGCAAATATGCTTCAATAAGTAGATTTAATATTCTTCTTAAAACCATATTGTACAGTAATTTTATAAAAACATTTTTAATATTTTCATTTTTTTTTTTCGTTTAAAAGTGTTGATTTCTGTTTTATAACTTTTACTAGGAAAACTACAGATGTATGATATTTATAAAATAACCGTTGTAATATCATTACATAGAAAAATTCCAATATATAAATTTTATCATTATTCTTAACCATATAACCACTATCGTATAAAATCTTTTAATCTATAAAATGTTAAATTGATTTTGTAAAAATTATAAACTAACACTAGTTATTATTAATAGTTATAAAAATACTTGTAAATAAAAACAATATATTAACATGCACTAAACTATTAAGTAAAATCATTGTAAAAAAAATCTGTAAACATATTAAATTACGTAAAAATGTCACAAAATATTGTATATAACAAAAAGAAATTAAATTAAATTTAACAAAAAACCCTGTGCACCAAAGTAGTATAAAAAGAAATTCGTTTAATTATAAAAATCGTTAACTCCAAAAACAGAACCAGTACTTCATTTCCTGGTGCTCTTACGCCGAAAATAGTAACGCGTTGTAGCGGTTATACGCTTTTCAATAAAGCGTTTAGGCCAATTCTATGATTCGTAGAGCAAACGTTGATAGTGTGGTAACACTTCGTGCAATGGTACATGCAGACTGAATTCCAGTGCCACTAGCACAGCAAATTCTGAAGCAATCAACTCCTTACGATTTACACGAAATATGTTTTCCGTTTTCTATAATTAAAAAAGAGATTAATTAGTAAGAATATTGAGTTGAATGATTTGAAATAATCTTACCTCAATTAAACTCTTTAATGATTCACCTTTCACATCATTCATTTTGGCACTCAACAAGAGACAAGCTCCGGCACACAGTTTTCGATTGTCTTTGTTGATTAAATTAGCCAAAATCAATTTCTCAAAGTAAACGTATGCTTGAGATATAGTAACCAAATCAATACGATTATCGATTTTATTGATACGCCGCATTTCACGTTTGATACTGTAATTAAAAATATGTTAATTATCGAAATATATATGTGTGTATATATTCATATAAATATAAATAATGGAAAAATGCATTATATACTTTATTCGAAAAATTCAATATATATGTTAATATTTTTTTTTTTGCTTTAATATGTGGCACTATGTGTTTTAATTGACAATAAATAGTAATTCGGATAAACTATTCTATAAACTTTAACTGACTAAATTTCTTCATTTAAATTGAAAAGAAAGTTTCTTATTATTGTTGTAATCTGCATCGCTCTACCTTACTTTCAGAAACTAAAACTTAAATGAAAGGAATGGTAAGTAGATTTCATCTTCGTAAACGGATGGCTTCGAAACGTAAGCTTGGCATTTCGCAAATCGAAAATCAAATCGACGACCTACATATGGATTTAATATCGATTTCTAGATCACGTATATATTATAACCTCACGTCAAGAAGTAACGATCTAATTAAGGTGACAGCTTTCTTATACTTTGAATCAGTCTAGGTTTTATGCTCTCCCACAACTATATATTAATAAATTCTCTTCCATCTCTTCACGCTATATTGAAATTAATTATTGCTTACTTCCTCTTTCCTTTCTCTTAGTGTTGTCTTGTGACTCTTATTCGTCACATATTTAGCAGATATAAAGGTGGTGCAACTGCCTAGGTTGCAACCTCCGCGCTTTACTTTTAACATATACACTTTATTGTTATTACTGTAATCGTAAATGCTATCATACCTTCTTAGTTTACTTAAAGTCAACTGTATATGCGGAAATTTCTCTCGAAACTTATCATTAAGTTCCTTTTTCAAGTCCGAAGGACGCACGTAATCAATAACCGAAGTCATGTAAGAAGTGAATGTCAATAAAGTGCGATGCTTGCCAGCAATCAATTCGGGATCATCCAGTATATTAGCCGAATATTGTTGATACTATGAAAAAAAAAAAATGTTAAGTTCACGATTATCAGTTATTATTTGCAATATGCTCACAGATAAACCACGCCCAGCATCACTGCCTCCTATAAGCAGATTTTCATCCAAGTCTAATTTGATGTCAGGTGATGGACTGGATGCACTGTTACGATTTGTAGTGTCGTATGTGAAACACCTATTTTCATTCAAAAAAAAAAAAAAAAAAAAAGTGAAATACATAAATGTTAATAAAAAAAATATTAAGTTCAGCAGAAGGTATGTATGAAAATATTATTTGGATAGCGTTAATATTTGCATGCATATAGTTATTACTTAATGTTATTAAATATCGAATAATATTCAAACACCGATTAGTTCAGTATAATTTTAAAATAATTTTATGTGTGTTAATGTTGTTTAAATGTTGTACGTGCATCCAGTTGGAAGCTATTCATAGTCAAACAAAACCATAGTTTCGAATATAATTTCTTTGAATTTGTTATTTACATACTATACATACTCTTAGATATGCATATTTATATATAGAGTTATCTATAATAGTGAATAGTGAAAAAGAATAGATACTTGTGATTTAAGTATTTATTTTTTGTTTGATTTGAATTGCTTACAATTGGATAATTGCAGATGTTTAGTATATGTGATGTTATTCATAAAGGTCAGTAGGGATTTTAGTTGTTAGAAGTAACTTCATATATTGTTTTAAAAATATGCCCAACACACTTTAAGATAATTGTTAGTTATTTTTTTTTTTTTGTAAATATTTAGTTAAAAACTAAACTAAACAGAATTTAAAGTTACAATAATAAATATCAACTAAACACATAACTAACAGTAACTTCAAACTACATTTTGTTTTATTTTTTATGTATAAAATTACCATTTGCCTTTCTGCCGCGATATAACTTTGGTCCTGTAAAATCGAGCAGAGTTTTTGTTTATAAGTATTATCGTGTATATATCGTATTTAAAGAATTGCAAAATAATAACATAAAATACATTTCAGTGTACCTGATTATTCAATAAAAGGCAAATCATATGTATTAATATAGGCAAAGAAAGTGTAAACACTGTGTGCAAATCTCAGTATAGAGTAGGGGACATGCGGTGGCGTACATATATATTGATGTACTATTATATATTGTAAAAATAATAATAAAAAAAAATTGACAGCGGTGGGATTCGAACCCACGCCCTTTCGGACTGGTGCCTAAAACCAGCGCCTTAGACCGCTCGGCCACGCTGCCTATTACGGAATCTATGACAAAGTTCTAACAAGTTTTTATTTTAAAATAGATAAGATAATGCCAATACTAGACTATGCCATATAAACAGAGAATGACGTTATATTCTACGTTCAACAGAAGAAACCGGAAACCACTATCTTCTTATTACAAATATTAAAAATTTAAATAATCTATATACAGATCTGAACTCCTTTAATTTAGTATGAATTTCCTTTATGTAAAACTGAATCATTTATGATATATTCTCAAATGCTACTACATGATCGTAAAGACAACGATTTTTTTATCGTTTGAGGTTCCATAACCATTGTAAAAATAATTTTAAACAGTTTCAATGAACACAGTTAAAAGTTCCAACAGTTGTAGCTCTGTGATGTAGTTCAAATAATAAAATAATAGGTTCTAAGCCCTTACGCAATAGATTTAATTATCTTAAAAGCTTGAAATATTGATTGTCAATATCTTTTTTAATGCCTTTGTTAATGGTAAAATTCTAACGTGGTTAGCGAAACTTGGTCTTTGTAGACAAATGGCTTCGGGACTTAAACTCAGCAGCTTCTGGAACCCTAATATGCATGACAACTTTACATACATATGACAAATTTTTTAATAAAATAAACTGACTGTTGCATTTAATGAAATATTATAAAAATCTAGGACTAAATATTTTAAGCTTTGTCTAATAAATATATACATTTCTTAAATTCTTAAATTTTAAAATTTAAATTTCTTAAATTTTGGAGCTTATGGAAATTATATCCTGCATATCCTGATTCTTAAGCTAAATGCTTTTTTATTTATATTACAACAACAACATTATATCCTTAATATTTAGGTTCACATTAACAAATAAGCGAAATCAAGAAAATTGTTTACACTAGAAGCATTAGTTGATGGTAGCTTTACAGTGTGAATGTGTGTTAAGACTCATCCACAAGGGAAATCTTAGTAAATCATTTTGCGCAAAAACTGCCAGAAGTTAAATCTCTTTTTGATATGGAAAATGAATGAAAAAGCTATAAACATGGCGCTATGCGAAACGAGTACATGAAAAAATATGGGGAAATGCATGAGAGATTTATGTATATGGTATGTACGGATAAATGTGTTCAGAGGACGAAAAACTGAAAATCGATAATGAAAATTAATTTGGATTTTATTTGTAGCTGTTTGCTTGGAGACTGATGGATTAGAGCGTGAGTTGCAGTTAAAAATTAATATCCTATTTCTTTTCACGTTCAAGGACGCACACGTACCTAGCCACACCATGATTTTTAAGTGCTGCCACACTTGTGAGCTCCATTTGATTTTCCAATAACGCAGCTGTGGTGGCGTTAGTGTTGTGCTTCTTGTTGTCCTTGCTATAGTAACGTGAGGGTACCAGCAGGTGTCCATACGAAATGTCCTGAAAAATGTAATTCGATTTAATAATATAAGTGCAAACAATTAATTAAATTAAACAATAAATATAGCAAAGTAATTGTAAGTGTATTTGTAACACATGACATTTATATTAATATTTTAAATGCAATATAAATCGATATTTAATAGAACCTACCTGCCCACTTTCACCCTTTTCAATGCCCAACAAATCGAATGGATCAAAAGGTGCATCATTTATAGATGACAATGGTCTAGAACCAGATGTATGACGACGTCTGCCCTCTTTACGTAATTCGGCTCTATAAAATAAGAAATTTGCTATAGACTCAAAATCTTCAAAAATAAATAATGAACAATAAAATTTACCTGCCGTTTTTGCCTTTATAGTAAGGTAAAGCGGAAAATATGAAAAATGGTACTTTTCCCGACACCAATACAATTCGCTCATCTTTACATTGATGTTTTTTCTGCGCTTGTGAGTTAAGAAAGCGTAAGTCCTTTGCATCATTGATTTGTACGCTTTTACTAATACTACCACGTACGCTAAAACTACCTGGAAAGCTACCAGGCGTTAAACTTTCTGTACTACTGTCATCTGTTATGTGTGAAACAGTGGAACCACCAATAATATTGTACGGACGTTTCGTGCCAGTACCATACGTAATACCAATACTGCCTGCTCCACGCATACCTGGTGCGGTGTTAAGACGTGCACGTCTTTCCGGTATAATATTTGTGGCATCACTGGCACCATTGCTAAAGGTTCTATAAAAGATAAAGATAAAGAAGATTGGTTCAATTTATTATTCAAATAAAGCATATTAAAATAAAATCATGTTATACTTCTAGACAAAGTTCTAAAATAGTTTGTGATTTAATAATGTATATATAATGTATATAAAATATTATACTGAAGACAAGAAGAAATAAACATTTTTAAACTTCATATATGTGGTATTTTAAATTCATAGAACATGATATGATCATGATATAGTAGCTTTAGGCATATTTTTTCTATTAAATTTTGATATAATTTATATATCATTTGATATAATTTTGTTGGAAGCGTTGACTTATGAAAACATATGTCGATTAATGTCTAAGATAAAATAGGAAGCTACTTTTATTTTCACAACCTTAAATCCCAAAATAAACCTTGAAGACGTTAGCAATAGTATGATTGTTAACGATATTTTAAAACAGATAATTTAAAAAACAATTTAAAATAATATTGAACTAAACTAAGTTCGCAGAAATATCTGTTTTGCGTTACGAGAATAAGAAGTTTGGGTCATGAATAGATAACACAATGTATAATATAGTATAGTAGATGAGAAAGAAACGGAATTAAAATGAATTGAAATTGAGAGAGTATGTACTAGGCAGACTGATAACATTAGATATTTTAACTAATGATAGACATAAAAATATTTCATTGAAGATTAAAGATAAGATAAGAATATCAAGAACAACACTTACTAAAACAAAAAAATAGTGAAGCCCACAGTCCAAAAAAGGTAGAATCTTAAATAAGGCATAAATATTTATACATCTCTACATCTCTAATTAATGCAAAACCGTCGTCAAGCTCCCAGCTCAACTAAAGTTGTCTTTCAACAAACTAAATCCCTAAATAAAGTCTTGTCTACAAAATCCTTCAGTCCATTCATGTTAAGAACTTACAATTTAATCTAGCTTAATTGCTTATCCAAAAAATCTATGTCAGTCTTACAGACCAATGCACAATTATAGAGAGGATATGTTGAAGACCTGTACAAAAGTATTTGTCTCTCTCTCTATCTCGTTTTAGTACTTGAAACATAAAAACAAGTCAGATTTAACTAATTTAACCATCTGCTAACAAACATATTTTTTATCTATGATATCTCTTTTTGTAAGATTGTATGTATCTATAAGTGCTAAAAATTAATTTTATTAAAATGTGTAAAATAAATTAAATTTAAAAAAAATCATTTAACATTTTGTTAATAAATATCTAGATTCACAGCATTTCAAACAATTCTAATAAAATATTTAAAAATAGAGACTTTTAGCACTTTTTGTAATAAATTGACTAGATGCACTAAAGGCAGGCAGGCAGGCAGGCAGCGTATTAATTAATTTAATTTAATTATATAAATTATTGAAAATATAAATTAAATAAATTAGAGCAGTTAAAAACAAATACAAAATATTTACCATCGATAACAATAAATTAGAGATTTATTAATAATAATAGAATTCAGTTTTTATTTAGTTTAATACTGGTTTAGCACAGGTTTAACTTGCTAATGGCGCCACATCCGCGTCATATACACAATATATAAATTGATATTTTAATATATATATATATATATATGTGTGTGTGTATGTACGATAAAAAGATATGTAAATTCGTTAAGATAAAATTTTTTTAAATCGATTTTAGAATACATAATTTTGAACAATTCACATATTAAGTAATTTTGCTTGAAGTTAAATGGAAAATTGAGGAGAGCCAACATTTTCTTTACGAATTATTCTATTTTTCAGAATTATTAATGATGAAAATGATCTAAAGTGCAACAGGCGTACAAAATTTAGCAACAAGCAAATATTTTGGCTAAGTTGGTTCAAAATCTTTGAAATAACAAACAAAAATTATATATAATTAATATCATTCAAAACTCAGCAATACACTAAACTAAATATACAAAATATACAAAAAGGACCTTGAAATTATAAATGCCGCATAAAATGTATATATGCTGCTTATATTATTTGCATATCAAATGTAGCATGCGGACAGTAGTGTGCGAAGCATTGTATACTGTCCATAGAGTGCATAAGTATGCTATAATCATTCAAAATATTTGCTCGTTGTATGGTTCAAATACGTACCGCATCGAATACCTTGACAAGATCGTTTAAAAAATCCACAATACACAACGGAGAAGTATATAAACAACGATAATGATGTAGGCATTTAAAATCCAAATTTGTTTTTCGAAACTAAAGTTGTTTGAAATACCGTAAGTAAAAAAAAAACACCCCTTCCGAATCGATCGATTTTCGAATAGGCGCACAACATTAAAAGGCAGTTGCCCATTTTTTAAATTTGAAAATTTCAAGATCTATGTTACGCATAGATCGTTGCTTTTTCAGTGACATTTCATAGCTATGTAATGCGTTTATACGCACTTCACGTACGCACCACGCACCACGCACATTCGCACATTTATAACCATTTATTGGTTATGAGTAAATGGAACTACTTCACCAGGCGCACAACAACTCGAGGAACACGATAAAGCAAAGGGCCCAACTATTGTAGATTGTTTGCTCATAGATTGCTCACCGAACACAACATTCAGAAATCAAAGAGCAGTGCAATGTCGAAAAAACACGTTAGAGAAAAATGCGTGGTTCGAGTTTTTATGCTTCGAAACATGCGTGTAGAGCTGTGCCGGCTTTTGGCTTCATAAACACTGCTTCACTCATGCACGAGTGTCTTGACGCGGGTCATAGTTTCGTCAGAAACGCAATATTAATGTATTTCTTGCGTGCTGGTTTATGACTCTTCATCATTGTTTATGTTGCATTTCCCATAAAAATGTATATAAGTCAACAAACGAACGAACCGTTGGAGACAGTGCCGTTTTCTGATAACAAAAAGTTACTAAAGATAAATTTAAATCATACGACTCTATAGAATGTAAGCTACTATATAAGACATTACATATATATAAGTTGTATAGATAGTACAATAAAGTGTGTTATAGTGGGATAATTTTGGATCTATTATTTAGTAAGTTTTAGTTGAAAGTGATAGCTGATGTTATTAGAACACATTGGGTGTATTGCAGTTGATATGTAAAGATTCTTATCTTTTCTAAATCGTTGAAATCTTTAATTATCTATTTATTATAAACTATATCAACACCAAAGAAAATAAAACCACAATATAGTCTCTTCATGCTAAAGTATATTCTAAAAATTATTTTATTTAAACAGAAAGGAGGAGCTCTATTACCAGGAAAAAATTCTCCCTTATATAGATATAAAAATCTAATTGTAGTATATATAAATGTGTGTGTGTTGGTATATATATTTAACTAGTGTTAACGGATAAATGTTATACACACAATTTCAAAAGTTTACAGTTTTTACTGGTTTTAAGCAGTCTTCAATTGGTGTCAGGTTTTCAAGAGGTGACATATGTTGTGTGTGCTTATAATACATACAACCTAAAGCGTTCGTTCCAATTGTTATTGCAATCAATTATAATCTTAAATTCACAAGAATTAAAATATAAGTTTATGGTTGAATATTGGATTAAACATATTTAATGATATAACTCTACAGATCTAATAGTTTAGCGTTAACACCAACCAAATCTGAATTGGGGTACTGTAGTAGGAGCTCTTTTTAAAAAAATAAAAATTCTATATATTCCTTTACTTTCATCACTTCAAACATAGTTTTCATCGAAGCAATGTCTCCTTTTTAATGACAACTAGGTCAGATCATTTGATCTGCTCCATAAGTAATTTGCTAAATAATGTCACTGTCACGATAAGACTCATACAGTTAATGTGGGTGTCATATTGATAGGTATATTATAATCGTTGCGAACTCGTAGAGGTCCAACGGCCTTATGAAGAACTTTTTTTCCAGTGCTGTTTTATTATACTGTTATAAATTATGTTTTAAAAATTCAGTCTATATTTTAGTGCAATACAGAATGAGTATTCTCTAGAGTGAATGCAAGTTTTGTATGTTGAGAATGTATTTGGAGTTCCAGTTACCTACTGAGCCTACAGCAGCCCATTCTGTTAGCAATTGTGATTTTTCATAATTTTTATTCCACTCGTGAAGCAGAATAAGTTTATGAGAAAATTTTTAGGTAGATGTATGAAATGTTTTTAGACTAACTTCTGAATATATTTCTGAAATCAAGTAGCTTTAATATCAATGTACCTACTTATAATCACGTAAATACACAGTATTAAATTGATGGATGTATCTGTCGTATATGCAAAACGTACAAATAAATCATATAAAAAGTGTTATCCATGATCTGTACTTGCAACCAAACATATTTAAAAAAATTATACTATAAATGTATAGTTTCGGTGCCATTCAAATATACGTTATGCATAAAGCATTATTAAGAATAATAAATTTTTATTAGAGAACTTTTTCCGCATAACTTTTTCATTCGTTTTAAAATGATTTCAGTAACATAAATCCAATTGAGCTACTTAAGTGAATTATTTCAGTACTTCTCTCACTTAATGTCAAAGAGTAATCCGGATATTATGATAGATCTTGTATTGCCTAAGAGAGTAAAGAATAATATGTTGTAGTCTTTCCTGTAATTGTAGGTCATTTAGAGATAATTTTTTTTCTTTAAATCTAAAACTCTTGTACCGCTACTGTTTGCCCTTTAAGGTTTTTTTTGTTGTTTCGTTCGACCAAATGAAAACAACAAACAACAATAAATACATTTTTTCGGAATGTATCGCATGTCAATGCTGGCTGGCAGTATCAAAAAGTAAATAATGGAACGCATTGGTTAAACATTTTCCAACGAAATTTTATCAGTTTTTGAAAAAAATATATTTTTGTATCTGTGTGTGTATTTTTGGTTAATTTCAACTTAAAAACCAACGAAAAAATGGAAACAAAACTGCTGCAGTGGAGCTATGAGCGCCCAGCAATTCACCCTGAGTTAATTGGTCTAGGTCGAGGCTAAATTAAAATTTTAATTTGTTTAGCATTGAAGTTAAGCAAATAAAAATAAAAAATGTGAAAAAATACAGAGGTTGAGTGATAGACGTAGCGTAGTAATGAATGCTGCGTAAAGTAGGCAATTAAAAAATTGGAGCATGCTTACAGGCCACAGAGTGGTAGCAAGAGCCCCACCGACTTAGGACCAGAGACCAGCATAATTCAAACACACTTTTTTGCCCTCAAGTAAGTGGAGCATCTGAGCATCTGATAAAGAGCCAGTAAAGCAATTATGACTGGAGTTGTTGTATGAATCGTCAGCCGTTGTGTTTCATATCGTTATCGTTGCTATTCTGAGCTAATAAGACTTTTTTTGTTGTATGAATTTATGTTCTATGATTAATTACGGTAAGCGTCAAGTGTCAACTGGATTATGAGAAGGAGCAAATAACAATCATAACTCGTTAATTAGTTGGAGTAAAACAACAGGCGCACAGCAATGGTAGCAGTAGTAACCACAGCTATTCGTAGTGCTAGATTTGCTCATAGTCAGATAAACCTTCCTTCGTATGGAGTATAAGTATCTACGTATCTGCATTATACGTATTGTATAATGCCAATGAAAAGTTTAGTTCTTCCATGGTGTACGTATGTACAACGGAAACAAACATGAAACACTCACGCAACACAAAAATTTCAAAAGCGATAAGAAATGCGTTACCGGCAGTGGTTTGGATGTGTTTGTGCCTCTAATGCTGGGCTCATGTAGATAAAATACCATGGTGAGCAATTCTACCTGCGGCTAAAAATGGAAACACATTTAACAGTGGACGTATGTGAAACTAAAATTAATTAAATTTAAAAAAAAGTACTATATGTGAATGTTACATACAAACATGCGAAACAAATGCTTAACAGATAAAGGAGGATAAAGGATATTTATTTAAAATTTATTAAAATTATTTTTAAGGAAATTAATTCAAAATTTAAGACAAAGGTAATACACGCAGTGTTACTATTATCAACTTAAATAAAATCCATTTCTGCAAAATTAAATTTACTTTCATATTTAAAGCAAAACCAAATTTATGATGAAAATCACAAAACCAATGGGAAGTTTTAGCTAAAATTTTAGAAAATCATCAGTATTTACTAGAGACTAGAGACATACTTATGCGAACTCATATCAATTTAAAAGTGAACTTCTTCTCTTCACTCACAGATACAGACAGCTCTCAACTATGGTTGGAGTTGTTGTATGTATCGTTAGTTATTGTGTTTGCGATCAAATATATAATTTAATAGACAAAAGTTAAATAGCAATTACAAAAAACGCAAAACTTACATAAAAAGTGCTAGATAATTGCACTAAAACCATGGAATAAGCAATAGAAAAAATTACTCTAAATAAACGATTGGATTTAATGCTTTATGAGGGAATGTTGAACCTGTAGTTGATATGCGTTAATGTTGTAGCTGACTTTAAGAAACTATGTATATGGCAATAAGACTACTGGTTGATGAAAGGCATTGTTTATGCAAAAAGTGTATTTTTCTTTTAAATTAAAAATATTAAAATATTTAAATGAAAATATTATATATAATTTTTATTGTATTGTTTTTTAAAATGGTTTTATAACTTATAGTTAAAGCTCTTAAACATTTGTGGAGCTATTATAACCAGGCACATAGTAGTCAAGTGGATGTGAGTGATGCCAAGTGGATGTGAGTGACTGAAGCCTCGTAAAAGGAATCGAAAGATTATATTTATACACATGTATATTGATTTTTAATAAACTATGACTATTAAGATAAAAAATAATTTTTGATTACTCAAATTATCTGAGAGGCCCTCGAAAAAAGTTCTGGCCACGGGTCTGAATTGTATATATATTTGGATATATATATTTATATGTTTTCAAATAAAAATTTAATTGAAAACCAATCCACTGTGCAACTATTTTTAGGTAGAAACAGCAAACCAATGTGAAGTGCATGGAAAACACAAAAATACTTTTACGCACGTCTGATGATAAGAAGTTTCAAAATTTAAGTAAATAAGTATATACATATATACGTATAAATACATATGTACATTTGTTTGCCCTGATTGTGTATGTGGGCGATTGTGTTGAAATAGTTTTCTCTATGCAATCATCAAAATCCAATCGTCAGTAGGAAGTTTTGGGTATATAGGAAAAATTCGGTAGACAAACAATGTGAAAACCTACAGCTGCTTTCCTCACTTCATTTTGTATTGATAAGTGAAGTACGAATATTTTTGTTTTTCGAAAAACTCGAATACGAGAATCGTCTGACTAATGAAGGTTTGTTTCTGTGCGCCTGTTGTTTATACAAACAAATTTTCAATTTAAAATTGAAAGTAAAATTAATGTATCTCAAATATTTTAGTTAAAATTTAAAATCATTTTCAGACTCATTCATTCATTCATTCATTCATTCAGTCAATCAACAAGGAAAAGAGATAAATTTTAAAAGATTTTCTTAAATATAATATTTATATGGTCAGCCAAATTTCAATAAATTAAATAAAAAATTTTTGTCTTTGCCTTTCTTTGCTATTCGAATCGGTCTAACTTTTAAATAGTTTCTTTCGTCATAAAAAGACACGCCATTATCGGCAAGAAAAAATTTACCTTAATAATATTTATAGATTTAGTTATACACATACATAAATATGTATATACTTGCAAAAGTATTTAAATAAATATATACATAGAATATAGGAATTTGTTTAAAAATATTTTAAATTAAAAAAATTTTTAAGATTTATATCAAATTTAATTAAAATCTTATATTAAGGGTCTTTGGGTCATTTACGTATTACGTATTAAGAAGAATACATAGAAAGTTTTAAATGAAAATATATTGTAAATAGGTAAATATTTAAATATTTAAAAATACATATGTTTTCACAAATACATAGTACTTAGTACTAGCATTAGATAAAAGTTATAGTAGTTTAAAGTTGATTGCCATTTAATTACACTACCCTGTATATACATAACATTTTTATTATATGTTATTTTTAGTTTGATTACAATATCATTACATTACCACCACATTTAAAAGAGCAAATAACCTTTTAATAATATCACTGATCAAGATTTGTTGAAATAATATAATATCCTTTAATAATATCCCACAATTGATAAATCAAAGTTTAGAAATAAAATATAGAAATAAAATAATTAATATTATTGTTTTTATTTGCCAAAAGATTTCAAACAACTTTTATTAAAAGAAATATACCAGAGTCTATACATATTATATATATGCAAAAATAAAATATTATTAATATTATGCAAACTTTTAGTAGTTTGAAATACAAAAAAAAAACGTGTGTGGAATTAACAAGTGTGCAAATCAAAAGACCCAGTAATATAGACTAAAAGCGAGCTATAATTGATACTAGATATGTATATAGAATAAGCTAACTAATATATTTCAGAAATGATATATATATATATATTATAATAATACTGCTTTAATGTATTTAAATAAATTATTAATTATTACTCAATAATTAATTCAAAATGAATTATTAATTCATTTAAACGGTATAGAAAACTAGGCTTGTACCAAAAATAGGTCGTACATAAACTTCAGCATCATACAAAGAAAAAAAAAAAACTTATTTCAGTTTTTTTAAGAATAATTCAATTTGTTTTTTTACTTTATTGACAAATGGTTACGCGACGTAAAGCCTATTGTTCATGGAACTGTAATATTGATTTTAGAATCAAACTCATAGTATATATCGATACATATGTTAAACTGATGTGAACATCAATTGTTACACTCGGAGACAACTATTATGCACTCTGATTCTCTTGTAGTTGCCAGAAAGAAGCGAGCTTTACTTGTTTCTAACACTCCCTTACGTTAACGTTGTTAAGTTTTTTTATTTTTCCGTTGCAGTTGAAGAGATCTGTGAATTATACTTATGTTAATTCTGTCAGGCTAATGAAAGAACGGTTTCCTGGACATTAGACTAATTTCGTCTGTAGTTTCGACCAGAGATATAGAAAATCATTAATAGATTCCACTTTCTCCGCAAGATGGCAACTCATTCACAATCGGCTTGTTGGAACGCATTGGTGCAATACCACAGCACATAGTTAAGACTCTAGTAAGCATACAAATTGAAGGTGTGCAGAAAGCCAAAATATCTTTCGTTCTTCTTCTGTTTTATCTAGCCTATATGGTATCTAGCGTCAAACAACTCTTTAATATGAGAAAGGATATTACCAATACGAACGCATCTATTGTGCAAAACAAGAAGCATTAACATTATTTATTTAATTTTTATATTTTTTTAAATAATATCTTTATCGTCTATGTAAACGTTTTATAAATGTAGCGCAAAAATATATACTTAAAAAAAATACATACTTTCAAAAATTGATAAGATTTTTTTTATTATACACAAAAGTAAATAATTTGCGTCATTTACCAATTTGTATAAAAAAAAGAAAAAAATTTAAAAAAATTTTAAAAAATTATAAAAAATATTAAACAAATAAAATTACAAAATAAAAGTTGATAAAAAAATGCTAAGCAAAAATTGTGCTGTATAATGATAATAAAGGAATGGACATTTATTAAATAAAATTTTAAATATTCAAAAATAGAATAACAACAATTATAATAACAAAAAAAAAGCTTAAAAAAATTTTTAATTTTTTATTTGATTTATTAAGTTCTTTTCTAATTTAAGTGGGTTTATATGCACAGTTGTGTTTGCCACAATTTACCAAACAATCAATGGACGTGTCTATATCTGAAATTGTTATTTCTGTTTGCCTTTCAACTCAGCTCTTATCAGATGGGGTTTTATGATTAAACATTTGTATATAATTTTAAAGTAATTACAAAAATAAATATTTGCCAATTCAGTATTTGAATTCACACTGATAAAAGTAAGCAGTAGTATAATTCGTGATATGTTGAGTCGAATTAAGTGATTACGTCCGTCGTCGGTTAGAATGGTTAGATTTCTAGTCATAAGGCTACAAATTGATGATGATGATGATGATGATGATGACGATATATTATATTTGTTTCTATCGATTTTTTTCTAGCTTTATAAAAAAAGTTTTAAACGAAATCGAAATTTAATATCGATTTGTTGCTTAAAATGTAAGAGGATAAAATAGGTTATCCATTTTGTGGTTCTAAAAGTAAATATAAATAAAACTTTACTGTGATTGAGATTTCGATCAAATTTTTATTTTATAATATTGTCTGGATTTAGCTAAACAAGTGTGAAATGTCCTCGATGGGTCGGTCATTCTATGGTACCAAAAGTACTTTTAAGTACTTTTATGAAATAATAATGCTTTATTTAGTGCTTAGATAAAAATCATTATACATATAAGATTATTTTAATGGGAATATAATTTCTCATTTTTTGATGAGTAAGTTTATTAAAAAGATATTAATAAATGATAATGATATTAAGATAATTTTTAATTGCATAATTTTTATTTCCAAATTAATTTGAAATTATTTTAAAATATTTTTTTATTATTAAATATTATAATCTCATTTAGATATTTTTGTGTTAACAAACTTTCAATTGAGTTAGAATAACAATTGAAGTGTTAATTCGTCTTTTTTTGTTCTTTTCTTATTGACATTTAAGTTGTATTTAATCACGTGTTTAAGTAACGAGTTCTGAGCGATTTGATACGAATACTAAAAACCCACTTCTATAATTATTTCACCTTTTATGAATTTAAAATATGTCTTGTATCTATAAATATAATTTGATTTTGTAAAAAAGTATTTATAATAAATGTGCTGGTTACTGTAAATATTTCAGTACAATACAAATGTAAAAAGTTATAAACTTTAATAAATTTATAAGTAAAGATTGATTTAGAAGCATCACGTAGATTCTGAGTTTTCTGTTTGTATGGTACCTAAATCTTGATGTAAGCCAGTCACTAGAATTTTTGTAGTTATATATACCATTTGTTGTTTGTTATATATATTTTATTTTGTTATTGTTTGTTATGTCTATGATAATGAAATATCACAACTAATGTAGTACGATAACATCGTCACAACTATGGCACAATATATACACAATATATATTGCATATCTGTATTTAAACATTATAAGGCAGTTATATATATTCTATTTTGTTTCTATTTTTATCCACATATATCCTTATGGGATATTACGAGTTGATTTTGATAATTCAACCAAATGATCACATTATTATTATTATTGTTAGGGGATGTGGCACTGCGACCGTCTGGGTCTATTGTGCCCTACGTTTAGAGTAGGTATATAGTAGAACCTACTTTACAGAGTTTTATTGCCTTTTCCGTTAGAATATACATTCCCATCAGCCTATTCCGTATGTGCATTAGCGCAGGGTATTCTACCAGCACATGTGTGGCCGACTCCTCATTCTCTTTGCAGAATCTACAGTTTGAATCCGTAAGTATACCAAGTCTTGTAAAGTGGTGTTTTAGTTTACAGTGTCCTGTTAAGATTCCTTCGATGTAAAAATGATCATATTAGTTTTTGAAATGCCACAATTACCTATTTTGCTACACTTATTATGATTATGCATATAAAAAATTATTAATATGCATAGACCAACAGACAACGTTCGAAGCAATGCTCATCTACAACCATTATGAAATTACACAATCAACTTTTGTTTAAATTGTAGCATTTGATATTTCGTAAATTTATTGTCTCTTATTTACCCAAACCCAAAAAATATAAATACAGTAATCCCCCCTATAACGCGGTACCCTTATAACGCGTTTTCATATTACGCGTTTTCAATCCCCCGTATAACATGGGCATTCCCCCATATAACGCGGGGATTTATACTGTTCATAATTAGCTTCGCGTACCCTCGCACGTGTGTATCGGGGTATACGGGAATACTCCTAAAACGCGTTTTCCTATAACGCGGAACCAATCTACCGCGTTATAGGGGGAATTACTGTACATATATGTTTGTATGTATGTTACACATTTTATATGTTTACTAAAACATACTCTGTTCAGTGTGATGAATATACAAAGTTAAAATAGAAAAGGAGAATTTCTCATGTAACGTTGGTTCAAACGTCAACAATGTACATACATACATATGTACATATGTTGTGTAAACAGGATTATAAAACGCGCCACTAAGCACGTAATCCTAATTTTCCAATTTTAAAAACAACAAAAATGACGTGTTCACACTTCGTTTGCATGATAATAAAGTAAAAAAAAAAAAGAAAACTAAAAAAAAAAATAGTTAACTAGGAATTATAAAAAGGTTACTTTAATTACACAAAAAACAAAAAGTAAAAAATTGCTGAGCAAAACAAACCTTATGAAAAACAAAACACAACAAAAAGAAATTTTGGTAAGTATTCTTACACAAAAAAAAATTAATTTGATAAAAAATCTACCACTTCACCTCAAGGTTTTATATTTCGTTTCTTTTGTTGTTGTTCACACTAAAAAATGTAATGAAGCAATGCGGTAAAATTCAATAGGCAACTTGGGCAATAAGCACACAATAAAAGCCAAATATGTATATAAAAAAATCAACTTTTGTAAACAAATATGAAGCCCAAAACAAAATTGAAAAAAGCATTTCAGCACACTAGTACCAAAAAGAAGAAAAACAAAAAAAAACAAAAAAAAGAAATAGCAACAGTGAAGTAGTTTACCCATGTAGAGTGTGGCTTTTACTGCTATATGAACGCGCAACTAATTACTATTTTTTTCGGGTTGGTAAAAAAAAGTAATACCTACCAACTATTTAAAGATTGTCAAATACACCAAAAATATATTATATTCGTTTACTTAACGTTTATTCTTTTAGATAGAAATAAAATATTACAAGTAATTATCACAACACATACAGTTGTGGGCGCAGTGCAGAAATTGCTACTGAAAACCCTAGTAGAGCTTTCCATATTGAAAATATTCCAACAAAAAATTTATAAACATTTTTTTTTTAATTTTATTCAGTGTTTTTAGTGCAGTTAGCTAGCACTTTTCCGATATATACAAAAAATTAACGCTCGAAATAAAAATTAATATTTGTAAAAAAAATAAACAAAACCGCTTTTAAAACATTTAATATGATCACAAAAATAAATGTTGTTTTTATTTTAAAATTAAAAATTTCATCACACTCATTCCACTGAAATTCAACCCACCAATCTAAGTGAGGTCCGTGATATAAGGTTTACAGGTTTCATTACAAAGCTATAGATGATTCCTTAACAGAACAAATCCAAATGACATACCAAATATTTATAAAATAAGAAATTCGATTTCTTTGGCATTCTTTGGTAAATTTCAAGATTCTGAGTGAAGTTTTTCTATTATCTGTATGCCGATACTGGTTGGGTTTTGAGATATTGGGTATTCTTGGGGATATACTGATTAACAAGTAGACGTGCTAACTGTCTTGTCAAAATGATCGACTTTAAAATTTTCTATCTCTTTATATTTATTGAGCTACATCTATACATAGGTATATGTATATTATATGTTTATTGAAAATAACCAAAACTTGTTGCTAAATCGAGAAGTTCGAGAAAGCGGGATCGGTCCATACTTTTGATCAGAACATGTTTACTAAAATTAACCAAAACTTGTTGCTAAATTGAGAAGTTTGAGAAAGCGGAATCGTGCCATACTTTACCAGATCGAAATAATAACAATGTTTTTAAGATTGTATTAGTAGATATCGTTTAAGTTTTTTTTTTTGTAAACCTACCTTGAGCATAACAAAATGTTCAACTATAAAAAGTATAAAAATATTCAAGGATACACAACTTTAATTAAATCTAATAAATAATAAATGATTTAATTTACTCTTTTAAGGCTTTCTTTTTTCATTGCTTTTTCCATTTGCAAGTTTTATTAGTTTTAATATGATTTTATTATCAATAATTGCTGCTCAGGGAAGTCATTCAGTTTGTTTACAATAAATTTCACTATGAGTTAAAACAAACCGAAGGTTATTTCACTACTAAAATCTGTAAACAGCAATAAATATATATACATATATATATAGAACCATACATATTACTATATATATTATATATTGTATAAATTTAAATCTATAACATTATTGTAGCATTAAATTATTTACCTAAGTATTAATGTGGAAATAAAAATTATTTACTGGTGTCTAGTTTATTATGTTTAAATTAATCAAATATTTTTGAATTTGTTTAAAATTAATTAGATTTGTTTAAAAAAAATGTATATATATTTAAGTGAATATTGAATTGGAATAAACAATTAATTAAATTAAAAATAGTGCTTTTTACTTTATAAATATGAAGTATCTTTTTAAATGAAATCATCAAGAGTGACTCTTTAGTTTAATATGTCAAACATGAAATAAATTATTACAACAGTTGTACTTAGATACTTAGGTATATGGGAATTAAAATGTCATCATTATTATAAGCTACTACTTAGTATATGAAGATGATAGACGTCGTGTTGAGTATCTTTATAATATCCATATTAATAACATTATTTTTCTTATCAGTTAATCTTTTAACTTTAAAATACTTTTGCTTGTAATTTAATTATAAAAATGAATTCAAAAGAAAAAATTATTATAGACTAGTTTATGTCATTAAGAGATAACGTATATTCCTTAACAATTTGGAATAGGTTAAAGGATTTACAGAAGTATACATATTAGTTTACTTTTCACTCATACTTAATAATATTTGAAATTTATTTATTTTGTTAATAATATATAATTCTAGCTGATTTGATGTAGCAACAATAGTTTTCAGAATGTAATCTACAACTTGCCCTGATTAAGTTATTTGCATATTATTATAAATTATTATTTATCAAACGTTGTTTTAAGTGTACTACATTAAGTCATGAATTAGTTAATGACTTTTAAGTAATAATCGAAAAGTTAAAGAAAATTTTTAAAAAAAAAGAAACTAATAAAGTAGGTTCAATAAATTTAACTAAGTCAACAAAACCCAAAATACTCATTTTGCACAAAAAAAATACAATACCAAAGTACAATATACAATTATATTGCAAAAAATGTATATATTAAAATAATTCATATGTTAATATATATATATTATTATTAAGCTTAAAATATTATATTTCACACTTGTTTGGTTCTGAAAAGTTTGATAATTCTCAAGTACTTCACAAGCCATAAAATTATTCTAGCACATTGCTCTCGATCTATTTTACACATTCTACAATTTTGCAATAAAAAATTTCTTTTGTTTTATTTAAGTGATAAGAATAAGTGATAATCAAATATACACATCTTAATAATGTTCTTGGTAAGAATATAATTTATTAAAGATAAGGAATAACAAAGGCTTGAAGTACTCTATATAAGGCGAAAATCTTTGGCAAATATTTTGAAGGTGGAGGATTAAAATTTTAAATATGAGAAATTGCATATATCTTGAAATCTATTCAAATGATTATAATATACTGTATGTATAGTATATATACTTAAATAATAACCAATAATAATTTAAGCTTTCATTCACTCTAGTTAGTAAAGAAGTTAGCTTTGGCTTAACTTATGATTAATGCTACAAAATAGTTATTGAGAATTTGCTAATTAAGGTTCATTATAACATTAATCCGCTGTTTTCAAATATATCAAATATATGCGAGGGATAACAGCTCTCCATACCAAATCAGTATTATTTTCGACACTATGTTTGCGTCAGTGTCTAAAGACTCCAGGGATGAAAGCCGGCATCCTCGTAAAGCAAGAACTGTCGAGCAAGAAGTCGAAAGAACAACCCCAATTTGAGTTCGGACATAATCACATGCTTTACAATTTCTTGACACGTTTATATATATACGCAAAGTGGTGTCTATACACAAAGTGTGCCCTAACTGTAGTTCCATCTTTTATGAACTCCTCGTCCTCCATCAGTTTTTATGTTACAACTTGTTAAAGTCAACGGTAGCGCAACGTCGAAGGTCTAAGGCTATAAATTAGTTTACAAGCCCATTGCTTTATATCTATGTAACATAGAAGTAGCAAAGATTCTCACCCTACACAATCCTTACCCTTCTTTGGAAAGTAAATCTTTAATATAAAAACCGGTTAATTACATTAACTGTCAAAAGTATTTCTGTAACTTAGATACATAAATAGCGTTGGTATTTTAATGATTTGTATTTTGATGATTGGTATTTGGTGGAAAATGGGGTCTTAGAATAGAATGAAACCATTCTAGTATTAAATCACTCTAGCTAATTGAAAAAATTGTAAAATTGACTAGAAAACTTGGTATAATTATGTCGTTTGGGAAAAATAGAATGTTAAATTCTATAAAATGGATCATGTAGTAGACACCTTCTGTCAAGTAATCTTCATCTAACTTCGTAGTCATTAAAAGTAGTGCTTCTAACTGATCAAAATGCTTGTGTATAAGATAGTGAGCTGTTAATACAGTTAATGTAACCAACATCGGTAAACGATCAGTTACTCAGTAATCAGTTACTTTGTTCTCCACTAATTGTAGGTGGTTCATAGAACATGTTTAATTTAGTATAATTGTTATTTTACTTTGTGTATCACTGGGTCTGTTATTTTAAGTATTTCGTTCGCAATTTTATTCTGTATCTTGTTTACTTCATTGACTGTGTTTTTCCCAGGAATATCTTCATGCCCATAATCCATTTCTAGTTAATCATCATATACTCTGGCATCTTACGAGAATATGTATAATATTCCGATATATGATTAGATGTTTAACATTTAACATTTAACACTTAATAAATGTTGTGAACTATTGTATAATTGAATTTATTAATATAAAATGAAGATTACAACTTCATTGTTTATGCTGTTTATAGCTTAACAAATGTTTCAAGATAAATTAATAAACATTCTTATTGTAAATTAAATCAATTTTATATTTTGCAATGCAATAGCTTGTCAGAAAGCTAGTTGCGTAAATTTTTATTACGACTCAGTATGAAAATATCTTAGTACCCCTATTTTTGACCTTAATCAACATTGTTATAATTATTTTGCTTGTAGAAGTATTCAAAATTAATAGTACTCATACAAGTGAGTGATATATATAAATATATACATATATTTCTGTTTCAAAAACAAATTGAGTAATCAGAAAAATTGCAACGCTGATAAAGGAACAACAAATTAGATTGCTCATAAATACAGATACGGATACTTCGGTGTGGCAATGTTTTTTATTTTTTAACAATTTTTATTCCGACTGACTTCAAATGCGATACGTGTGTGTAAAATGCCATCATATAAATATAAATATAAATAAAAATATTGAAGAATTTATAGAAATGCTTGACAATAAATGATATAGTTGAACTACAAACAAATACACTTCATTTATTAAAAGGCAATGCACAAATTAAAAATATTGTATATTTCAGATGGTTGAAAGAGTCTAGCAGTTTGAAGCAGTTCAGTTTAGATTTTACCAGTTCGTTATTTACGATAAAGAAAGTAAAAATGTTTAAAAATATGAGTAAAAATAGATAAAGGGGTAATGAGAAATGTGAAGAGTAGGTGAATGAGTTTTAAAGTTAGTTAGCAGACTTTATGGAAGCATTGCGAATAAAATATCCAATAAAAAATTATTGATGTTTAAGTATTATTGTTCGATTCAATACTAATCATTTCGTTTGGCTGTAATTGATTTCTTCCAAAGATGTATAGTGCTTTTAGTCTTCAATCTGATGTGGAATAACAATTCAATTGACATGAAGCACGTGCAGATATTTCTCTTCTGGGTGATGCAATTTTCTGCTTGTAACTATATGCAGTCTGTGGTTGTGTAACGCGGAGGTTATTCAACCTCAATTCATCGAAAAAATATATTTGGTTTAAAAAAGCAATAACTTTTAGACAACATATTGCATATGTACATATATATGTTATGTGAATATTGTAAGCATTAGTAGATGATGTAAGATATTGAATTTTAGTACTTGAGTGTTTACTAACTTATGATAATGATCTATAGTTTTTATTACACACAGTTTATGCCTTCTACAAAATAATTGAATATAACTCTTTAATTATAAATAAAAATTAAATAAGTAGGGCTGCGAACTAATTGGATGAGTCACCAAAACATATTTATATAAAGACAGGAAAATCATAATTGCAATTTTATTTCGTACGCTGTTTTGTGGAGCATCGCCAGATTACGTATAGTGGATCGGTTAGTGGTGAAAAATTCATCACTTCTCATGAATTAGAAAGACTAAAAATTAAACATCATTTAAAAATAAAAAACACATTATACGCCAAAAATAAGCACATTTGAAGAGTCAACAACAATCTTAAACACATAGGACTGATAACCTGATTCATTTCTAATATTGATATGATTTAAGATATACGACTTTAGGCTCCAAAATAAATTCCGAGGAGCCAATGTATACATATATTTTGTCTTTTAAACATACATAGACAACATTAAAATATACTATAATAATATAGTTGAGCGAGGGTCCAAACTGTAACTAGGAGACCGAATTTTTATATATATTTTATCTATTAAACGTGCAATAGAAACAATTAAAATACACTGTATTATAGTAAATTGGTGGTCCAAAATAAGTTAAGTACCTATTAAACTTACAGTACAACACAAGAAATACACTAAAATATAGTTAAGAGAGGTTTCAAAATAAATCCATACGAACCCATAAATGTATATTTTATCTAATTAACGAGCAGTGGAAACCACTAAAATACACGCATAATCCACCGTTTAAAGCCTTAACTTAGTTACGTGGAAGAATATATATAGTGGCGTTTGTTTATGGAACCATTTAGTAACAAGGTTCATATTTATATATGTATGTTAATAAAAAGTAAAGAATTATATAAATTTTGCGAAATATCGGTAAATAGTATGGAGGAAAACAGTTTTATGAATATAACGAATGTATATTAAAGCATTTCTAAATTGGCTAAACAAATACTAATATTCCATTATCTTTGAGATTACCTACTTTAAAGCTTAGAGATGTATAAAAACATCTCTAAGGGAATTTTATAAATCATTTTTTTTATTAAATCAAATTCAAAACAGATATTTGAGATACATTTTCAAGGTTTTCAAATTTGTATTTTTATATTAAAGTATCAAATTTAACCTAATTTTATTTTCCTAAACAAATAACAAAACAAACTGCACTTTGTTGAAAAGGTATACAATAACACTTAAATTTAAGAAGAGTTAAGAAAATATTATATTTCAAAACAAATAACCATAAGGATAATAAAACAATATATATACACTTAATTAGGGCATGGCTTGTGGTCTTTATGGCAAAAAAAAAAAATTAAAAAGAGCTTCAACTAAGCAAAAGTAAAACTACTCTTTCAAAAGGTAAAAAAAAAAATAAACATTAAATTTGAGAAATTTTTTTTAATTCACTCAGTCCCAATTCAATCCCACCTGCTTGTTAGCTTCAAATGCAATGAAAGGATCTCACATCCTGCATTTAAAATAAAATTCAAGAACCTGTTCTCTGAGGTTTCAAGCTTAAAACTGCAGAATGCACAAAATTCAAGGTTACCCACTTTTTAGTCAGAAACGAAAAATAAACAAACAACTGGGATGCGTTTTTTTTTTCAAAGCCCTGACATTGAAATAAAGAACATTAAAGAGAGAATGAAAACATGTGGCTATTGCATTCCTTTATGGTTACCACAGTGTGGTTCGACCAAAAAATATATTTATTTACCATATATATATGCTATAAAATAACGATTTGCCGATTATCATAGAATTACACCTATTGTAATATAGGACTTTATGACAAAATCTTATTTTTGAAAAGATTTCTTTAATTTGCCTTATCTAATCTTATATAAATTGAATCTGATATACATAATACGTAATATGTAGTTTAGTTGTTTCGCTTAAGTATAAGAAATAATGGTATTAGGTTCAATTATTGGGGATAAATAATAGAAATTTATATGGATAGGTGCAATTTCATTGCTGATAAGAATAGAACACAACAAGCATCTGGAGTTCCCTTCTGGAATCTGTGCAAAGAATCAATGCTTGAACAGATGATATTCAGCCTTTTAAACGACAATCTTTTTGAGGTATGCCTGATATCAGATGGATACCATATATGAATTCCCAGGTAGTAGTCCCGTTCTGGCTCCGATATGAGCGCAACAATCACAATAGCATGATTAACTTTCTGTCACTTATGAGAGAAATATGATATGATAATGCAAGTTAAGATGTCTCATCAGGTACCTGATCAGCAATCTTTGCAATTATAAGGAAGAATCTGCGCTCCAGAGGATGATGTAGTAGCGCGCCAATAGTATTTCCCTCGTTTTTTACATTCTTGCTACAATAAAGTTTGAAAAATAACTTTAGAAAAGTAATGCAAATATAGGTTGTGTTGGCAAACTCTAATGTTCTGATGATGGTTTCTTAATCGTCGGTCTGCCCAATTAATACCCCAGTTCGCAAAACATTGTAGTTTCCGCCTTAACAATAGTATTTTTTTGGAGATAGTTTTACTGGTCTTTGCAAAACACATTGAATATATTAGCGGTCCCTGTAGATAGAACGGTGGTACATAGTATTGGCTAACCGAGACCATGTATAGACGTAATAGATTAGTATACCAAGAGAGATGGTACAGATCCTTAAAGTTACTTATTCACAAAACACAATATTTATGCAAGATATGTTTATCACAATTTAACAATCATTAAATGAGATTGTTCACTCCAATATCAGGGACGAAGTTCAGCATCCAAAACTTGTAGCTCCAAACAAATTTAATGGAGTTTTCAAAATAACTGGAAAGAAATAGGGGAATCGTCACTGTTGGTGATGTTTAATTTAAGCACATAGCGATCTTCATAAAACGCATTGAATATTGTTCTTGGCGCTTTTTAGATTGAGAAACACTGGTTTATACTAAGGGCCTGCATTTTATTTAATAGATCATAACTGATGGTACTGGAAATGTAATTGATTTCAACTTTTTCGGTATATGGGAAGATTAGTATATCAATATCTGTAATACTTTTCTACTATATCTTCAAATCACATATGATTTCACCTTTTTCACCATAGAGAGGGTAGTGTATGAATATCTGTAATACTTTTCTACTATATCTTCAAATCACATAAGAGTATATATATGTAGTAACTTATATGTAAGTATTTGCATTAAATTGCTATGAAGTTGGCATCTCTGGAGATATGCAACATATGAGAAGAATCTTTCAAGGTCTTGGTCAAGTTAAGCCTGTTGCATGCACACGTGCAGCGTTTGTGCACAGCTTAAGAGTTACTACCGGTTGTCCTTGAATTAAAGCGTTAGGAAAGGGTACACTGCAGTTAAGACCATAAGCATTCAGCTTTCCACATTGCTTTGAATAATCACAATAATAAAACGAGATACGCTCAGGTAGTAGAAGAAATAAATTTGAAAAAAATATTAAAAACGCCAGATGCGAATTAATATCAAAACAGTTTCATAAAAAACACATTAAGTGACCAAAAAAAAAAAAAATAAATAAATAATAACGAAGTGACGTAATTTCTAAATTTTTGCATATGTTACGCGTATCTGAAGAAAAGACCAAACCTCAATTACAGTTCGCATATTCGCATAAGAAAAAATTGTTTACGCTTTTGTAGGAAATTTTTCTCCACTTCTTCTGGATGTTGATTATTTATGTTACGAGCTCAACTATGAATGAATGGAATACACTTTTATGCCCGGGCATTGAATAACACAATTTCTTATAACGAAGGCAGCTTGTTTTTTTGTTTTTTATAAAAAATTGTTTTGATTTTGAAGTTTTTTTCGCACTCGGTTCATTTTTTCTTTCGATATTTGTATGGAAGGTTCCCACAGGAAATTGCAAAATATTTTGATTATTGTTCTGAGTTAAAACGGATGGAATTTGCTGAGCCAGCAAATGCCGAGTTTAACGAATTAAAACTTTTGCGCAGTTTTATTTTATTATAATCCCTTAGTTGTATTTAGCGCGCTCTTACTGTGGATTAAGCTTGTTTATTTTGATCAGTTTAAAATTCGCATAAATTCGGATTAACAACAATAGTATTAAGCTTCAATGAATAATGAATCCTACGCCTTCACTACGAATACACTGCAATAAATAAAGTAATAAAACTCTTTGTTTACTTTAAAGTGCGCGGCACTCAATATTTCAAATTTTCTTAACTGCTAGATTTTTCATTCAGGGCAGTCGGCTTGGCTCCGTTTCTTATGTTTTTCGGAGTATTCGTATTTTTTGAATATACCTTCATATGTATATTGTGGATGTTACTAATAATTTGTACACTATGCACATTTTTTATTTGATACATTAAAGTCAATTATTTTGCATTCTTAAATGAATGAATGACGAGCTTCAGAAATTTGTGCACTTAAAAAGTGTGGGAAGATTTCTAATGGAATCGCATTACTGAACCCTAAATGGCACTTATGAGAAAAATGTTTACTACAATTTTATGTTTATGTCAACAACACAATGCAATTTAATGAAATATTGAAGAAATAGTAAACAAATAACATTCCATAAAAAAAGGTTTTTATAGAAATTCTCAATATTTTAAAAATGGTTTTCTGCAGAAACCTGATTAATAAACTAATTTATTGTCACAGGTTACAAGATTTTGAAAAACATTTTAGTTCTCAAAGTTATCTCAAAGCTTTGTTTAATAATTTTAAAATAGACATCTACTACTATATCAAGAAATTCATCCCAAAGTTGGTGTACTTTGAAAGGCAACACAGAAATTTTTTAACTTTTACAGTATAATGAACAAAGAGACCAAAACAGATGATATAAACGATATAGGTATCTATTCAATACCCTCTTTATATATAATATTTATAATGTACAAAAACTTGAGTTCACAATTAGATATATAAACAAATTTAAAAATAAAGTTATATACTTAATTGTTCAAATAAACTTTTACACATTATAAATAAACTATAGATAGAAATTCACATATTCGGAATACGAGTAAATATATTATTGATGAGAAGAGCAAAACGAACCTATTAGATTAAGTTAGGTTGAAGTAACGGACCTCCACACTAAAGTCCACATGAGAATAAATAACAGCGCGTTGTTATTGTTGTATAAAACTATCTGAACAGACAACACTTGCCTATACTTTTGCCATAGGCTCAACACATTAGGATATCTTGGTATAAATGCCTTTATAAAGTAATAATTTCATATCAGTTAATTGATCTTTGAGTCTGTACATTTTTAAGATACATCTTTTTAATCAGTTAAAACGACTACTTGGAGTCGATAGATAGTTAAATGGTAGTAACAATCTGTCTTATGGTATACCACCACACTTAGGCTATAAGGAGAGTGCACATTGAAACACTATAGAGAAACTTTGAGACACTTGCTAATTGTACGAATATCAGAATTTTGGTTAGATACCTGTATTCTGGATCCGAAAACCACACACATATTAAATATGACAGATGGTTATTAAAGAAAATTATAATATATAGCAAATAAAAAATGCCTGGTGTTAATTGGGCAGTGACAGAGCCGATGATCAATATTTACTCCGGATCGGAGTCAGATATTAGTTGTTCAGAGAAGTAAGTATCTAATCGACATATCAATCTATTAAACAGTTTCTTATCCGTCCAATAACTGTATAGGACCACGAAAAGTTTTTAAGATCAATCAGCTGCATTTTTTTTCCGGTGATTAAGTGATTTGGTGGTTTGGCATGAGCGTTTTTCAAGATCTATACTATAAAAGTAAACAAGTTTTGCTTTTCCATAAACTAACTCTCAATATCGTATCTTACTTTCCCTATTTACATGAATACAGCAGCCTTGAAAAGTAATCAGAATATAAAAACAGAATTAAGAAAATTATGAAATGAATTGTGACACCGAAGAAATGTAAATTTGCTCAAACGATGAAAGAATACTATATTTCATATGATAAAGTTAAATGAATTAAATAAACGTAGAAGTGAAATAAATAAATTTTAATGAAAATGAAAAATTCTATAAGATAAAAACACGAAGAAAGCACTTGCGATTTTAAACAAAAATCGAATGAATTGTTTATAACCACGTCTGCCTGTCAACGTAACGTATTCAGTTTATTTTCGTTTTTTATTTAAAATAATTTGCAATGAAATTTCTGAAGGATAGACTTCTCATTACCCAAAATCAAAATTTACAGCCAATAAATCTGCATACATTAATTAAACATTAAAAATTTCACAAATTTGAAAAATATTTATTTGTTTTTTTTTTTGGTTTGGTTTTCAAGCGTTTTTAGGATTTGGAATAGGTTTTCTTGGTTATATATAATTTGCATATAGTAATGGTTGAGAAATCTTCAAAATCTCACCAACTCTTTCACTTGAGGTTTTCTCTTCTGCAGCTTCTTCTTTGCACATAAAAATATATTTGCATAATATTTAAAAGGTGTTACTAATGTTTAACGAATATCGCAAATACTTAAAAGCATCTTCGGAGATAGAGTTTAACTAACTGATTAGGATTCATGCATGACTGATGATTTGTTTATGGAATTTTATATTGACTATTGCACCCAAAAAAGGTTGTTGCTACTGTGAAAAAGTACATAAATACAACTATAATTAAAAAAGAAATTTTTAATTAAAAATGCATGTTTACTTTTTTGTATCTAAGAAGAAAAAATTCCAATTAATCAGTTTATCTGGCAGATATTAAATTTCAACGATTAATAACCGACTTTGATTATAGTATGTTAATTATGTTTAGAGTCCGTTCTTAAAGCAATGTTTAATTTCATTAGCTAGACTAGCTATAACTTTTAATTTTTATATTATATCTAATAAAACCCTTCAGTAATGCACTGCTCATCGAGG
>NC_051847.1:6176366-6197318 GCF_002237135.1 Teleopsis dalmanni
TATAAGCCGACTATACTGTCATATAACTTTATACTACATTAGGAAATTATTGAGAATTCATTGCTAATCTTTTTTTCTTCAAATATTGCGAATCCTAACAAAAATGTATTGCAAATTATATATTTTTAATACAAAGAAATTAATTGACGTAATAGAGGTTATCTTTAAAACAGGTAATCAGAACAAATAGCAATAGTTCTAATTCAATATTGATCTCTTTTTAATATTACTTGAGTGAATTTTCACACCTGCTTAATATTTATTCTTTCCAATATTGTTTTCATAACATATATATCTACGGTTAATATGAGTAAAAGAACTGCTTCTTGCCGCTTTATTCGTTTTCTAAATCAAATTCTAATGAGATCTTTCTACCTGTTTGTCTATTTGGTTATCGATACTACTTTGTTATACAAATACTGACCCTCAGTTCAAGTATTTCACTTTAATTAAATTAAATTAATTCGAAACTAAAGGCCTGGCCTTTCTTTTTATATTCAATCTAATGAATTTATTGGATGTTTACTTTACTGTTTCAGACATCTACAGATACTGACAAAACTGATTGCTGCTAGTGTTTCTTTTTTTCAGTATGAAACTACATATATATAAAGTCAATAAATTGTTTAAAGTTAAAGTTTTTATTTACATCATTACTTATGTTATCCTGTGATAAAATCACACTTGACTAACCACACTATTTACTTTATAATTTATAGACCAGTTTTACAAAACTTTAGAGAAATCTTCTGCTGCGTAATAAATGTCCAATGTCCTTCTTTATATTCGTTCAATAACTTCGAACCTCTCAATTATAATTTCGATAACCTACAATGGTACACATCTGAGTGATCCTACTAATCGTTTACAAACGATATAATAATACCACAATTTACAATATTCGTCCAGTTAACATATAAAACCTCATTTTTATATATAATGAGTTATGAGTCGTATATGCAATTTTTATATTGATCTACCTATGTACCTATGTATATGCAAATGTGACTGCTCTAGTTTTGAGTATTTTTGCAAATGGAAAAGGGTTTATTTAAATAATAGCTCAATAATAATAGGTGAACAGAAACAGAACACAGTTAATGTGCAAAATTTCCTTACTTAGTAGTTTCAATTCATGGAACCTGGTTTACATGTTTCAATTTCAAAATTTTTCTTCACAAAACCCGCATTAAAAAGACCTTTTTTGCTTACCAAATAAAGAAAGCCGACGATCGTATGTATCTTATGTATCTACCATAATAGAAAAGAACAATTTTCCGAATACTATATTGTAAAGAAGATAGAAATTCTATGTATGCGTGAGGTATACTTTGAAATATCTACCTGTACCTGCTTCGTTAGTTTTCCTTCCACTAATCATAACAATCTCCATCACTGGTTTAGGTTTCTAGCCTTTTGCTATCATATCTGCTATCCTATTGATATGATACACTTCTCTCTCTTATTAATAATATCAATTTTATATTTTCTTTGTGTAATAAATATGTCATCTATGATCAGCATATATATGTGGTATATAAAAGGTATTTCACATTTTGACCTCCCAGGACGACGTACATGCATATTTCTAGTTTAAAATCTTAATTTGGTTTTTTGATAATTTATTTGTTTTGCTAATTGGTTTTCATTAGGTGAGCAGAATATGTTGCAAATGGAATAGGTATCTTCAACACATAGATAGTCTTCAGCTAATAATATTCTTCTTAAATGTGTAGATGAATAACAAATGAAGTTTAATAGAAGATTTTTTAGGATTCTTTAAATAGAATAGATCATTGTACGAGTACTGTTTGACTCGCTTAAAAAGGATTCCTTGTACATATAATTGTTTCGGTCGTTCATGAGGAGATAAAATGTAACATATACTTTTAGTATTCATTTTCCAATACTACTTAAAATATTAAATTTTATTGAAAGATACACATATATGAATAACATGTAAGCTTAGACAGTGGCTTCTTCGACCTGCTATGGAGGTTGTGCGCCTGTTCAGTAAATCGCAGATACTCTCCAGAAAACTGAAATATTCTCACGTTGCATGCATTTATTAATAATGTAAATGGGTGAAGGGACTTTTTTATACTTAGGAAGCCTTATTTGGATATTAAACTGAACTCATTGAAGTCATTGAAGTGCTATGCCATGTGTTCACTGTTTTTTGTTTATTAAGATTTAGATGTCTTTAAACCCCTAACAGATTTTGTTACATACTTTAAGGTACAGTACATTATGCGAATATTAAAAAAATTAAGCTGCTTTTAAATATAATGATCCTTATATTTGATAATGTAGCAATGAAAGTTAATTGCTAATATAAAAATATTTATATGTTCCAGAACTAAATAAGGCATTTGACTTCCATTATTGTTAGTTTTTAAGAATAGTTTGTTTTATATTGTAATGAATTTATTGTGTTCTCTGTTAATATTGTTATTAGTTAATTAAGTACTGAACTTGTCGTTTAAGTTTGCCTACATTATAGTTTTTGGTAAATGGTTGTATATTCTCTTGTTTCCGGCAGACGGCGAAAATGCCATAGCTGTAAGCCCTATGTATATAATATAATTGTTATAAATTTCTATTTAATACTATGCTATACTACTACTACTATTACTACTAATATTCTCTTAGTCTAAGTTTATTTTCATAATATTTCACTTATGTATTTCATTTTTATTACTTTTTATTTATTCTCAAAGAAGAAAGATTTTAATTTTATTTGTATATTTTAGTAACGACTTTCAGATACCAACTATCTGCAGTAGCACTTTTTCAAGATTTCAAGATTTAAATTAAACCTAAATATATAACCATACTAAGACAATGTATTTATAACTTCATGTCTTCTTTGATTTGTTATCTAAATATTGTTATTCTATTATATTTCATAAAATAGTTATAATTTTTGAATAATTTCTCACACTAAAATGCATGAAATAAATTTTCCGACCTTATCCCTTATGTTAATAGGTTGTATGTTAACGCCCAATGTCCTTTCAATAATACTTTTTCCAAAACAGCATTCCATTTTTTTTTTCTTTTCTGAATAACAATTTTACGCACTTTCCCACGTTTTTACGTTGTCTTTATTATCCTTTAACATAGAAAAATAAAATCTTTCTTTGGCACTTGCCAACATTTTTATGACACTTGCTTATTTTGTTGGTTGCCTGTTCCAGCACAGCAGGAAATTCTGCAATTTTACTTAAAATTCTCACGGCTACATTTTGTGGCTGGCTGCCTTGGGTAGCCTCTGGCTGCTTTAAAGGGCCCCTGAACTTAATTATCCCTTAACCGACAACAAGTGTCAGAAACAGTCGTTGATCGTTTTGGTTAACGATTTTCTCACGCTGCATATTTTGTACGTATCTGATTGTACGTTTTGTACGTTAAAAAATCGTTACTTTTTCCCACCACACGCATATCCTTACAGTCTGAAGTAAACCTCATATTTCTGTCTTCTGTCTGCCTGCGTTCGAAGCTGTGCGCCTGGTTTCTCTTGGCAAAGTTCCTACCAAATTTAGATAAAAATTCTCACGCTTTATTGCCAAGGCAAGGCCCAGCAACAAGTGGAAGAGTGTGTACTCTTGCCCTAGTTTCTTAATTGGTGTGTATAACATTTTGCACTGACTTTGGTGGTTGAACTCATGTGTCAGGGACGCACGTGCCTTAGCACACTTTCTTTTTATGCACATATGTTGCTTTATAAGGATTCACAGGATATGGCAATATGGCAACATTTTTGCTTTCCTTGCAGTTTGTGAACGTAATGAAGTGTTGATTATGCGAAATCAAATTAGGTTTGCATGATGTCACTGTACTTACCTTGCATTTGCAAATTATTTCATCACTTCAAGGTGAGTAATGTTTATCTATTAAGAATAGATATGAAGTGCTGAAAATGTTTTCTGGAATAAAATTAATTTTAATTATTGTTTGAATTATGTTTTATATTTGAGGCTGGTTATTAGTCTTATTATCCGAATCAGAAGGGATACACTAGTACATATTATAATTAAACTCCGACAGTGATTAAGACTATTCTTAAACACTACAATATCCTTTAGTGCCTATTTTCAAAACTATTTTAATTTAATGAAAGCCAATTGATAGCATAGGATTTTATATTTAGGTTAGGTTTGGTTATATCGGCGATCCTTAGTAGGTTCACTTAGGCCTCACGGTTTAAAACCACTTAGAACATTTGGCGAAGCCTAAAATGTTATTTAGTGTAAGGTTCAGTAATTGGTAAAGATCTTCAATAAAGGGGGCTTCTAAAGTATTGAGTCGCTGCCGTGCATGAGCGGAGCAAATACACACATACATAGTAAATAAATACATAGTAAATGACAGGCAATCTCATGTACTATCTCTGTTGAGATGGACAAAAAGATTTTGTATTTGGTCTTCTTTATTTTTAGAATATATATTTCCTATGTGCTATAGTTCAGAACTCATTGAGTTTTCTAATATCGCAGACAAAATTATATATATTCTTAAATTTCGGTTTTATTGTTTGTATTGTCAAATCCGATGAACTGGTTGCAGTAGTAGAGATAAAAGTGATGGATCATATTGTTTTCATTTTATTTAAGATAACGAAAAAGAAAAGTTTTATGAGTGATAAGCATAAAGAGCTTTATATTGTCACTATTATCTGCTCTTTGGGCATAGTTATACAAGAGCTACCTATTCTGAGGTAGTTGTCCAAAGGCATAGATTTTGAACAGTTTGAATCATTTTAACAAGATTAATTTTTAACCACTGTCAAGTTTGTGACAGTCTCTGATTTTCTACATTTACGTAGACTTCTGAAAGAGGTTCCATTCCATTGAGGACTGTATGCTCAATCTAGAAGGACAAAAGTATATCATAATTATCATATTCTCAAGTATCAATTAAACTTATGGAATAATAACGTAAGATTAAAAAGATTTGCCAGTAATAAACTATTGAGTTTGTTATTAGTAAAGATAATCTATGTAATATATTGTGAGACGTTGTGATAGTTCACCGGCTAACAAGTGGCCCCACTGAAGTGAAGGATTAGCCAATGTAGACCACGAAACGACTTGGATTCTTTTTCGTCCTTCAATTCTCGGATGTCGTTATTGAGTTAAAGCTAAAGTGGCTTCCGTTTGCATAACTACATCGCTTGTTAATGTAAGAAGTTCATCACCAACCTAATGGTGTCCCAAGACAGTCTTCCTCCTGCTTGCCAGTGCTGGATATTGGCACAATATATATACCGCTGTCCCCTTTTCTTCTAGACATAGTCTGCAAGTATCTTCCTCAGCAAGAGTTATCTTTTTAGGTAATACTTTAAGTTACCATGTCCCGTAATCAATGAGGTCAGTTATCTTAGGGCTGCCAATTGACAATGACAATATATTATGTAGTTAAACTAGTACTAGCAACCAGTATTATACATGATTATGCAAGTCAATTCAGTAGTTCAGAAGTAATCACTGGTCTTAGTGATGCTGAAATGTAAAGTTCTAATAATACTCTTGAGCGATTAAGTATTAAGCCCTTGGTTATATGTAATTATTGTTATCTAAGAAATTTAGCTGTGTAATATGTTTTCATGCTTTGAACTCTGATTTCAAAATCTTACTGTTTAAAGTATACACATGAAAATTCTATCTCTGTTCGATTGTATATTTCTTAAACTTTTGCTAGATATTTTATTTATAAAGTTGGTATACTCTTCTCTTTCTCCTTACATACCTTTTTTCTGTAGATGCTTGCAAAGGTTTTTATCTATTTTTCTTCTTACTGAAATAGCTTCGTCGGTTGACTTTTTATGCATCTGCATATTTGATGACGTTTCACATAAGAATTTCTTCTTATTTAGGTTTCATGTGCATAAAATCGTTTTTAATGTTTCTGTTCATCTTTACTAGCTTTGATGCTATCCTGTTAGCATCGTTTCAGTTTATCAGAAAATTTTTTAAAAATTCACACGCTGCAATTTTCCCAAACCCACATAAATTGGCTTCTTTGTATTTAATGCAATGAGTTTTTTTTTTTTTTTGGTATCTCAACGTCTCAACGCATGCATAGGAAAACCAGATGCCGTCATTTATTTTCAGTTTGAACAACTTCCGGCGTAAACCTAAAGGTGCAATTTCTACCTAATAACACATTGCGTATTAAGGGATTTGCTGGCGTGGCGCATGTTCTTCCGGTAGACAAAACGAATTATTTAAATTTGTGTTATTACAATTTGGAGAGTTTTACAATACAGGGTGTTATATTATATATAAACATTATATTACACTTTATGAAGAAACACTTTATGATTTAGAATTAAATTCGTGAACTATATGTGTTTTTTGTTATTTCTTTTAAAAGAAAGTGAAGTAATTTGTTGTTGTTTTATTTTATATCAGTATCCATTTTTGCCCAGTAGTAATCTTAAGATTTTTGGGGGTCTTTTCCTAATTGACCTAAGAGAGCATTTATTTTTCTAAATCAGAGACATACCCAACATCGAGTTGGTTTTTTTTTTACTTAAACGGGGCAGTCGTGCCTCTTTCGATCCTTATAATCTCTAACCTATTCTGACGGTCTTCTTAGTCGCTTTTAACCATGATACCACAACCGGCCATGAAATGTGCTTAACAAGACTTTGGCATGCAAAACTGCCACTCCAACGTTATCTTACCTTATTCTTGCTTGATGCAAGAAAAACCGCAGTGTAAAGAGTTTAATCCATTAAAACCAAATCTTTAGATTAGGGCTGTCCGAAGCACGGCCCCCGGGTTACATTCGACCTGCGACATGTATTTAATCTACCACAATTACGCAAATTTTCTTTTTGTGTACTGATAAAACTGCATTATTATTATTATTTTAAATAAATTTCAATTAATGAATTAATACAACTAAATTTAACATTATAACCGTATTTTTATTTTTGTCAAAAACAACTATGAATGTATGTATTTGCTTCGGTGGTTCTCCAATCTGTAAAGTGATATGTATTGGCCCACGATCGCATTTGGCCTGGACAGCCCTGCTTTAGATAATGATTCTAGCTGTTGAAGGAAAAGGCCAAGTTGTAGAGAATCTCATTCCAGTATTCAGGTTAAAGGGTGAATAAACTCAGAACTTAGAAACTTAAGTTTATCTAAATTAGATACAATGACAATAATTAAGAGAGAAACCAGATTAATGATAACATAAGATCTGTAGCCATTAACGCAAAAGCTGCGGTTATAGAGAGGAATGATCAAAGCAGCGTAATACAATTTATTGCAATATAATAAAAAATATTGGGACAGTTATTGGAAAGGTTTATCGCGCATGCACGGTTACTTGCAGACTCTATAATAGTCATTGTAAAAACTGCAGTTATAGAGAGGAATGATGAAAGCACCTAAATGCAATTGATTGAAATATAACAAAAAAATATTGGGAAAGTTTAAACGCCACGATAGATACTAAGTCATGTGGTAGGATGATAGGTTGTAGATAGATCAAGTAGTTTGATGTGTTGCATTCTGGGGAGTGTCAGTAGGTAATTGTCAATGTAAGTGATTTGGGCAGAACATAGTGTTTGACTAGTACTGTTTGACTAGTAAACAGACGGGTGGTTTCCTTTATAACAGAACTGATTGCTGGCCAAATAGTAAAGACTCTTTCCCGTTTGTTATATTCAAAAACAGTATAGTGGAAAGTGTGGTTTAACAACAATATAATTATAAATAAAGTCAACATTTTAAAATATTACATAGACAGTAAAATGAGAATTAAATAATTTGACTTCTAAAGTCAATGTGAATGAAAATCATCTATCAAAATTAATTTTAAAAGAATTTCGATGTTTTTCCTAATATATAAATCATAACATAGAATAATAATTATTTTATAAAATCAGAATATTAACTTTAATTTGTATTATTTAAGGTTTCATTATAATGTTATTTTCTTTCAAACATTATCTACAGTATCAATCGCCTAAACACCCTGTATAAAACCTGTAATGTGATATTCCCAACCTTAATGACTTCCGTTTCTTGCTGTTTGCATTTTAACGCTTCATTATTTATACGCTTCTTTATCTTAAGTATTTTAACCTGCGCTTAGCGATGTGCTACAAGAATTCTCGAACCGGCAGACGGTGTGCACTGGCTTCTCCTTACCTGCCTAACTGCTCATCAAGCAAATAGGTATGTTATTTTCGGTTTGTTTGCTTTAGCACCGTCTGTGTTTCTTTTATCAGATATAAAGCTGCAAACTCGTGTTTGGTTATACACAAGGGTTTTGCGTCAGAAGAATGTGTATGAAGTAATCCTGAGATTGTTGGCTCACTCATAACCATTTATGCACATGTCGCATCGTTGTTGGGTTGTTACATATGCTGATCTCCTGGTCACGCTGAAGTTGCTTACTCATCTTCTTTACAAAATATTCTCACGTTAGCGTTTTCTTTTTGTACGGCTTATCTTTTTCTGGCTTCCTCCAGATTCCCACGATCTTTTTTACACTGTTCGCTGTTTTTTAAGTTATGAAAAAATTTTGTGTGTATCTTTAATGTGGCCGACTTAAGTTGAACTTAAGAATATAAAATCTACCTAAAAAGGCCACAAAAAAATGAACACATTTTAATCGGTTTTGTGTTCAGCGAGCAGCTCAAGTCGTTAGAGCATCCTTGACGCTACTTAACTGACTGAGTAAATCACTTGCTATAAAGACTGTGAACCTGTTTCGGAGTAAGACAAAATAGGCATAATTCTAAAAATATTCTCACGTAGGATTTTGACATGCTACCAAGCAAACACAATTAATATTGTATTTCCAAGAAAAAGGGTACCAGCATTTTTTTAAACTATCATACATTGAGCCTATATCATAAAACTATAATTTTAATCTTAAAACCTTAATAGGTAATAGGATCAATTCATTGAAATGTCGAAGCAGGAATGCTTTCACTAAACCCACATCATTTTTTTCAAGTCGACACAAAATGTTCTCACGGTTAATTTTTTTTTTTAATTTAAATATATTTTCATGGCTACAAAGCAAGAACCTTTTTTTAATTATAAAAAATTGTGCTGCAATATTAAAATGCGTTAGTTAACTTCACTAAAATGCTGTTGTCCTGTTGCATCTCCCAAAAGTATCGACAACTCTGAAACACTTTCTCACGCTTTATAGCCAGTCACATTCAAATAAACCAAGACATTTTTTTTCTATCAATAAACGGCGTTTTCTGGAAACGCCCTACGTTCTTTATTTTCAATTTTTATTGTATCCTGAAATTTGTCTTTGATTTTGTCTAATGTTTGATTAAGAATCTTACACATTTTCCCACGTTTCTAATTCTATCTGCCTTTTCCATGATTTTCTTAAACAAGATTTTTCTTTGGCACTTGCCAACATTTTTATGACACTTGCTTATTTTGTTGGTTGCCTGTTCCAGCACAGCAGGAAATTCTGCAATTTTACTTAAAATTCTCACGGCTACATTTTGTGGCTGGCTGCCTTGGGTAGCCTCTGGCTGCTTTAAAGGGCCCCTGAACTTAATTATCCCTTAACCGACAACAAGTGTCAGAAACAGTCGTTGATCGTTTTGGTTAACGATTTTCTCACGCTGCATATTTTGTACGTATCTGATTGTACGTTTTGTACGTTAAAAAATCGTTACTTTTTCCCACCACACGCATATCCTTACAGTCTGAAGTAAACCTCATATTTCTGTCTTCTGTCTGCCTGCGTTCGAAGCTGTGCGCCTGGTTTCTCTTGGCAAAGTTCCTACCAAATTTAGATAAAAATTCTCACGCTTTATTACCGTTCATGCAACAAGTGGAAAAGACCTCTCTATGCTTCTGTAGATTTCCCACGTTTGGACGTGTTGCTGCTAATGAGCAAGCTACGCTTGGTGGTTGATGTCGACATGTGAGGAGGAAGTGCACGTGCCTTTGCAAATAGCAACTGCCAACTACATTTGACTGCTTGATGAAAAATAATCCTTGTAATTTATTGGCGGAATAAGTTATGAAGTTCATTATGGTATAGTGAGATTATGCGAGTATGTAGGGCTATGATAGTTTGACATGCGAATGCTTTAGCTGAAGTTGAATACGTTTTAGCGGAAGAAGTACTCTTGGATAAAACTTGATGGTAGTTACAAATCAGCATAGAGTAGATATTCCTCATTTATGGTGTTAATTATTATGCTAAACAGTTTGAAGCTTTCCACAATTAATGACATTCATATGTAAACAGACTTCTCACCAATAAAATTATAGGTCAAAAGTACGCTCTTCAATTTGTAAGGTCACTTTAACTTGATTTTCAAGCGCGTAAGTGATTACTATTAATTATTGATATTTCATAAAATTGAAGGAGTTGTTTTATTAACATAATTTCCGCTACATACACTACATTCTAAAAGTAAGAGGACAGGTTTTTTGTTTATAGTTTAGCAAACATTTCGGATATATAATACTGTATATATTTTTTTTATTCTTATTTTATAAAATAAATACATAAATATATAATTTTAAAGTTTTATTAAAATTAAATAAATATAATTCAAAAATTTCATTAGGAAAAGTTCGCTAAACAGAAGTTGTTGATATTCATCATTTTGCAAATATATGGCATCCTCACAATGAAATATTGGGCAGTGACAGTTTCGCTTTCTTAAACCTAGCTCTTTAAATATGCTTTACTTGATCATCTGTTCTCACGATATGACCACGTTAGTGAAACATCTGGGTGTTAACTATGTGAATGATGTCAATGTCGTCGCCAAATTTTGGAGGACCAACGATTTTACATTAAACCTTTCTCCGAACACTTTCAGTGTTGATTCATTATTCTGTGATTGCATTCTACTACAAGTAAAAGACACTAATAGAGCGAAAGTTTTATTTATCGAGACAGGTTCACATCTCAATTGTCTATATATACTTTGGCAATTCTTTATCTGATCTTTAGTCTATCCTTATTGTTAGACGCGGCGGTGCCAGGATGAATGAAAACGTTAATAGTTTCTAAGTATAGTCTTTAGTCACTAGCTCAGTGTCGAAAAGACAACTATTTCTGCCCATAGTCGACATATATATACTTTTTGCTTTCATTCAACGTTTGCTTTCTGCAGCCAATGATGTCAATATCGTCATCGTAGGCAAGGATCTGGACACTTTTGTAAAAGATTGAGCCATTACGATCAACACTTGTTTTGCGTATTATCAAAAAATTGAAAAGATTAACATAATTATCTTGTCTGAAGCCTCGATCGGTATCAATGGTTTAAGAGGGATTAACCCTTCCTTGACGGAGTTTCCGGCTCTTCACAACGTCATTTTGCAATAGTTTGTTAGCTTTGCAGGTATACCGAGCTCTTATATTGCGGCGTAAACACGATTTATTATGGGGCTATCGAAAACTACTTTATATTCGACAAAAAGATGATCAATAAAGACGTGTTCAATTGAACATTGAATATTCATAGTTCTAGGTTTATTATTAGAATAACAATTTGAGATGCAAACTTTATTAGCTATATTGAAACAACGTTTCAGCTCAAGTTAAGATACTTTATTTAAAACATCATAAATAGTAGAAAATTTCAATACATGTGGTACAAAAATGTTTAAATAATTAATCAAGACTTTAACTATTTATTAAGGCAATTATTTTTTAAAGTGGTTTTTCGCACAGTAGTGAATACAACAACAAAAATTCATTTTATATTATTTTAATTAATCGAATTTTTATCTGACTATGCAGCTGTTTTGAGTGTTGCCAAATACTCATCAGTGGTCTTAGAAATAATTCTTGTATTTAATTATTCGTAAATAATTATTTTTGAGACTGGAAGTACCAGGATTCGAACTCGGGTTCTGCCGAGTTCTATGTAATAAATATTAGTATGGTAGTATAAATAAAAACTAAAAAGTTGGTCACAAAATATTGATGATTTTTATCTTTAAAGCATTTACCATTTGTATATAAAATAATACCTTAGTATTTACTTACATTCGTACTTATACGTACATACTTATAACCTTCGTATCACAAACTCCCTGTAACCTCTTTCATCTTCAAGTGCCAACATTTGCTGTACTAAGTAAATACTTCAAACTCTATAAAATCGATTAATGAATATTGCTTTAGTTTATTCAGCGGTTTCTCACGCCTTTATTATTTATATTTAGTTATGTATGTAATACATAAATCCTTTTCAAGTGCATTACAAATGAAAATATAATTCAATTAAATTCTTTTTTTAACGTCTGGCATAGACGTTATTTATTTTCCCTTTGCAACAAGTGTGCGTAAAAGGGTCTCGGCACATATTTTTCTCTTCAACAAGAAACATTTTCCCACAGTGAGCGCTACAGGTGATAAGCATTGCTGTGATATGATAAGGTTTATACAGTCACAGGATAAAAAAAATTATTTTAGTTTTATAGCGATTATTGTATAACTAAAATAGCTGGAAGCCTGTTAGAAACATTGACAAAATCGATAATCTAAAACAAAATTTCTCACGCATGTAGAGGAATCCAAAAAATGTATTAAAAAAAAGAGTATAAAGACAATGTGTGAACCATTTTTTAATGCATTTTTTATATTAGTTTAAAAACCGAAAAGATTTTATTTCATTAACGCCCAAAAAAATTATGTAAATCACCGCATACCTGCCAAGCAACAAGTGGGTAGGTATCGAGTTTCTTAAGTTCAAAAACCCGATAACGAAATATTTTGAACATTTCTCACGCTTGACAAAATCATATGCAACAAAATTTTACTTCAATTTCTTGAGCTCTGAACTTCGAACTGAACTGACACTGAGGCTATTGATATTTTTACTATCAATATTGGTTGCCTGGAGGTCTTCGCTAACTAATAAAACTGGAAGCCTGCTACTGTAGTTATCCAATTACGTAAATAATCAATAATATTTCTCACGACTTCACATGAAAACACTTTCCCGTATATTTAAAGAAGATCAGGTTTAAATGCTTATGAGATCTATTTTTTTAGATACAATTTTATGTAAAATATTCCATGAAACCGTGAGAAAAATATTCAGACTTGATTAACGAAACACACATATAAAATTTATAGAATAGAAATTCAAAAACGATCATATCCACGACATAATTGAAAGGTTTTTGTGATCCTCTTCAATATCCATTATTAAAACTTCAGGTAACTCAATGTAAACTACCAGCACATCTAACTTTGTTTGCAACTCAGGTAATTTTCTTGCATTCATTTTCACACACTCATTCATCCTCACATACACACTCATATAAAATGTTAACAATAATTTTCCTCATCCTGCGCACATTTTCCATACACACCTCAATTTTCCTGCTTTTCTGATGTCCTGTTAATTTTTCGGAAAATTTGACTTTTTCTAAATCGCAAACCCTTATCGACTAGTTCGACTGTTCTGTCCACTTAGAATTCCTTGTTATCTATTTTCATTGTGTGAGTAAATGAAAACATCTATTCTATTCCATCTACTTATCTATTAATGGAGAGATAAGTACACATTAATCTATTTAAATAGTGTCTTTATTTAACTTCTGTCTATATTTTGTTTCTATAATTATTCAACCATGTTATTTTGAAAAGAAATTCTCTTCATTTACATTTTATATCTAAGTTGCATCTAAATGGGACTTGCATGCAATGACTCTTGTGTATTAATTAGGATTTCAAACATAGGTTATCTCTTCATCAGATTTATTTGCTAGCCTTAATAGCAGTGTCAACTACAGAGAGATAACTGCCTAAAGCTCTAATTAAGACTTTAATTGGATACTGCAAAACTTTTGCTGCAATCTGAAAATTGCGTGTGCAAATAAACAGAGGCGTATCAAGATTTGTGGAAATGGGATTTTACTTATACTCGTATGTAATGTGTTCATATAAAAAGTTGTAATTTTAGTACAATATGAGAAGAGCTGAATGAAATAAGTACATTTAATATTTTCTTATTATTTATATATTACGAAAAATTTCATACCAATTGGCTTATTGGTGTCTTCGACATTTCTAGTGTTGTGCTAGCTACTACTTTTGTAGAATTCCGCAGATATTTATAAGTGCAACGGTAATTTTTGTTGGTTTATTAGTCACATATCCGTTGTGTTTGGTGCCGTTAGCAAGCAGTTTCGCTCACTAATGGCGCTAATGGTTCGTCTTTGATATTTGTTCAAGACACTCTTTGAGGTTTACCCCAAAGTCCACCACAGCTCAAATAATGGCTAATTGATATTGATAATGATACCACGGATTAGTATTATTTGTGGTGTTATCTAACATTTTTGCAGTTTTTTGATGCTGTTAGTGTTGATTTTTAGTGCTGTAACTATGATGATTTGTTTTAATAGTATTTGTTGTCTTTATAGAAATTGTGGACAACATTTGGCTGTCGATGATAAATTTCTCTAGAGCGAGGTATTCGCTCTATTATATATTATAGCATATTATTATAGCTACTTATCGATCTGATATACAAAGATCAGCAATTAACTTTATTTTACTTACACGATTATTTTAGTTGACAAGTATGTGGCTGATTAAAACGATGCATAGCTCATTTTTGTTATTGTTAAAAGCTAGAAAGCAATATGAACTTAATCGATGTATTGCATATAGCCTTTAGGCTATTTAAAAATTTGGATTTGTTGCAAAACCCAGTTGTTTCACAGCTTGTGGCTTGTTCCATAAAAATACCACCTAAGTGGTATAGCTTTTTTCTGCCAAAAGCTGGACATTCACAAAGAATGTGCTTTGAACTTTTAATGCACATTTCACAAAAAACGACAGTTGTTGTCTGAAGATTAAAAAAAAATTATTTAAGTGATACTACAGAAAACAATCACCTGTATAGTAAACAGATGGAGTTCTTAAGAGTTCCCTTCGCTGAGATAATATATCATTTGCTTAATACTGACCTACAACCTCAATTCTGTTCTGCTGAAGAAGGATACCTTACCATAATTGTAGGGATGAACCAGCTCTTTAGCCTGACGGTTACATGTTAATAAGTATTCAATATATTATTGAAATATTAATAAGAATATTTTATTGGAATAAAGGTTATATTATTATTCTTAACAAGGTATGTATTTCCCATTGTAAGAAAGGTGTTAATAAATCAAATTCCTCCATAAATTTTTTATGTCCTTCTCTGCTGCACGTGTGAACTATTTGTCATTTGTTACCGGCGAAATTTTCAATGTAAAATTCCATTTCATTTAATTAATACCAAAAATTTTGTTCCATGTTTTTCGTATTTTCACAAAAGAACTCTGATTGGTAACCTTTTGTTCCCTAAACTAACCTTCAATCACAGAATAAAAATTTAACACACATATCTCCACATCTGGCATAGTTTTTACTATTCTACTATTCTGGTTCTGTTATCCTGGTTCTGTCAAGGATGTAAGTGTTGCAAAAAACAAAAAAAAAACACAAACAACGAGCCAGAACGAGCGAGCAGTGTGCGTTCCGCTTTCATTTCACAAGTTTATTTTGCTAATTTACAGCACAAAAGCAACGTTTTGCCAATTTAAAAATAAAAAGTTTTCTTCAACGAGTCCGCATTGTAGGATGCTATCTGTAATTAAATACTCGTTAGCATGTTCGCTGGAGATTTCTGGCGTCTAATGCACGTTTTCTGTTCGCTGGGTAAAAATCGACGTTAATTAATTTAATTGAGTGACACTATCAAAATAATACTAATGAATAAATACCCATGTTGGCTCGTTAAGATCTTTTCAAAAGATCTTTAATTGCAACAGCATAAAGCAGCCCGACACAAAAATATCTCACATGACTTACTCTACTCTAATTTATGAAGCCTTTTAAATCTTTGTTAACAGCTTGTGTTGTGTTGTGTTGTGCTGTACTGTGCTGTACTGTGCTGTGCTGTGCTGTACTGTGTTGTGTCTATGTGCAAATGTTTGTATATGTTTAATGGCTTTACGGGTCGTAGCAGTAACTTTGCCAATTAGCAATAAAAATGGTAACGAAAACAACAGCAATCACATATTAAATTAATGTGTATGTCGGTTAGTCGGTTGTCGGTTGCCGGTTGTTCGGTCGATTTATCTTGCTTGTCCGTCTATACGAAATATTTAAAAAAAATAACTGTGTAGGTACTTCCCATACCACAAAATGTGGCATGCATGCACGTACTTATCCATACCGACCATACTCAACCTTCTTCATCTATCTCTACCTGCCTGCGCTGCTGCCCATTTGCTAACAGTTCGGTGATATAATAGTCTGTCTTCTACCCTCCACTTTACCATTGAGAATTTCATCTAATAAACTTCTTCAATGTTTGCTGCTGTTGTGTGCTGTGCGCCTATTCGAAATGCCAACTAATTGCTTATTTTTAACCCATTCAAATTATTGTTGTGCTCGTTATTATATTTAATTTTACTTAATGAACAAAAACTACAACAACAAATAGCGATAACAATAACAACAACTTATCCAAGTATTGTCCCATTCATTAGTGTTCATTAGTGCAACAAAATGCTCATTTCCCTGTTGCCAATTAAATTTCCACTTATGCCAAGTTAACTCACTTCGTTAATTGTTGTGGCTTTTTAATTGGGCCCTTTTCACAAATTGAATTGAATAAAAACAACAACAACAACAACGACAACCATCATCATCAACTACCACCATAAATTGCATTAATGGGCTTAGCATAGTACTAAGAGCGGGCCACACTGACGAACACAACTGCAAAAAAGAGTTCCTCTGGCTTAAGTTTGTTAATGAAATGAAAATTCACGTACCCCAAATCGTACGTGTCGTGCCGTTTGCTGGAAACTGCTCGCTGTCCCGCTTGCTTTTTCGACTATCGCATGGGCAGAGTGTAAGTGTTGCCAGCCCATTTCATGAGACTACGATTACTTTAAATAAATTTTTAAGCAACTAAGATTAAAACATTTAAATCTATAAACAGTAATAGATGAAAAAATGATTCCAAAAATGTAGCACAGTACCAGTATACTACTACAATGGATCTATTTTTAGGCTCGTCTCATATAAGAGATATTGACGCCATGCTATAGCTACTGGCAAGCCAAAACCTGTGAGTACTTCACTAAATTAAGTTTGAACTGACAACAATAGATGCGCGGATAATCTTATAAGAACCGGTTTATTTAAAGGATTCTGTTGACCGGAATTATTTGATCAAGGAATAAGTCTCTAATGAATAATTGGGTGAAAATAAAATAAAAATACTACTAAGACAAGGTACTAGATAAGTGCCATGTTATATAGCTGGTTCACTGTTGTTACTACAACGAGACTGGTAGAAATAGCTGATAGAATTACTAACGGATAATCTTAACCCATATAAGATGTTCTACCAAGAAGTACCAAGGTGTGTATTTCATGTCGGATGCAGAAGTCAGACTCTGTAAAATAGCTTTAATATTTCATGTTGAGCTTGAAGAAATAATCACACAAAATCCAATTGATGTTTAAGTCGCAAAATCCGTCAACAAAATTACAATAATAATTATCTTAACTTTATTAATAAAAGAGCACGACGTTTTAAAATACAACAGATAGTCTGCTGACCTCAACAGCATTTACTACAAAGTGAGTTTTTTACTTTAATGTTAAGATCTAACAAATTTTAAGACGTTCTAAAATAAAAAATGAAAAGGAAGGCGGATGTTACCTAGACTGTTCTTAAAAAAGGAACGAAATGACACTTGTTAATAGATACTGTACTTCACTTTAGATTTATCGAATATACTTTCATATGGCAACAGACTGTTAAGGATGGCTGTTCTAACTTTTCTATTCCGAATTTGAAACAGCATCTAATATCTAATCTAATATCTCTAATAATGCCGAAGTATTAGGATTTCGAAATAAATATTTCCATTTTTTTTATAGGTTTTACTATATTTGCTATTTTTTCACATATTGTATCTTTCTCTTACCTTCTTATCTTCCTGTAGTTTTTTGTCTTTCTCTTCAACTGCTTGATGTTAAAAATAGCAATAAAACATGTTGGCATTCGAACAGATGGTCTGTGGTTATATATGTGTAAGTTTGCATATTTATAGGCGCAAGTAATATGGAATAAAAAATACTTGTTTGCATAAAACAATATTTGATTGTTAAAAGAATTTCTTTCACTAATCATCACAATAGATTAGGTATTACTGTAATTTATGCTGATAATTAAGTTTTATTAGGTCCTGTATGAAAGAGCAGAGGAGGAAATTTAATTTTATGGGTGAGTAAGTAGTTTAAAATCTCTAGGGGAACACATCTGCAACAACAGTAGTAAACAACGAAATACGCGATATCGCATAACAACGGTAAGTAAGCCGCAAATATTTTTATCTTTATATCTCCAAAACTTGACTTATAACGAGATTAGACTGATTAGACTAATTTCAATCGGTTTTATGCTGAAATAACGGTAGTGCCAGTTGTGAATATTTGACATTAAGATTGGGTTGGATAGCAAACGTGTTAACAATGAAGTAAAGAAGTACAACCAAGTATCCTAGATACAGAGGATACTTAAAAATACAACTAATTGATGATATCGATTAAAAGTTGAGAGCTATAAGCAAAAAAATTGTAACGTTTAGTCAGAGACTGCGGTCAATGGATCAAGAAAGTAGAGAGAGTTAAAGCCCGCGCCTGGTTGAAACGCTAAATGATATTAATTAAAGTCAGAAATAATAATTCAGTACTTTTCTTTTCTCTTATAATCAAGCAAATGGTGTATATACGTATACGAAAATAATAAAATTGGCTTATATGGCTTTTAGATTATAAATATGTTTGGGATGCGATATCTTTTCTTTGCTTCGTAATGACACTACATTATTGCTCAGAAGAGTAGGACTCAATGTCACTATTGATTACACAAAGCCCCATAAAGCTTTGTGATCAAAGTCCAGAACTAAATCTAGATAAGAGTTCTTAATCTGTTCTAAGGACAGAAATTCCATATGAAACAAATATCTACTGTGCGTTATTAAAGCTGGACAGTCACAAGATATCATTTGCATCCTTTATATAAATATTAATTTATATTTATTGTATATTGAATGTATTCCCATATGTTGTATAAGGAGAGTAGTCTTCCTTGGAAAGAGGATCTCTTTTAAAATTCGTTCATAAAAATTACATTTAAAATAAACAAACGTGGCAACTCTGCAAGACATTAGACACCAAGCCGAAATACTGCAATAAATATAAAAGTTTAATTGAAAAAAACCCTAATTAAAATGCATTTTCATTGTGGTATTCCATAGAAGAACGACGAACGACTACTCATACTGCTATGAGGTGGAGAAGGAGCGGCAGCACAGTCAAAACTGTTAACTACAACACAGCACAAAACACAGTTTTTCATTCAAAAGCCATTTAAACTTCTTGCGTGTGGCATGAGTACGCGTGTTCGTGTGTGTGTGTTGCAATGGCTGCGGGCATATTTAATTACAAAAGCTGCTAATTAGGATGCACACACCCACGTTAATTTGTTTGCAAACCAATTAACTCGGCGCATAGTATCAGGCGCGCAGAATTCACAACAACACAACACAACACAAATTAAATACAATATCGCACGTTGTCTCACTAAATGTGTACATATGCACGGCGGTACTAAAGCAGCTACCAAGCCAGTCAACCAGCCAACCAGCCCACTAAAAGCCAGGAACCAACCAAAAAACGTGAGCGGCGCGGCGGCAAAAACTTTTCTCAGCGGGAAAAGCAAGAAGGCTGGCTGCTGCCAACAGAACTGAAATTGAAAACGAAATGAAATAAAATTTAATTAAAATAACAAAAACAACAAAAACAACACCAACAACAAAAGCAGAAATAATGAAAAGCTTAACAGAAAGCGGTGCGTGCTAATGAACTAAGTAATTAACTCAATCCACAGAATGTGGAAAGGATGAGAGGACTCGGGTGCGAAAAGCGATGTAGACGAGTGTAGGGGTCAGAGAGAGAAAGAGAGAGAAAGATAAAGTGGGGCGGCACGGTGACACGCCAAAAGACAGACACGACAGACTCACAGACTAGTTTTTGACAGCAGACAGAAGTAAGAAAGACGCGGACGCAGCCAGCACAAGATGTCCTTACGTACACGTAAAACACAGCGTTACGTCATGTGCCGCATTTTCGTTAGGTTACGTTGCGGTAATTTGAGAGGTTTTATTTATTGCGGCGCGTCGGTTTGCAAGTGATTAATTAGTGCGCTGCTAATTGGGTTTGTCATGTTCGCAAGCCACAAGGCGGCAAGGCGGCAAGACGGCAAGAGGTAGCAGTCATCTGGCATTAGGCATCGGGCAACGGGCAACGGGGGGCGATGCTGTTATCTAGGCATGTATCTGGCATGCCTGTCTGTAGGAAGCTGTTAATAGCAAAAAAACTAATTTGTTCAAAAGTTAAAATTAAATGCAGAACTCACTGCTAATGAGTTTGCATGTCCCTGAATTGTGGTAAATTAGTTTAATGAGCACTGCAAGCCAACGTGAAGTGCATGCAGGCGGCAAGTGTGTCTACGTATTTCTGTTCTAAAAACTCGCACCGCACAGCACCACCATCAGCACCACCAGCAGCAGCAGCAAAGTGTAAATGTGAATGTGAGCGTGTGGTTCTACTTAGTTACATTGATAAAGTTTTAATAATAATTTATGTTACAAAACATTTCCATTAATTAAATTTAAAATTGTTACTGGTTTTTTCACCGAGAAGCATAAATAGCAGTTGTCACCCGAGTGCTCACGCAGTCCGCAATGAGACTCAGTCGTCGTTCCACGCTTGTGTCTACAATATTTTGAGTCAAAGTAATTTGGAACGACTACAAAAACAAAGAAACTATTTAACCGAGAAGAAGAAGACCAAATTAAGACCGTCAGTTAAGGCATGGAAAATATGGAA
>NC_051847.1:6197418-6212875 GCF_002237135.1 Teleopsis dalmanni
TGCTGTAGCAGTAGTTGTTGATCCAATACAATCAGTGAAGGGTAAAGTAGTTGCTGATGCATTTCGTCTTATTAATCCAAATACGATGGTCTTGAGCCAAGAACCCAGGCAAACTACATCAAATTTGGGTCACTTGCAAAAACCATCTGTACAGGCGTTAATACATGGCTTAAATAGACACTACTACTCAATAAATATTAACTATAGAAAAAATGATTTGGAAACAAAAATCTTGTCAAATCTACATAAGAAATGTTGGAGCGAATCACTTAAACTTAATGACTACAATCTCAATGAAACCCGTAATAATGAGGATGTTAACGGTATTTTCAATCTGCTAAAGGACTATAATAAGGCTTTGCAAGATGAGGAGAAAATGTCATTAGAGGAATTAGCTTTGAAGAATATTGGAAAACAAGATGCCAAACGTCATTTGGAGCAGAAGGAGGACAGCATAATGCATACAAATATAGTGCAGTTTTTAGGTGGAATGCTGGATGCTTTTATATTTCAATAATTTTAAATACTGTTGTAAATTTCTGTTATCACAAAACAATTTAAAAACTTCAAAAGAAAACCCATATTTACTAACTTTGCAAATCTACATTAAAATTTACAATTATAATTATTATTAAATTCTATTGATTATGAAACTGTCTTTGCATATTTGCAGTTGAATAAAAAATATCAATATCAATTGAAATATTGATTTTCTATTCTTCAATTACCAGGATAACAGGAAAAACGATCCTGAGCATATGTTCTTATATTTCACAATAATGGATTTATTTTTATTTATTATTCTACTTTACACATGACGTGGCATGGCATGAGTCAACCCTTGTTTGTCTTCATAAAACTCTTTTATGTTAAGAATGTGGATTCGAACTTCGAAGTATTTGAGAGTTTTATTTAATCTGAATTTCTAAAGCAGAGATTGTTTACCTGCTGTTAGGGATTTTTTTTGAATAGATTTTATGAATTTTAGAATTATTATATCTTAATAACTTTTCTGAGTTCCTGTTAAAATTTGGTGGTTAATTAACTCTTTAATCGATTTTCTAAAGAATGAATGAGACTTCTTTTAAATGGAGAACAACAAGGATTTTTATGTTTTACTACTCAAATAATCACAATAATTTAGTGCCACCAAATAACATTTCATTTTTTAAAATTTCAACAGGAGATTGCAATGGTTGTCTTTATTTTTCTAATGACTAATAAACTAATAAATAATGTGTGTCCTGAAATGGAAAATACTGCTTAGATTTATTTAAAAACTTAACTTTCATTTAAAAAAAATTATTTTTATGTTAGCAATTTTTATTTCTATCAAACATTTCTATGTTTTCGACGGATTTATGTTTCAAAACTGATACATTAATCAAAATATTTATCTTTAAATATTTTTTACAGGCGCACAAATCTAATGATGGTAAGAAGTTCATTCCAATACAAAAATGAAAATGATTAATCTTTATTTTCCTTGTAGATATTTGAATTTTAAAGATGATATACAACAATTGAAACAAAAAACATACTAATATTATATAATTGGATATAACACAAGAATAGTTATATATATTGACATGTAAATAAATTGCAGATATTCATTAAATTAAAGATTGCGATTAAATTGTTAAAAAACCACTTATGGGGATCTTGACCACGTTTGAAAGAATATTCTTTAAAATTCTTTGAAAGTATAGTCATTTTATATCAATCTAAGAAATCGTTTATTAACACTAAAAACAGATGATTTACATTTTTCTTTATATATTTCAATTGTTCACAAAATAATAAGTACATTTCTGATATAATTATGTCAAGGTTATCTTTAACGTACCGAATCCATTAAAATCTGTTTACCATAAACTAAGTTGAGGCATTAATAATTGTGTAAATGGTTTCAGTATATCTGAAAAAAATAAGCAGTGTCATGGTTGAATACATCACAACGTTCGCATGCATGAATCTCTATCTGTGAATCTCACGTTCGTTATTCCCACCCGCTGCATTAATTTTCCAGTTGGTGCAGCTGATGCTGACTGCGAAGATTTACACTATCGAACTTTCTGTTCTCCTGTTGTAATGTTACAGTTGGTCACGCTTGAAGGCAGTCTTTTGCGGTTTCTACAATTTATCACTCGAAACCACAATGTGTGTGACTATACATACATGCACTAGTCCTGAAGTAGACATAAATAAAAGATTTCTTTTCCATATTTCAATTATCTGCGTGGAAGTAGGTTTGTAAAGTGCCAAGCATCCACAAAGTGTCAACATTTATTGTATTATTTACATTAGCATGAACATTCTCATGTATTCGATGTAAGAAATTCTACCTGTGGGCAACAAAAATCTGACTCATTCACATTTACACGCAAAGGGTTCCTTATATAAAATATATATTTGTGTTCAGAATGTGCATTGTTTATTAATACACATTCTGTGCCTAAGGCTTCAAAACGTATTTACTTACTTGGCTCTTTAAGTGATTCTCTCGTCATATGCCCAGTTTACATGAAAAATAAACAAACAAAAAATGATGTTGAATGACTCTTAAAGATTTTTCGATACAAATACACGCATACGTATATCCCACATATTTGTACACGCTGCATTCTCGGGGATATGCACCATGACCTTTCAGAAGTGTGATCTTTGAAAGAGCAGTTAAACTGCAGCGGCTTCTGTTCGCCTGCTTAAATGTTACACTTATTCAAATTAATTTTAAATTTCACAATTTTCGCAAAAAATTAATCGCCAATACAGTACAGACTCCGAATGAGATTATCCGGAAGTGAGCAGACATGACATACTGATTAACAGCAGCTTTGCTATTTTTATGTAAATAGTTACAGATTTTTGAATAGGTACTCATAAACTTCAAAACCCAACAGTATATGACTGAAGTTGAAAAATTACAAACAGGTCATGCACCAGAGATGTGGAAAACGTCAACTTTAATAGATCATTTCACATGTAGTATATGTATGTCCACAGTGCACGCAATGCCTGAATATTCTATAATGTCATAAACTCACATCTTTATTTCAAGTCAAATCAAATAGTTCTTGAGATCAAAAATTATTTTTAAAGTCTATTTTAACTTATGGTATCCTGTGATAATGTTTCACACCAATGAACGCCCACAAAATTAAACGAATAGAAATAAATATCTCATGTGGAAAATGCACAAATGAAAATTTGTACGAGGGTACTATAAAAGTATCGAAAGCAAATACAAAGTTTCACCATCTGTGAAATATCAAAGAATATCTGACTAAGCAGTATTTTCAACAATTGAATACCATTACCCAAAGGCATCTTATTTGATGATTAACTTATTTTTGGGCAGATCAACAAATATTGCTTTATTAAACATTCTCTTATGTTAAGCTTCAATGCCTTGTTAAACTTATGTAGTGGCCCTCGTGCAATAAATGCAATTGAGTGTATAAGATTACGTAGCACATTATGCGAGTATATCACAGAATTTTAGTTTGATTTCAAATTCCCAAAACAACAGTTTGACTCCTGCGGTGCAAATCAAGAAAATGGAAAAAAAGAAGAGTCCAAATAAAAGGCAGAAGTTCACCATTTTCAGTTTCTGTTATCCTATTCCAAATGTTCTGATTGAGTAAACACCCACTCAAGTGCCTGTAAATGTACAGGAAATCTCTTCCATCAACCGTTGTAAGTGTAATGCCTTAATAATTCGAGTCACTAAACACGTTATCACTTCAGTGACTTACATTTTTTTATCACAATCTTTAGAGGACATTTGCTATCTGAAAAGGATACGGATACTTTGACCTTACTGCATTTCTGCGCTTCTGTGATATTTCGTTACATTTCAGTGAGCATCTTTTACTTTCTGTCCTCATTTCTCATCTAGTGCTGCACATTCACTTTTGAATAATTTATCTTCATTTTCACTTTTTGTATTTGAAACATCTTAATCTGATTTAGTGAACATTTATTTATCATTGATTGTTTAGTACAATAGACTATACGTATTAAAGATATAAAATATTTATATTAATTTTTTAAATAATTACGGGATACCACATGTGCGATCAACTGGATAATTTACTTTAATTTGAGAGTTGAGCCTTTTATGTTTATATATAAATTATCTGAATACCAATTGATTATAAATTTCACGACGTTATTATCTAGTACCAATAGCTAATTTAATCTAGAGTTAATCAATATTGGCTTTAAGGCAGTAATATATACTATCACAGCTTTTATGAAGAAAGAAGGAGGAGAGGAGGTAAGGAGGTAAGGAGAAAGAAAGGTAACCATTTTCTTCCGTGTAGAACCAGCTTTTTAAACCGTAGATAAATAGAAGATAACCTTCAATTACATTAAGTCAGAGCCCTATGAAAAATGTAGTAGAATTAATTTAAATAAAATAAAATAATAATCTAAGTAAACAATGAAATTGAAAAAAAAATAACATGTAGAATAAAAAAACTAAAAATTATTGTTTTTTCTCAAAATTCTAGCGTTAACTTCAAAATTTCTTGTAGACAAATTTTTATAACTTTTCGGCAAAAACCAATTAGCAGTTATAATAGCAAATATAATATTATAATAAATAAATAATATTAGTTAAATTCGTTACGAATACGTTAAGTTTTAAAAAGTTCCTAAAATAAGGTAAGTGAGGAAATAATTAATCTCGTAAATTTCTAATCCAGCGAATATTGCCTTACAGTTAACTATAACCAAGCATGGTTATGGAACCTTATTTGTAATATTAGAATATAAAATCAAATTTCAGGTCGGTGAATATTAAAAATGTTGACCATTAATATTTGATGAATTTAACGTTTAACATATGTCGGCCTTTAATTAATTTCAGACTTTTTCAAAGAAGCTTCTAATAAAAGTTTGATAAAAAATATGAAGAATATGAAGAATTCGTAAAAGCAAACCCTATTCCTCTTTCTATAAAAAAGAAGAATTAACAATGACGTAATACTTGAAAAATTAATATTAATTAATTATACATGTTATTCCATAACAGGGTAAGTCATTCTCCTAGAACTAATACTCATAAAATTTTAACAATATCTTTTCCATTTCAGATGTTAACGTCTACATATTAAAAACTATTTATGTCCTCAAGGAGAATCGCCGCGGTTATAAACACTGAATATAAAGTTAAAAATTTTATGAAAATGGATATATAAGGTATATGTTATATGTTATTCCATTATACTATACACTATATTAGGTGATTTCATAAAATGGATGTCTGAGGTATATTTGTTATTCCGTTATAATATAGATCAGAGCTGTCCAAAGCACGGCCAGCGGCTAATGTTTGTGCGGTCCGCGATATGTTTTTAATCTACTACAATTACGCAAATTTTTTGGTATACTAAATAAAATTGAGGCTTGTTGAGTCAGTGCACTTGAGCACAATTACGCTGTATTAACTGCGAGGTTTCTTCATAACCCCTCTCTACGCCTTGACTGGATTATTGTTTATCTGCATACTGCATACTTCCCCAAGGAGCCTGTAACCATTCAGAGTTTCGATAAAACTGAATTTATCATTACAATTTTTATTTTCGTCGGAAACAACTATGAACGTATGTGTTGATTTCTGCAGCCCTCCAATCTGTACACTGATTTATATTGGCCCGCGATGGCATCTGGTCTGAACAGCCCTGATATAGATTATGATAGGAACCACAAATAATGGTTTCATATAGTTTTAATGATTTTATATATTAATTTTTTCAAATCATAATTTACAAAATTTTTATTTCACACATATCCTCCCACATATATGACGTACCTATTATGTAAATAAATAGGTACAGAGTAAGAAGAAATAAAGTTCAAAATAATTATTATTAAACTTCAATTTAAGGAACAGTTAGAATTTCTTTGAGAAAGCTTTCCTTAACCCTAACGGATATGACAAATGTTAATAAATACCAGGTAAATAGATATAAAGTTGTCTGATATCTTCAATTCAATGAATGATTACAGTTACTTTGAAGATACTTTTCTTTTTTAAGATTAAAAACCCTACCGGATATGACATGATAAAAAATGCAAAGTAAATGGAAATACAGTTCATTTGTAGTATATCTTTAATTCGTGTATTTCTAGCCTTTTTTCAGGAAACTTTTTTTTTGTTGATCAAAAACCCTAACGGATATATGAATAGAAATACAGTTGATAACTGTTTGTTTGAGATCTTCAATTGCCGATTATAAATCCTAACGGATGTGACAAATGATAAAAAGTACTCAGTAAGTAGAAATACAGTGGATAACTATTTGTTAGATGTCTTTAATTTAACAGATTTTTAGTTTTTTTGAGGAAACTTTATCTTTTTGTTGGTTAAAAACCCTAATGTATGTGATTTGATAAAAAGTATCAGGTACGTAGAAATACAGTTCAGGTCTTAGATATCTTCAATTTTATGTATTTTTAGACTTTTTGTGAAGAAAATTTTTCTTTTTCTTGTTTAAAAACCCTAACTGATGTGACTTATGATAAAAAGTACCAGGTAGGTACAAGTGGAATTTATTTATAGATTATCTTTAATTCAATATATTATTAGACTTTTTAAGGAAACTTTCCTTTTTACGGATCAAATCCCTAATAGACATGACAAATAATAAAAAGTACTCGGTAAGTAAAAATACAGTGGATAACTATTTGTTAGATATCGTCAATTTCATTTATTCTCACGTTTTTTTTGAAGCAACTTTTTTATTTCTTGGTTGAAAAACCTTATGGATGTGACATATGATATAAAGTACCAGGTATTGAAAAATATAATTCATTTGTAAGATATCTTAAATTTATTTGTAGACTTTTTTTGAAGAAACTTTTATTGCTAATCAAAAACCCTAACGGATATGACATTATCAATTCAGAAAAAATAACAAAATGATATATCTACATATATAAGGCTTTAAAAATAAAGCTTATAGAAACTTAAATGAAATATAAACTTATTGACGAGGATCTTTTTAGGTATATACTTTATTTCTTTATAGTATAATATATATAATATATTATATATAGTTTAGACTTTTAATCAATGTGAACTAATTAAGTTAATTTTCATTATCTTTACAGATTCTTACAATTAAAATGTTGCTTGGCATATTATAATATTCAGATTCTTAAGGATAAAAACTTAAATAAAATAAAAATTTATAAACGCGAATCTTTTTAGGTATATACTTTATTTCTTTGTAGTATAATATATGTAATATATTATATATAGTTTACTCTTTTAATCAATGTGAACTAAGTAAGTTAATTTTCATTATCTTTACAGATTCTTACAATTAAAATGTTGCTTGGTATATTATAATATTCAGATTCTTACAATTAAAATGTTGCTTGGAATTTTATAATATTCAGAATCTTACGGATAAAATGTTGCTTTACATATTATAATATTCAGATCAGATGATCGATCTCTTACTTAGTCTCAAAAATACAATATAATTTTTTAGATCAGATCGTTTGAGATATTAAAAAAACACCACGATTTGTTGGTAAGTATAAAGATTATATAGAAGAATAAGTTATTTGAACCCTTTCTTATAGGAATTTCTTTCTCATATTAACTAAAAACCACAACTAATAAGAAATATGATTAATGCTGTCAAAATAACAACAATATGTGTTAATAATAATTGAAAAATCAATATATGCGGAATTTTAAAAGGATTTTAAGGGTATATTTTTTATATGACATAAATATATCATACAAATTATCCATTTTATAATTCTTATTTTTAAGAAAATGAATTACTTTAATGAAAACTTAGGAATACATGTAAGCGAATCTATAATTTTATAATTATATACTGTAATTTGATGAATTTTTCTACATAAAAATTAAATTAATTTTTAAAAATTGTTTATTTTAGAACGAAAACTCAACCAACTGAAGAACTTATATAGAAAATAACTAATTGTTCCATTTGTAAGAAAACTCGAAATTTTGGGATTTTATGCAAATTAATATAAATTTTTTATTTTAGATATTTTAGACGTTACATGCTTTAGTTGAATCGACTACTATAGTAACATTAATTTATTTATTTTATTTTATTTTTGATCTATATAAATAAAGCTAAAATGATTTTAAGCTAGATATGAATCTTTTTAAATTGTTTCCATTACGCTTTTACAATGAGGCGATTAACTTATGTGTGTTTACATTTGTAAGTCCTACTTATTAACAATTAGAGAACCTTGCTTTCCTTCGAGCTTTTGAAGTAGAAACTATATCGGTTTAATAATGCAAAATTTTAATTATATATTTTAGTTTCATATACTTTTATATTTAATATATATTAAAATGGCAATTAGAAAAAAAATGTTTAAAGAATGAACGATCTGACTTTGCTCTTTGTTATGACCTGTAGAACCTTATTGTAGTTCATTGACAAATTAATGAAGCCTAGCTGCCAATAATCCAAGGAAGAAGATATCAGAAGTTAACTGAACTATATGTAACAAGTTGCTTTATTATGCATTCAGACAACTAATTATAGTTATATACTAATACTGAAAATTTATAAGATCGTTTAAATTTGGTATATCTACAATATAAGCTTTGGGATGTTCTAATTCATTAATATGTTTTCCTTAAGATTTAAATGTATTCATTTGTAGATATATTATATTTTTAAATTTATTTTTAATAATTGTTGAAAATCTTTATACAACGTACGAATTTATCTCAAACTTTATTTGGCAAGTTCTTAATAACTTTATATGAAGAGTGTTTAAACTTGGATAATTACAAACCTATATATCTAACAAATCTATATATCTTATTCTAACAGATACTTCTAAATAACTATAAAAAAAATGTTTATAAAAAATTAAATATTTTGTAAACTATTTCAGCTTCCACTTAGAAACTATATTCAGCTGCATACGATCATAAAAAGCAAGAATGATATTTTAGTATACAAACTTCATAAAGTTCAAAAAAGGTTATTCTCACAATTCACTACGTTTTACTACTACGAGCAGAGGGCATTGCTTACCTTAAACCAAAAATCTTTAATTCTTTTTGTGTGAGAAAGCAGATAAAACAGATCACACAGACTCCATAGTATGCCTATAGAGTTTTCTGAGATCCTATTGAAATGTTACAGTTCGTTTCACATCGTTGAACTCTATGAAGATGCGACTGAGCATTGTGTTGAAATATAATTATAGCTGATCTTCATCACATCATTTGGTTAAATTGCATGCCATCACGACAGCAATAATAATGCTTAAATCATTGTATGTGCGGGTCACACTCAGTTGAGCCAGTTGATCTAAGCTAAATCTACTTGTAAGATCTCAAACTTACTAAGAAAACATAAAATGTGATAAGTATGTTAATGAAATACAGACTATTAAATTTATATTTCAAAAAACAAAAAAAAAATACTCTCTGAGCAAAGGTCACTTTGTCTGCTGTGGGCAAACCAAACATACATATAATATCATACCTACGCATAAAACTCAAATAAAAAATATATTTTCACATTTCTATGTGCAAGAGGCGCTGCACATTAAACCAAAAACTTATTTTCTTCAAAATAAAATAATCAGATATGCGTACGTCTTGAGTTTCTTACAAATTTGCTGTTCACCTAATGTTCGCAAAGACGCGACTTCCCCTTACAAAACATATTTCAATAGAGTACGGATCTTGGATATACCTACGTGGCATTTAGGTAATCTTTGGAATTATAATAATAAATGTCTATTATTTATTTGTTTGCTCTTCAGACATTTATTTCAAAAACCTTGATATAAAAGATCAGAAACAACAAACTGTAACAATCTAATAGGTGCACAGCGTTTGTGAGAAGGGCATGCCCTTTTCAAAATATTTTAAAACTCAAACGATGTGGGCATTTACGCACTATTAACAAATATATTTGGTAATGCGTTTATGTACCCTACACAATAGAACAGCATTTAATTCTCGTAACTAATATAGAAATTTTTTATTTGGTCATAACTTCCAATATTTTTATTTTAATATTTAATTTATTAGTGGTTATAGAGATGGTCAGAAACAGAAACCTAATTATTGCAGAAAATATTAAAGACATCTCAGGAATTTGTAATATCTTAGGAAGTGAAGACCTATTTGGACACACAAATTCTTTTTCCAATGACAAAATATAAATCGATTAAAATAATCGGTATTTTCGCCCAATACTCTTTATTGGCATAGCCCATAACTGTCAATATATGTGTCTACTACATATGTATGTACAGCAATGGTAAAGTCTATAAAACCGATCTACGCACTATTTTATTTGTTGACCTCTAGTATTTTTATCGCTATTATTCAGTTTTGTTTGTCAATACAAAAGCAGAGGCAGTGCTGTGCTGGCATGCAAGTGAACAGACTATTATCTTTTGAGTTAAATATACATATATGAATACATATATATGTAGAAATGTATAGGTATATATACAAATATACACAATATAATCATGTTTGTATACAAAAACGAATTTACTGCGGCAGCCAGCATGACGCACGATCATTTCACAGTAAACAAAGCGGAATATAAAGTTGGAATAGGTCAGGTATGTTCACAGGCACACAAAACCATATTCTCACTGCATTTTTGAACTTCATCAGTGAACTGTGATTGCTCTGCGCCTGGTAGAAAACATGAATTTATTGATTTTTTCAATTATAATTTTGATATATTTTTAAGTAGGAAAAAGCAAACAAATGAATGACCTACCCCAATTAACTGACTAAAAAGTATGATTTATTTAATTTTTCAAAAGAACTTTAAACAAATATTATTATGGGAAAGAAAGTACATAACAATAATTGTGTCTCTCTCTCTCTCTCTAGGGTTATAAAAAAATTGTGCCTAAGGCTTATATTATTGTTTTCTTTCCAGGAAGTTTATATTGCTAAACATTAGGCGAACACTCCAAGTAGAAAGCGAATAAACGCAACTCAATATTTCTAGGGAATTTAATAGAGAAGCTTTCTTAATATTCTCCACCGTAGAATTATTTCAATAAAAGACTCGTTGCGTATACACAGATTTCGTTTGGACACTGCCAGTCCAAACTGCTCACCTAATAAAAATTAATAATTTTTAACTCTTTTTTGTAAGACATGAACAGTTTCATTTATAGACACGTATACACTGCATAAAATAATTTATAACAAATTAAGTTCACTTAAAAATACTTTAGTTTGCTTATAAGCAGCAAGTGGTTTATAAATGAAACTGCAAGATGCATTTTAATATTGTTGCGCGCCTGTTATTTGGGGGCTCAAAATGGAAATATGTGGGAGTTTCTCAGAATGTGTCCATACTATCTATATATTGAACACACTATTAATATAATGTAACATAAAAGACATATTATAAAAGCATTCCCAGTGATCACGATTAATATGATGAAGTGTGAAGGCATATCTACTTGCCCTTTTCTAAATAATTTTTTGGAATTGTTCAATTATTCTCAAAAAGAAATAATTTACAACACTTTTTTTTATAACTTAAATGCAAGCAAAGAAATTAATTTAAAATAGTGTGTGATACAATCCCAGCAAACATTTAGAAGCATTTGAAGTTTCTTGCATTTTTAACATATTTTCAATGAGCTGCGATAGGTGACAAGGGAAACCGCCTGGATTATCTGTTTTTGTGATAATTGGAAAGTATATTAATTGGATATTTTCAAAATACGGGATTTTACTAGGAATTTATGCTTTTATAAAATCAAACATTAATAATCCGCAGGTAAATGCGACAACAAATATCATGTTACTATTGTTATAATAGTGTTCGAGGATGAGAAATATAAATTTATAAAGGATATAAAATTTCGTTATACTTATAAATCCTCATATGATTGTTTACAACAGTATTAAAAATTGAATGTCCCTTATCAAGTTTCCATAATGGTAATCAAATATAAATGTACTGTGAATACAAAAAACATACTTGCCGAAACTACTTTTAAAGAAGAACTTAACCATATCCACTTTTCGGAGAATCGAAGTAAAGGTAATGGATTTGGACTTGTACAACCCCTACGTGAAATAAAATATAATACAGACAATTATAACAATAATGTCAAAATATAAATATGCATTTATAAGTTCTAAATAAATTATATACAAATACTCATATTAGTAAGCCTTTGTTTACATACATACTGCACAGATCTACTTACCAACAATCGAAGCAATATCGTCCAAGCCAAATATCTTTCTTAAAGAACGCTTGCTCTTACCATTTACAACGTATTTAACATTGCTAAACAATAAATATATTGTACACATTTTACCAAATAAACATACTTTGTGACAATGCAAACATGAATGCACACAGTTCTCTGTTTCTTGCCTTTAATGAAATACTATTTTCCAGCTGGAATTTGACCACAAGATGTTAGGGTAAATGAATCCTTGAAACTTCTTTAAATCATTTATGCCAATACAGTAGATGTATTTGACGACAAACCTCCTGCTTACTTTGATCGCCTGTTCAAATCGCAAAAATCAAACGCCGTTTAAATTCGCATTTAAATTGATGTGACTGAATTTTCAGGGTTGCAAATTTTTTTGCACATTATCAAAATATTAACAGCCAACCTATCAGGAAATCAGCAGAGCGGAAGCATAAAGGTTGCAAGAGTGCAGAAGCATCCACAATGTGTTGTCTTTTAAAATTTTTTAATTGAAAATTAATACTGTGAACATATAACATAATAGTTTAATGATCGTGAAACATCTGCTTGCCTTTCTTATATATAATGAATAATAACTGTGTGCAATTTTAAATGACAATACATAATACTGTATTCGTATAACGAATGATTGCGGACAATAATTATCTGAAGACTTCGACTTACCCCAAAATTTTTCTTCTAAACGGCAATTCTTAATATTATGGAACAAAATAGAGTATGATTTCCCTATGAATTCCCAGCTAATCAATAAATGTTACTTTCATAGGCAAAAATATACTGTTAAAAATTTTCACACATTCAATAAAGTATTGACAAAACACAGCAGGATACTAATTAGTTGTGGTTATTCGAACAGGACAACATAATTGTCGAAATCATCTTCCAAAGAAATATAAAAGGTTGGTTTTTTATCATATTTGTGAATTGCAAATAATAGGTCTGTTCCATGAGCTACTCGTAGAAAAAGTAAAGTAAAACACAAGTAAAGTACAAACTGCTTTGTGTAAAATGTGGTGAGAACACCATTGCCGCCACACAAACAATACAAAAATTTAAATTCAAACCAAAACAGCTGATTCACACATCAACACAAATTTTGCTTGAAATGTAGGAGTAAAGTCTCTTTAACATTTCAAAATATTACAAACGTAATAAGCGAACTATTGTGAACCTTCATTCGAAATTTCAACGAATATTCCAGTCTTCTGTCAAAGATTAGAAACAAAAATTTAAGTAAAATTAAAAAGTTTCACAAATTTAAAAATTTTGAAAAGGAAATATTTTAAAAATATGCAAAATTGTGGAAAATAAATAAATATACACATAAATATTTACAAAATTTTATAATTAAAAAGCGGTTTAAAATATTTAACTTATTAGTTGCTAACAAGCTTACACTTATTAACACATAAATATTGTAAACTTATTTTAATTTTGTTATTAAAGGAAAGTGCAAAATTTCCTGCATGGTAAATATTACTTTTACTTAATTATTTACTTTAAATTTTAGTTTTAATTTTATTGTTTATTTTTATACAAAAAGTGCTCTTTATACATAATGCGAGAACATAACATTTAACCGATTGCAACATTGTTGCCAATATCTCGCTAAGTGTCTATAGCCTATAAGCAACTTATTGTTTTTCGCCACACTTAAAAACTGCCGAAAGCACCTAATATATATTTGTTTAGAAAATATTTCACGACTATAACATGCATCACTGTAAATGTATATTCGAAATCATTTTCATATCACATGGCAACCCAGTAATGGAACAGATATTGCTTTCGTCATTTTCCCGACATTCATTTTGAGTTTGCCCTTCTCAGCGTGCGTTTGAAATACTAAGTGGAGTTAAAATATGATTAAATTATAAAGTCCACATGTTAATTTTGATTAAATTAGACCAGAATTGTGTCCTATGCACGCTCATTTATTTGGATTTTGAATATTTGAGTGCTTTTCAAGGACAAAGAATAAAAATATTTTAGCAAATATAAAGAAGCAACTCCGGTTAATGGTTTTGTTTTTCCAAAAATTTACTAAAACAATTGTCATTGGAAATAGTAAAAATATTCGCCAATTTTTAGGATTTGCCGCGATTAATTTAGGTTATATCCTATGCACTTGGCGATAGATAAATGAAGCATTTTAATAACGTATAGATGATTAAAATTCCTTACGTTTTGAGGTGTTTGCACAAAGTTCTTTTAAATTATTGACAACATCTCGAAATATGTTTCAAAGCTGTAAACATACCATAATTTCTCTAAATTGAATAGTTAATTATTCAGAGAATTGCATAAACCCCAAGTTTGTATAATGCAATACACGTGCTTTCTCTAATGACGCATTCATTTTCTTATGTGTGTAGCTATGTATGCAAGGTCGATACCCTAGACACTCTGCGCAAAGAGTACATTAAGTTTGTGTAGCAGAAGGGACCATGTAACTTATATAATTATAAATACATTTTGAGTGATTCTCGAATGTATTCCATAACGATCATATAAACTAAATAGGTCGTTAAAAATTTTCTTTTCGATTGTAAAGTCATTTCCTTGAGATTTTAATATTCACAAACATCTAAAGTTTATGCAAGATACGAGCTTTTAAGATAGCTGATTTAAATTAATAAAAGTAAACTTCGATCGATTAGAATTTATATTAGAAGCGCTATAACTATTACAAAATTTTTCAGTTAAAAAATATCGAACACCTGATAACGTCTTCAGTTAATAATATTAAGGATTCTGCCATTGCCAACAACATTACTTTACCATTCCGTTTTTTGTCTATTTCGGTGAATGGTTACCATTTCTCCATTTCGTTTTTGGTCTACCTATGTGACTGGTTTGAATAAAAATTGTGAGGATTATAAAGTATCAGGAAAACATATGAAATCGTTTGTGATGCTCTTTAAGAAATTTTTGTTTACAAGCAAATATTTGATATATACAATTAGGTTGAAATTCAAAATCTTTACCTGCCATTTAACTACTTTTATGGGATTAGAAGAGAGTGACACAATGTGAAAAGTACATACATCTTTCCACAAAACCATTTGAAAGTTTCCTTATAGAAATATACAATTCAATTGTTGCTTTGAGAAATTTAAGAATTATAAAAAATAGCAAAAACGTATAGAATTATAAAAAGGTGTGCGCTGTTAGATCCTCACAAACACAGCATGGAGCAAAC
>NC_051847.1:6212975-6218920 GCF_002237135.1 Teleopsis dalmanni
GACTTTTGATCTAAATTTGATAGAAAATGTGTACGAGCTTGTTTTTAACACCTTTTCAATCTCAAATACTTTGTTTTGTGTTTTTGTTTTTATTTGTTTTTATTTGCACATTTATTTATTATTTTTTGTATAATTTTTCGATTCAAACGATATGCGAATGAAGTGTTGAACTCGACTCCAATCAGAAATTAATTTATTTTATTTCACGAAACAACCGTTTAATGTGTTCGAATGATGAATAGAGCAACGGTGCAATAAACGAAAAACGTGATTAAATCAATTATTCAGATTTTAAATAATTATTTCAATTCAATACCATACATACAATACTTCCGAAATCCAAGGATAGAAGTTTTTGTGGAAACAAAACATTTGAAAAGTAGAAAAACATTTTGAAATCGATTATAGACAAAATAACGAAACGTCACTCTTAATCGTTGTATAGGTAGAAATAAAAACGTGTACAATCGAGGGACATCTGTATTATGTGGAATGTGCATTGTTGAAACTATACCCAATTTTTCATACACATTATATTCTTCTAATCAGATGGAATTGCTGCAGCCATCGGTGTTCACTCTACAGAACTTGCACTGTATTAAATATATTTCTTACGTAAAGTAAAGACTATAGGCAAGTTAAGAAGGTAGTGCTAATACAACTGCCATCACTTCGACTCGGAAACATTTATTGCTCATTGTGATCCTCTCAGAGTTGCAAAACAAATCAGTTATATTACTTACTTTATTTATCATCGGGTTTCTGCCTGATATAGCACTTCTCTCCAGACATCTCTAACATTCGGGCTCCATTTTCATTTTACGTGATACGTGCTAAACTCTGTGAACTTTAAGTGGTTAGGATGGGATTCACTGTAGGCACTATTAGTTCATTACGAAGCGAGTGCTAGGTAACTATTCATTGATGTCACATGGAGGTTAAACGACATCAGTTAACATTTTACAAGTTAAATGTGATAAAACATATTGCCATGAATACTAGCTTCCAGCGGTTCGCAGAATCATTATTTATTATCATCACCACTTGAACGCTTGAATAGTCTTAAAATATATAGTAGATATTGTCATACGATGTCGTTTCACATTATATAATTTTAGGTGCTCATGGATGGCCTAAACTTCGAGTTGGAAAATGAAACAATATTTTAATTATTATTCATTCATAGACTAATGTCTGTAGCAAACCAATACAATATGGAATCATAAATAGAGTCAAAATAGAGTCAAAAAAATTCTAGAAATCAAACGAAAACTAATTGCAACTAATCTATCTCATTTTCAATTACAACAATTTTTTTTTAATTTTATGTTGACAGCACAATTTTGAATTTAAATTATTATGCCAAACTAATAAAATTTCAAATTTAAAATTTTTAATTTTTTTTGATTTAGGTTTCATTAAAAATAATATTTATTAGATGTTACATTTTTTTTAAACAACCAAAAACTAAAAATTAAAACTCCGAAATTCAAATATTTATTTGTTGAGTATAATTAATTAAAGTGAAAATAACGTGCTTTTGTTAATTTAAAAACACTTTCGCAACAAATAAAACTGACAAATACACTTACCATTTTTTTACAACAGGTGGCGCTTTAGTCATTAGAAACCATTTTTGCGAACTCACGCTGCTGACATATGTGCCGCTGTCAAATTGTATTAAGAAGTGTCACGCAATTCGTGCAGATTTCATTCGTTTAGTGAAACTCTGCTTTTGCTAAATTAAATATTGTGAAGTTATACAAATTAGCTAAAATCTAAAATGTCTGGAAGAGTTGCAGCTGTATTATTTGCTAGGAAAAGCCATTTTGTAGCAGCTTTGCCAAAAAACTTACACATTAACGAGTGAGTATGCCGCTGCGCCTAAACAAATAAAAAACTAATGTGACGTAATAATTTAACCAGCTTACATATAATTTTACATTGCTTTACATGACGCAAACTATATGTGTAAACATAAATAATAAATCTTTTTTAATATAGAATTATGGCCAACGGTGTGCTGCCACATAAATCCATAGCCATGTGCAGGCTTTACGGCTCTGAGACTTCCGCTGAAAAAACTAAAGTAGCACAAACAGAAGCAGCCCCACCAAATACCGGTAAAGTAGAAGCCGTGGACAAATTAGCACATGAGGTAGAACATATTACGAAAGAGCTGAATGAACTCAAAGCGAAAAATGATGATATCCTAGATAAGTACAAACGTGCACTTGCTGATGGTGAAAATTTACGTGTTCGGTTGACTAAACAAATTGCAGATGCAAAGGTGTTTGGTATTCAAAGTTTTTGCAAGGATTTGCTTGAGGTTGCTGATACGTTAGGACATGCTACTGCTGCCGTACCTAAAGATGCAGTAAGATCGCTTAAATTTACGAAATGCATTCGTTAATTTCTAAATTTTAGGTAAACGATAAAAACCCACATCTTAAAAGTTTATTTGAGGGTCTCAATATGACGCAAGCATCATTAATGCAGGTCTTTAAGAGACATGGACTTGAACCAATGGATCCCATTAATCAGAAATTTAACCCCAATTTTCATGAAGCTTTATTCCAAAAGGTGTGTACACCAAAGTCATTTATATAATTTATTATTTTTCACAATGCTATTCACTGCAGAATTCATAGTTTCTAATAAAAGCAAGACACAAGCATAAGTCATAAGCATAAGTCTTATCTAATGCGAGAATAATTTGGCATTATCAGCAGATAATTTCATAATTAATTCGGTAAATAAATTTTCTATAGCACAACTTGTGCGTTGATAATGAAACTGAAATTTTTTTGTTGAATGAAGTCTTTAAAAAAACTTCTACACAATCTCTTAATTATCACATTTCGTATATTTAATATAATTCTGTATCACGACACTTAGAATTATATAAAATTCAAATGAAATATAAATTCATCAAAGATTGTTTGAGCATCTGTAATTTACAAATACTCTCTCTAGCAAATTTAAATCTTATCTTATTTCGACAAAGAAATTTTTGTCAAATATGTCGTCTAATGATTACTTATATTAAAAAACATTTCCATTAAACAAGATCATACATTGTTATTAATATTTAAAATATTAAAATATAAATTCTTCTGTTTTAAGTCAATGCGAATATAATTACTTTCAATATTTGTATTTGAGATATTTACGATCCTAAATAACGAGTTTGGTAATCTGATATACTTGTGTTGCTGATGCTTTGTTGTGCTCGCGTTGTTGCACTGTTACCACTTCACTCGGCTACCGAGTTCGTTACTCACAATAGTGAATACATCCCTTGTACATGTATCTTATTCAACTTTATCAAAAATAAATTAATATATATTATATAATTTTTTAAAACATTATTTAAAAATCATAATTAATAAACAAAAATATATTTTGATTTACCCACAGGTGGATACAACTGTTGAGCCGAACACTGTTGTGGAAGTGACCAAATTAGGTTATAAGCTGCACGAACGTTGCATACGACCTGCTCTTGTCGGTGTATCAAAACAATCATGAAATGGTTGTTGTTGATCTTAGTTTAGGACTAATATAGAAAATTAAATTCCTTTGTAAAAGAGAGCAAAACTTGTAGTGTTAACTCAAATATGTCGCTTGTATTATTTCGAGATTCTTCTTGCGACATAAATCGAAAAATGTAAGAAACGCATATTTTGACTTGATTTGTATTAAAAAAATTAAAAGTATGTTATGTTGTGGTGTATATATTTACTTCTATTTTATTATGTAGGCAATATAAATTAATGCTTTATACTTTTAATTACATATTAAAGCATTAAATCTTTGCTAACCAATGTACAAAGAATTTACTTTTACAAATTAAGAATTTATTGTTTATTAAATAGATTAAAACACGTAATATCAATAATATAAAATATGTTTTATATTACGCATTCAAACGTTTGAATTTGTAAAAATTTACAATTTATTTTTTGTTAGAATATTAGAAAAATTAACATGTCATTGAAACGCATTTGTCTCGCCAAGGAAAGCAATTAAGAAATATTTTGCACTTCATTTATAGTTTGTTTTGTTATATTAATATAATATATTGAAAGGTTTTGATTGTCGCAAGATACTACCGAAATTATTTCAATGTTTTCGCCGAATTCAATAATTTCTTTAAATCTTCATCTTGTCCAATTGCCTTCTCAACAGCAGCAATTAATTGCGCATCGATTTTTGTATCTCTGTCATGCGCTAGAGAAAAAGTGCTAACTCTTGTCGCCAATTCTGCTAATTTGGGTTTGCTTTGTAGAAATGTTTCCAATTTCTTTTGTGGTATTTTAGTTACTCTTGCCAATTGTTGTATATGCGGCAGGAGTGCTTTTGGTGTCGCAATTTTAGATGAGTTCACATTTTCCACGACGGATACAGTTTGTGGACGCATTGGTATTGGGTAATGATAGGGTAAAGGATTACGTATCAGCATTGGTTTTTTACTAAAATTACCAACAACAACTGGCAGTGGTAGGTTTCGATATTGTGTAGCAAAACGCGTAATTATCTGAGGCAAAGGCTTTGTTTGTGTTACTGGAGGTTTTATTTGTGTTATTGGTGGTTTTATTTGTGTTGTTGGAGCAACATGAACTGTATCGTGGTGCGGTAATAAGTTGCTGAAATATTTTGACATGCGTTCCAAGAAACCCAGTTGTGGTTTTGGTGTGATTTTTTTGATGGGATCTGTTACTGGTACTAATTTTATATCATTAGAAGTATCTTTACCATACACACTATCGGTTTCATTTTCATCATTTTCTACTGCTGTGCGAGCATTATCTGTGTAGTCAGCGGACTCTAAGTAAGCCTAGAAAAGTAAATGGATTTAATTAAGTAAATAATAATTTTTTTATTTTAAGTATATTTACTTTCAGAAAAGCTATGCCCTTTTCTGTGGAAGTAAGTTGTCTGATTTGTTTTATAGTTTCTGTGGGACTTTTAGTGCCTAATAGTTCACCTAGAGCGGATATAGTGGGTACTTCATCCATAGATTTCAAACCCAATTTATTTTTGGCTATATCTAAAAGATCTTTTGGAAATTCATCTGGGTTAACTATGTTGCCAGGCAAAACAGTTGTAGAGGGAAATTGGCTCATAGCTGGTACAATTTCATACATTGGATATGGTTGCACAGCATGATAGTATGAAAGTAGATTTGAAGAGTTCTTCACCTCAATTGGTAACGGCGTTGAATTTACTGTATTCACCGAAATTGCACTATCCTCATCAAAGAATTTAGGTACGAATGAGACGCGACATAATCCCAAGTTAAGAACCGTAAGCAAGTATATAAACTATTAAAGAAATGATTCAATTCAATTTTTAGATGGTTTAAAAAATATTTTACTTACTTTAAACCACATAACGAAAATACTGAAAATACTATAAACAAAAATAAAAAAACTTAAACGCTTGTGTACCCGCACTGACAACCAAAGGACAACTAATTGAGAATTCTTTGATATGTAATAGAAGCCACTTTCTGAAGCTGATGAAGCTAGCAAAAGGCAAAAGAAAACTCCGTGCAGGAAATACGTAAACAAATACCTGTCGTTCACTTCCACGAACTATCCCCGTAACATGAAAATGGTTAGGTGAAGTATTGAACTAAAGCATTTTTGAATTTTCTACCTGGTAGGTAGAACTTCTCATTGTTTGCTCCATGCTGTGTTTGTGAGGATCTAACAGCGCACACCTTTTTATAATTCTATACGTTTTTGCTATTTTTTATAATTCTTAAATTTTTCAAAGCAACAATTGAATTGTATATTTCTATAAGGAATCTTTCAAATGGTTTTGTGGAAAGATGTATGTACTTTTCACATTGTGTCACTCTCTTCTAGTCCCATAAAAGTAGTTAAATGGCAGGTAAAGATTTTGAATTTCAACCTAATTGTATATATCAAATATTT
>NC_051847.1:6219020-6239108 GCF_002237135.1 Teleopsis dalmanni
GTAGAATCTATTGGAAAAGTGTTTGTTAAGCAGAATAAAGCAAAAATTGAAAGTGCTTCCAGACAATTAGGCCAAACAGAAAAGCTTAGACACAAAGAAGGAGACGCAAATAATCCTTTTGTTAGTCTAACAAACAACGCATTTCCATACAACGTAGTAGATCTCAATATTATGAATAGAATGGATGAAAATAATGGGTTGACCATTAAATTATGACAAAAATCAATTTAAAATTTAGTTTATGGACACAAGCGCTGAAAAAATTCATCGGAACATTTTGGTGGAAAAGGATTGAGTTAAGTAGATTACAGTAGTCTCTTCCATCTCTTCCATTCCATTTTTCTTCTCTTGCAACATAATAAAATTTGATTGAAAGTAATGCTTGATGATTTCGACTTTAAAACAATTTTAAATTTTTAGTAAAATTAATTTATGTAAGGAGCAAAAATCTCATTAAGCTAGTGTATAAAATTAAAACAGTAATAATTCTGGATACAGATTAGTGTTTTATTATATAATGAAGAGGAGATAAAATTTATGGAGAAATCATAGTTCAATCCTTGCATTTTTATTAGCAGAATTCGTACTTCAGTATAATCTTTTCTTTTACTTTTCAGATGACAGGACATTAAGTCCATTAAGTCCACTAATGATTGACCTGTAGTTTCTTTGTGAAATGTAGTTTTGTTGTTTTTTGGATGCAATCCGTTTTGTTTGCATAACCTACCTTATTCTTTTTGATTTTTATGTAAGTATCTACATTTTGTTAATCTGTTTAGTTTGAAGATAAATTTTGCTTCGTTTCTCTTTATTTTTTAAGCTCCTAAAACCGTGCAATCAAGTCGAAACAATATTTAGAGTATAAATAATAAAAATATGTAATTGTTTGAATTGGGACTTGTAGTAGAATGTTATTTATTTGATAAAATTTGGTTAGTATTATTCATTATTCCAGCAAGTCCTTTAAATGATGAAACAACTAAAGTCGGATTCGGTACAGCAATATAATGTATACCACCAAGGCAAGAGCTTAGCAGTGCATTATAGATTATTTGCAGTCAGTAGAACATCAAGTTCTTCCTTTTAATTTCACACGATCGTTATATTAAATAGCTCGCATTAACAATCTTTCCCTACACTACTTTGTATACATAAAGGACCAATGCTTGTAGGACCTTTCTTAAAATTAGGGAGAGTTTTAAATTTGGGTCATTTCTGCACTTTCGCTCGATTTAATTAACAAAATTACAAAATTACAATCAAAGCAGCAAAAGTAATGAAATTGCCTGCGAAAACGTTTTGAAAGGGCCCTAAAAAGAAACCTAAAGTGGCCAAAGTAGCCAAATAACGACAACAATAATAACCCGAAATGTTTACCCATTTTTTGACTCCATTGATTCCAACTAGTTTTTGTTTTTACTGTTGTATTAAAAATTTCTCAAAAAGTCAAAAATAGAGAAGTAAAAAAAAGAATTGTTTAAAACATGCTCGACACACTTTCGTTTTATTTCACTTAGTATAATTTTACCATGTAGTGCCAATATTTGTACAAAAGTTTCTTGGCGCCTATTTTTATGCTTCAAAAAATTTAACATAACTTCCGTTTCCGTTTTGTTTCGAATATTATGGCATTGTAACATTTTGTTTGGTTTCTTTAACTAAAATACAGCGAGAGCGCGTGAATTGTTGAAACTGTCACTTTTCGTATCCTTTTTATGGCATGAAAATGTCCTGTTTCCAATGTTATCCGAAAGGGTCGAGCTGAGTTAAAATTTGCTTGTTTGTATTAAGGAATCTGTGTTTCTATGTGTAATCAACATAAGACCACTTTTGTGGCTAAAGGCTTAAGCATAACATTTGTCGTCCTACCATTTACCATTTACCATAGCATTTTGTTGTTTTTGTTTTTGGTTTTTGTGTTTTGTGTTTTTGTGTTTTGTTTCTGTTGTTGTTTGTTTTTGCTTTTGTACCATTTTTAAGTGGTTTTGTTTAGCAGACACTGAGAGTTAATGTGTTTGGTTAGCTCTTGTGTGTGTGTGATTTTAGGCGCAATAATTTAGATAAATTTGGCTGATTTGATAACATAATTTGTTAACACTTTTTGCTGCTATTGGGTAGGGTCAACATATATTTTCAATGGGTCAAAATTGAGCTCAGATAATGAACACTGGCAAAATGCAAAGCAACTTAATTAATTGTATTGCAAGCTCTTTGTATTATAAATCCTTGGAATGGCCCATTATATATATTGTGTAGAAGAATGGTATTGTGAATAGGATTAAGTAAAGGAGTTTAGAAACTTTAATAAAAGCTAATAAATATTAGGAGATAAAAGCATAAAGTTTATTTGAATTAAAGTAAAATTATTCGAGAGAAGGGTGTATTTAAAGGCATTCGAAGATAACCTAACGAAGAGACGGAGTAGTGAAAATTATTTAATAAATATAAATTTTATAGTAAAATGGTCTTGTGATTGCTTTCTTAATCTAAATCTAAAATTCTAAATCTTCTTTTAAAGTTACTTACTTATTTTTTTGCCCTTAACAACCCGTTATTGGGTTTCGGCCTGACGCAGCACTACAGATTCGTACATTGAACATTGTTAGTGCTTCTCTATACAATTGATCTCTATGCCTTCTTTTGTTCAACCCATTCAAATGCGGTTGTCGCCAATAACTTGTAAATAATTATACCGAAGCACAGGTAGGATAACTTACCTGTAGAGCCCAATTTTTGTAAGTTTTGAGCTCTATATCCTATTGACAGTGATAATTCTTCTTTTGATTACCAGACTGACTTCTCTTTTGTTCGTTACGGCGGTGCCAAGATGGATGAAATAGAGGGTCATCTATAGTTTTAGTGCATTTCTAATGAGACACAATTAATGCTAACTTTGCCAGACATTAGTTAAGAAAAATGTTCTTTTCATATTTTTAGTCACTGTCTGTATCTGTAATCAGATTGATATTCCAAGCTTAAAGCCAACAGAAAGACGGTTTACTTTTCTGTAAAACTATTCCTGTTTCTACATACCACAATCTTTTGTGAACTCATTTCCTTCGTCTGAAGAGACTGCCATGTTTTTTTCCATACCTCTCGATATTATGTGGGGATGATGCATGTACCTGTTGCCTGCAACACCCTTTTATAGGTTGTGTTCTTCGCAGAAGTAGACTATAGCACCATCGTACTATTGGCTTTGTTTATGTTGATGTTGAAAACCAAGGGCAACTATCGCAGTAGTGTGAAGGAAATGAGAGATATGTCTCCATTTTCTGCTGGTATTTCAAAACGTCCTTATGCTTATATTGTAACATTTGTGTGTGTGTAAGTGGGTATAGAATTTTCATATACTGATAACAAAATCCATGTCAGACCGTAACTATATTAAGTCGCATAATATATTAATATGAATTTGAATACTTATATGTTTATTGTTCTTATATCACTGACTGAATTAAGTGGGTATGAGTATTGTATATACAAAATTCAAATTTAACCAATTTGCAGCAATTTTAATGCAGCTTCGATCAATAAAAAGAACGTAAAATGAAGTAGCAGAACTCACTTCATTAACATAAAAAGCTTAAGTTGTAGTTTCATATTGTGTGAAAGCACTTAAAGAGTAGTCAAGAAGGCGTTTGTGCAGCTTTACTACCAGAAATGTTCATGGGTGTGCAACTAAAATAACAACTCCCAAGTACGACTTTTGTTATTTAACATCAATATTTGATAATTTGCATGTCTGAAGTTGGAAAATTCCGTTGCTTGCTTTAAACAAAATTAGGGTTCACGGCTTTAAGGGTTCAAAATTTTTTAAATAAATACTTGAATGAAAAATATATATCTAAAAAATATTCATTCAAAAGGTACAAAATAGATTAATAGTCTGTAAATGATTTTAAACTCTTTTTAGAACTATAAGTACTTTGAAAACACATATCGAGGTTTGATATCATTCTAAACAATAAAACATAAGCTAGAATGAATGTTATTATTTCTTAAAACTGAAAGATAGTATATATTTAATGGTTTTGATTTTCCATCATTGTTCTTTCCTTAGACGTTTCCAATATCAGTTTAGTACCATGAAACCCTAAAAATATAATTCCCAACCACATTGCTGTTGCTCACTTCAGCAACTTCCACTGCAACTACAACTTCAACTTCAACACCAACACCAACACAATCACAACTCATTATTGTTATTAACATAATTTGTTGGTGAATTTTATGTGGCTGCTAAATTTCTTTAAATATTTTAATGATAATGTATTCCAATTTCATGATTATCATCTTCATCAGAACAGCAATTTTAATAACAAATTCAAGTTTAATGAGTACATCCAAAAGATGGGGTAGGAATGGAGGGAATACACGAAGACTTCACAATTCTTAATCTATTTTTAACAAATTTTTATATAAAATATATTCAAAATAAATTTTGAATGTAGTAAGGAAGAATATGTGCAGTTACTTTAAATTTAAAGATTAAATATATTGAATTAAAATTTAGATAAATTTTTTTCTTTAAGGAAAATTTCATCAAATTCTATGTATATATACTATTTGCAAAACCTTTTAAATAATTTTAAATAATTTAATATTCCTTTCTATTTTTCATAAAAAAATACTAGTTTTGTACTTATCCCTTCGCACAACTACAATTTAATCTGGAAGTAATCCAACGATTTCCATTCGTAAGACTGCACTTCATCGCAAATGCGACCTGCGAACAATTAAAAACAAAACTTCTTGGATTGCAAAGAAATATGCAATTTAAATATACCAATGTATTGAGTTGCTCAAGAAAGAAATTTTCATGCGTGGATGACGATTCCATAACCTTACATTGTTCAGATTTTTCTCTACGCAGGTCCAGAAAGGGCATAGGTGGTACGGAAGACGTCATATTAATGACTACTGACTACTACTACTAATGATCCAATTGGAATACCGTTAAAGTGTTTTGTAAGTGGTTAGTGCCTATCATGCAGTGAGTTTTGATCATGAATGAACAAAAGATGTGGTGAACTAGATTTTTACCAGACATAGATGTTGAGCGGACTTAGTTGCTTTAAGCAGTATTTATATCGGTTTCATTTTGAAGAGGACTCGTTCTTTCCAGAATGTCCCAACTAAATTGAAACTGTCCTTAGTTTTAAAATTCGAGAGGAGCCATCCACGAAGTTTTTGAAGAACTTTCTACAATATAAATACTCATCCCTAACATGTGCCAGTCACATGAAAAATAGCAGACAGTTTTGTCGTCAGTACCAAAAATTATGACTAAGCTTCGACGATCAGAACATAATGAAAGGTAAAGTAGCAGTATGTGTCGAGAGGCGGCAAAGTGGTTTTTTTGCATAATGGTATTCCTATTCATCATGATGGTCTTCTTGGCATAATACCTGACCGTCGTTGCCATTAGTCGGTATCAAAACGGATTTTTTGAGTGTTAAAGTTACACACTGAGTTAGACTTTACTCCTCGATTACAAATAGAAAATATTCAAGCAGCGTTCGACTCATTTTGAATATTTGCAGTTCAATTGGGGTAATAAGTATTTTACTGGCATATTATACACATTTGTATAAGAAATTATTTCACTATTTCAAAGTTTAAAGAATTTTTTATGCATATATCTATAGAAAATGATAAATACCTATAGTGACTGGTAAAGTTCAGCTATTTTTCTTAAATAATCCGCACATATTTTTAGTATTCTTTTGAATATATTGTTTCAGATTTCCTTGAATTTCCTTAAATTATCTTCACTGCTCCCACGTTCATGTGCTTTCCATCCAATTAACGCATGAAACAATTACTTAATGCGTTGGAAGCAGAAACTGTGCGTATCCACTTTTGGGAGGATTCGAATTTGCATCAGTGCGTGTGTTTATAGTTGCCTTTGCGTGATAATTGCATTATCGCCTATAGTTCCATGACAGCAGATAGTTGCCATTGCGACAGTCTTAGTAAAGTGTTATGGCGCCGTGTTGCATTTCCGTAACCGCTTACAACTAGGAAACATAAACCAAATCTTCATATGAATGTTTCAGCACTTCCTACCCAGCATGTATGGTGGGAGCTCATTATAAAGGAAACAACATTAAATCCCACAATGGATTTATGTTGGTATTTACAAACACAAATTAGATATTTGCATTTATGGTATATGGAAATAAAATACGAATCTCACATCATTAAATATTTATGTAAATTAATAGTGGAAGATTGATCAGATACGATTTTCCAATGATACGAAAGTACAATACATAATATTTTTCATCTCTTGTTTGAATTCGATTTCACTGGTGTTATATCCATTGTAGTAGGTGTTGATGTATTCACTACATGAAAAAGGGAATCGATAGATGCATTCTGGATGGAAGGCTTTACTGATCATGCTACCTTGTGGATATTTATCCATCATCAATTATCTTGATGAAATCGTCAGTACAGATATCAGAAACATTAACCAATTTATTATAATAACACTGTGGATTTTCGGTGATATCTTTAATTAAAGTTTCTTTTGTCATAATACGAAATGATTGTCGATCGAAAACGGGCTTAAAAGAGCCGCGTTGGTTTGTTTTGTATTGAAAATTATATAGAAAATCCTTATAAAATAAATTACATTTAATTGTATTTTTGGCTTTTATATTTTTTTGTAACAAATCTAACGTCATTCCAATAAGAGAGAAAAAATTTTATAAAGCAATTAAAAAAGGAAGGATATTAAAAAAGATTTATCAATTGTCCAAGGTGTAGACGTTAATTCGGTATAACCACCTTAAGCTAACTTGGTATCGCATCACTGGTGTTATTTCATTGCTGTCCATTTGAGGTGCGTTAAAACAAAACCGCCATTTTATTTGCGGTTGTAATGTTCTCAACGCTAGCAATTACAGTGAAATACTATCTCACTGAGCAGCGCTACTTTTCAAGATAGAAGAATTAGTTCATGGGTTAAGAGAAGACGTAACGAAGCCAAAATTAAAAGGAGAATACAATATGAGAAAAAAAAATTGAAGGGAAAATGTAGTATGAAAGAGAAAATAAGAGATAAACTTATTTTAAAAAAGAGAAGAGGAAGAGGAAAGTGATCAATAAGAAAGTGAATTCTCGGGGACTCATATATATAGTTATGAAACTAGCTGATATCATAAAAAAATTACGTTAGAGCTCATATTGATTATCTGTAGCTAAAGCTAAACACCATGGTGCTCTTAACACACACGTCAGTATAATGTGCTTATAGACGCTTCATTGGAGTTTCAAGGAACTTCGCTGGTATCAATCGAGTCTGCATGTTTGCACAGTTTACTTATACGGAGAGAGCGAGGTCTATCTAATACCTCTGTTATTATTTGGTTGAAAAATACAATTCCATATCTACCTGTAAAACTTTGGGTTTTCATCACTCCCATTACAAGGCCAATCTTTATTGTTTAGGATAACCGAAGCTGTTCGCCCTTACGCCCATGGTACCAGATTTTTAGTTATGGTCGGATGCTGCAAGTGAAATTCCCTTATACCATTTATACTCTAAAGAGTATCATCTGGTGCCTACTAGATTTTAGTAACCTCTCAACATGCCTTACATGGGAAGTGTTCTAAAACTTTTCCGCACGGGTACGATTAACGTACAGTTAATAGAAATATCAAAAGTGAATTTGTTTAAATTTATTACTTGTGTACTGCTCACGATTTAGTATAGGTGTGTAGACTGCCAACTTAGGAATCGATCGGTCATGTTCAACAAATATACTACCTACCTGGACCTTTTTATTTTCGATTTTTTTTGTATATTCTCGTTTTATCGGTGCTATTAGTTAGTGTTTTTACTTTTGTTTCTTTTACTGTATGTAGATTTCTTTATCACTGAGTATTAGTTTTGATATTTGTATGAATACGTTCCTTTCAAAACTAGCACAGTATATATATGTATATGTTTGAGCTACGTTGAGCACTGACCGCTTGCGTGAGTGTATGTGTAAGCATAACTCAATATAGTAGACTTAGAGTGTAAGTGCTGATGTTTATATAAATACGCTCCTTTGAAAACTAGTCTAACCTATGTACATGTTTGGACCAAGTTGAGCACTGACTGCATGCATGCATGAATACGCAATTAGGAGTGAATTTCATATGCTGAGTGATACATTCAATATACGATTTTGTAATTTAAGTAAATAATGTCAATTATTTAGAATTTTGGTAGCAATTTAGTAGTAATTTAGTAGTGATTTAGTCAATGATAATAGCGCATCAGGAATGTCAATATGACTAAATTCATTTAAATTTATTTAAGAATTAAAATTTCAGATGTTCATTTAAAAAGAGCGCAATTTTATTAGAATCCTTTTTGTTTAAGGCAACGAAGCTAAAAATACCTTCAACACCAGCAAGCGAAAATCTTTTGAGCTACCTTTTCAGTGAATTACTCCTACAGCTACTTTGCGCTCCGACGCCGTTACTGTTATTGCTCCTGGCGTGTGGCAGTGGATGAAGAAATGTAACCGGCGATGGCGTTAATAATTTCGGTATTAATTTCGAAAGCAAACCAAAGTGAATAAAGCGAAATGAAACGAAAGGACTTAAATGATTTAACACTTTTTTTGCGTTTTCTCGCTGAGTTTATTAAATTTCATTTTTAAATTGTTTTTCTGTTGCTGATTTAGCATTTCGCCGAGCCGCAACGCGTCCTTTGTCGGTCCCGTTTCGAGCGGCAGATCTCCAAAATTTAATTAAAGGCACAAAATAGAAAAGAAATTCAATTTGCAAAATTTGAAATTTGAAAAAGAAAGTAAAAACTGAAATGAAGTAAAGAAAGAGTGGCATTTTTGTTCATTACAAATTGTCTTTAATGGCTTTTGTCATTGGTGGCAAAAATGCCTTCCAGCAAAAAGCGAACATTAAAAACAATTTGGCAACACATGCCAAAAGCTTCCGCGCGCATCTGAAGTTGCAAGTCTGTTTCACGCAGCAAATTTAGTTGCCAGATACCAGCAAAATGCCCGTATCTTGCTCCTCTGCAGTTGTATCGGAATGTGTGCGTGTTCCCTTCAAATAATTTATTTTATTTATTTTTCGAAATTAAAGTCTCGTTTTTTTCGCACGCCAAAATCACAAATTTTAACGTTTTTAATGCCGACCACAGCAAAGTATCATAAATCGTTGGGTTCGCCGTTGCAATGGCAGCGGCATTCAGGATTCCAAAAAAACAAAAAAATCGAAAAACAGTGTAAAAGGAATTAACTTGGTGGAAATGATAATTTCTACTCGAGTTAACACTGCCATTGCATCGGCTAAATAGAAATGAAAGAATAGAAGAGAATATTGGCTTTTGGCAGCAATTGGCGTTCGAATCAAGTTGCCATACTTTATAAAATATTTCAATTCACATACTAACATTTGAGACTTACTAACTTATAGACTTCAAAAAGTGGCCTAATATAATCATACAATAAAGAAACTAGCCAAAATGGTTAAATATATGGAAAACTATTACTCGGCTTCAAAGTTAACTATATCAAGTATAATATAATTATGTCAGTGGTCTGATTTAAATATGTTCTTAAGATCCTGCAGCGATCTTCTTTCATGGCCACAGTTAACTTGAAACATCCTTTTTTGAGGCAGTATACGCTTGGCTGACACATTCGTTGAGTGAAAGTAACATATGTATAGCGTATAGCAAAGCTGCCGATTCTACTATCCAGAAGTTACAAGATGCTCAAAGTCAGGCTCTTCGAAGTTATATGCGAAAACCGACAGGCTGCCCTACTTAGCACTATCTAATCTCAGAGTAATCACTAACCGCACGGGACGGTACTCAGATTTTAGATCAGTCATTGAATAATCATGAAGCGGAATACACAAATTAGTCAGTGATAATGGTGGGACTTTGCAGAAACCCCCCATCTATCAAAGAGTAAAAGTACCCAGATGCATGTATATGTGTAATAAATTATACAGAAAGATATATTTTTTTTAATTTAAATGAATTTTTTACAAAAATAACTAATTTTTAGTCAAAATAATATAAAAAATTGTTCTGTTACTTAATTAGTGACCATATTCCTCTTTCCTTCAGAAACGTGTATATCTCTTTATCAAAATATAAGTTAACTTTCCGTTTATTTTTTAGACTATATTCCTGTATACTATATCTTTATTTAAAAATTTTAGCATTCTACATATCAGATGATTTAGTATTCAAAAAAATGTTTATTCCAAAAATACGTTGTATTACAAACCTTAATACATGCTTAATTATCATTATCTTCTTTCTTGATTTTTAATATTTAAGACCGGACTTCTCTATCGGGTATTTTCACATCGCACAATTATTATAAACAAATATAACTTTTCGTTCGCTGAAATCAAAAGCAAACTTTTTTGCTTCTCATTATTTTATCTCAAATTATTATATTGTCTTTGCACACTGCCTAATGGTAGGCGTGGATCTACCATCGAATCGAAAAAATAATTATGATCGAAGTAATAAATATTGGACATTTACTATGGATATATATAAGCGATCAAAATCTAAGATTTTGGATTGGGTTTTGTTTGTCATATTACATGACTATATGACTCATATAGTCCTTTGTACGTCATTTTTTTTATATAGTCCTTTGGAGCATGTAATTTTTAACATTCAATTTGTCAACAAAAAACATATGATTTTCTTAATTTGGGGCAGTATGAACACTTTCGAAATTAACTTAATTTCATTTTTACGAAATTAAGAAAATTTCGCTTTCTCAACATAGTATAATTTCCTCAATATTTCATCTTCCTATAATGAAGTTTTTTATTGAAAATAATATATGAGAATGTTTAAAATAAAATACCTTCATTATAAATCTTAATTATGTGGCAACCCTATTTGTAATAGTTTGTCAAATTTTAAATCGCAATGCACAGCATTGTCGGTTCAATGTTAAACGAAGCTTAAATGCATTCAATGGAACAAAATTTAGTACCGCATTTCTTTCTGATTGTCGGTTTTTCATTTTTTGTGGTCCTTCCTTGTCTACTTTCAGAGTAGGTACAATAGACTTGAGGGTGTGCCATTGGTTTCTACTATAAAAGTAACTGTTCTTAAATACTGAAATTGTAGCTAAAATAACAGACAAAATATTTAAAAATTAAAATTACCTCAGCATAAAATTAAAATTGTTTGTGTCCCTCTTGCAGGACTTAAAGAGATTTCTAGTAGAGCAGACGGCTTGACAGGGTTGCTTTAGTACGGTTTATAGCTAGGGGTATTATTTTAAGAAAATTTTTTTTTATTTTTTATTATTTTGTGTAACTTTTATGTTTGTATTTTTGTTTTATTTAAAAAATAATATTTTACCGCAAGCATTTATTTCTCGCAGTTGCCATTGTTTATGATAACAAGGTTGCAATTTATGGCGTTCGCTCGTGTCGAGCATAGAAGACACAATTTTGTGCCATTAATTTTGGGCGCAAATAACATTTTGAACATTTTTGTTTTAAGTAACATTTTGTTTATATTTATTTAAAATTTTTTTTTATTATTTTTTATGTACTCAAATGTCTTCTTGTTATATTAAATAATTTTGTTTTTTATTTTCTCTTAAATAAATTTTTAACTAATTTACAGAGAGAATTAAAATTTATTCAATTTAAGTTTTTGTCATTGGCAGCACTAAACATGCAAATACCAGAGTTCTAGTGCCGGCAAACTTATTTGGAATGAGTAAGAAAAGTGCAATGATTATTTTCGTGTGAAAATTTGGAGAACTAAATATGAAGTCATAAAACTTTTAATTACCAATTACAGGTGCTGGTGAAATGTGCAAGTAAGAAACAAATTTCTTACCTTACAAACCCATAGAACTCAGTGTGTATGCAAATAGGAGTCATTACAAGTGCTGTGTGCAGCATGCAGTAGTTTACTACTATTACTTCTTTTTTCTTTTTTCTTATTTTTATCAATTCCAAAACTGTTTATTTTCCAACAAATTTTGTGTCAATCATGGTTTTATGATGTCATATAAGTTTACCTGAGTATGTGAACTTTCTTCCATCATTGAAGTTGTTGATAAGTTCTAAAGTTTGAAATGTGGGTTGCCATATAAAGTCATTAACTCTCAGTAATTATAGCAGTATATGCAATACAACAGTGATGCTTTTTTTTGTTTTCAAATATGTAATAGTGTAGGATATACGCCAAAAACCAGTAAATGAAATTGTTTGATAGATTGGAGTAAAAAATAATATGTTGATTTATTTTCTTTAAGATAAAAAAATTACTAAAAATAAAAAGTCTTTCTAAAAAGTGCGTACAATCTAATCCATACAATTATGTTTTAAATAAAATTGTTGTCAGAAGGCATAAAATAAATGTATATAAATATATTTATAATAAATATAAATCAATAAGTTCACAATTTTTAAACTGAAAGTGACAGCATGACATTGATAGAGCTCTCTATTAAAAACTTACTCAAGCCATAAACTAGATCGTAATTTCACAATAAGACTTCATCACCGCGTCTTCTCTTAACTGCATCTCTAACTAGCATTACTAAGCACCGAAGTACATAACATATTTATGCGAGGCAGTCAGTGCCAGTGTATAATATACAACCTATCTTTAAATAGCACTGTCATATTAGTCTCTAAGCATCATAAACTGTATTGTTAAAGCTCATAATTATATAAAAAAGTTTTCGATAAATTATTATGCTATATTCACTTTGGACAACATAACGCATGAGTAACATTTGTTGAAAAGTTATTAATATATTTTTTTTTAGCTGGTACTTCCCCTTTCATATTTTCGCTACGATTAAAACTTTAAACATATTTTTGACTATTTTAAATAATTTTACTTTTTCATTCCCCATACATAATTCCTCATTGTTAACATGAACACAATGGTATATAGACTATATTTATGGAAAACTTTTCAGACATGAGTAAAGCCATTCAACACCAGCACACGCTTTCCTGCACGTCCGGAGTGAGATAATTAACAAAGATGCATACATAAAATGTCCGTATTTAAAACAAAAGTTTAACTAATTCATGCACAACAATTGCAACAATTAAAAATGCAAACTTTCGTTCCGACACACATTACACAATGTTTTTTTGCTCAAATTTTGGCTTAATTCATTTTGGAAATTACTTCAGAAATTATCGTGAATATAAAATTTTAATTCCGTACACTTTGCCACACTTTCGCAACATAATTGGAATACAATTTCAACAATGTTGCTGACAAATTATAAACATTCATTTCAACGCTGCTCTTAAGGCGAGCAGCAACAAAATTAGTCAACTTACGACTACATATTTGCGCTTCAAAAGTTTATTTATTTTTGTTGTTAGGCAAAGTAAATGCTTGTCAATTTGTCTGTCCGTTTCTTTGTGTTTGACTGCGGGTGTGTGTGTGTGTGCTGTAAGTGTATGTGTTGAGTATTCTAGTCAACAACTTTGTGTTAAGCTACCTTTTCTGTTAATGCTTTCTACTTATGTTTGTTTTGTGTCGAAAACTTAAAAACCACAGTGTGTGCGGCTGAACGTGTTGAAATTGTTGCCAATCAACGGCAACAAAGTTTATATGAATGTTGCTATGTTCATTATTTCTTACCGACATCCGCATGCATTCATAAAGTGAAATTATTTCGTTATGGGTTACTGATGTTCTGTTTTAGAATATAAAATATAAATTGTAAATAATTAATTACGAAGTATTAATTTTTTTAATCATTGTAAACTTTGTACAATGATTTGAGGAAGTACTTCATTTAACCCTTAACACTTTATGAACAGAGAACCTTGTCAGTAAGTGGTGAGCCTCCTCTGAACCGTTGTATTCGGCACATCTAGATACCATAGACAGATTTAAAAGTGTGAACGCAAATCTGTTTATATATAGAAGGTACCCAAGAAGCTAAATTGAATGCACAAATAACACATAATGTGTCAGGCTTCCTAATAAGATGGATAATAACGATGTTAGAAAGCAGGATAATTAACATCAGCATAGAAGTATAACTATCACATCAAAATCTGGCAGAGGTTTTCCCCATAGCAAATGTGGGATAAGGACCCTTTGTCTGTGCAGATGACCTAGCTACAGCGCTTAAAGGAAGAGATGGACTAATTCTATTGATCTCCTACAAACAGCAATAAAGAATCTAGAAATAACTACAAGTACTCTATTTACTAAAAAGAGGAAATTTGACCTCAGACAGCCATAAACTTACACCAAATATTTAATTTATCTAAAGTGCATCTATTAGCATACACATTCTATATAATAGTAAAAGACAGCTATCCTACTGGGCTGAATTTGAATATTCTGGTGACTTTGATATGTCTTTTGATTGCATAATCTCAAAATACATGATCAACAAGAAATGCATCATAGTTATACTAGAGAAGAATCGATCCAGAAAATATGAAGATTTTTTTGAATATAGAGTTCTTTAAGAAATGCAGTGTCACTGAGAGTTAATATTTGAGGAAGCATAATAATCTTTAATAAAACCTAATTCGCAATTTAATCAACAATTCACCTATCTTGTGCAATGGTAAAGCAGATGTTGTGCATTTTAATCGTCTTTCTCATAGCTATCGTTGAATTCCTTGAAAGGTATAATCAATCGTCAACCATAGTTTTCATATCGATACGGATCCATCAGCAAAGCCACTTATATAAAGACTTATATATTACACACATTTGTGTTAAACTCAAATTCAACTAAATGCTATAATATTTTGTAAAGAAGAATGAGTTCTGGTTATATGATTGCAACATTCGACGGCAACAATTTCGGTGGGACAAAGATCAGGATTGTCGCAGGGCAATTACTGCTCTAGAAACCGAATAGGAAAAAGGAATTCATAATATATAATAGTCGCATACCTGCTAAATATTTGACATCATATTTGTTCTTATTAGAGTGTGTCTATCTTGCAGTAAACGCCACTTGCCGAGGGGCATTAAATGGTCCATAAGATCAGCAGCTATGCTCATGGTACTTTTGTGTCATCAATCTTGATTGTCAGTCAATTTAATTTTTTTTAAACTTGATTTATTTTCATCATCTTTTTAGCTCAAAATGAATCATCCATTTTTTATGTCATAAAAGTATTTTTAATCCTCGTGCTTTGTCCAATTTGAAAAAAAATTCTTTTAGGAATAATCCAATAAGTTCAATAAAATATATGTATATTTTAATTAATGCTTCTGTAAGCGTTTAATTTAATTCAGAATTACAATTTATTTGTTAGTAAAATTATTAAAAATAAAAAAAAATCAACTCGAAATAAATTATCATAGACAAAAAAAAATTCCAATATTATAGATGCAAATATACTTATTCATTTATCAATTTGGAAACAACTTCATAAAAACATGTACAGGCTAGGCTATGTAACAAGTATTTTATATATGTATATATGTACATGTATGTGTATAATATTGCATTATTGTGTATAAAAACAAAAAGTTTTTTTTGGTAAAATATATTATTTGCATAAATTGGCATGAATATTTTATCAAATGCAATTAAAAACAAATATTCGTAATTTTTAAATTTATTTTGTTGTTTTTAAATCTATCTAGATACATTAACAATTGCATGAATAATGCAGGAATATAAAATACAAATATGCATTTGTTTAAAAATCATTGAAATCGTTATATTTAATGTTGCAACGTGATTTTTAGTGGAGTTTTGAACTCTGTAAGCATCTTTTTTTACTACTCGTAATATCGAAATACGATACGGAAAAAATTATTATATCTGCATACACCCAAACTTGCTCACACACATGAGTGTGATTGTGTGTGCGGAAAAGGATATATGCAGATGAGGCTATATTTTTGCATTTATTATAGCTAGTTTGAAAATTAGTTCTGTTCTAAGGATGACGGAGTATATATGAAAGCTGAACAGTGGTCCAGGTTTGACATAATAATCTTCCAAAATTGTTATTGATTTAATGGAGAAGGTATTTTTTTGAGGACTGTGAGATTTAAATGTTGAAATAACATAGGCATAAGTTGAGCAAATGGGGTAAATAATTTATTATTCGATAAATAATTATAAATCTTTAACAATTTTGAACATATTGCCACTGCGGGAGTGTTTCGTAAAGCTTTATTTTATTTTGTATATTGCAATTGTTTTTGTTTTCCAGGAATGGAATCGTTATTGAGACCAACAATTTCAAATATCTCTACGAAAAAACTTGTAGTGACCTCAAGTCACACTGTTTAAGAGGCCAATTCCAGTGAACCATGCGATTGTGCTATTCGTTAGCTGGTAGTTTTGATTGATACCCTTCCAGCTTCTTTTGTTGCTTAGTTCAGTTTTAAAAAGCATAGTAAAGCTGAACTCAGAAGTCCATGTAGGTATATGTCTAGAAAATATATTATCATTAAACACTTCAATAAAAATATAATGTTTTTTTTTGTTGTAGTATATAACATAGTTGTATAATGGTAGAACATGTCGGCAGTGGTATTTGCGGTTTCTTTATTTTCAAACCAGTAAATATTTTATACGTTTTAGAATAAATGTATCTTTTGACATAGTCAATGTAGACATAGTTAATGAAAGCGAAATGTGCCTCAACAATATTACGTAATACCTTCTGCTCAAAAAGTATTCGGATTTTGTTGTTTGTTAACTACTCCTTAAGTAATAGACCAATTGTTAATGTGAGACTACCTCAAGTGCATTTAGCGATTTTTACTATAGAAAATTCTTGTTGTACGCGATTTTTTGACCAAACACGGCGCCACTGCCATCGCTCAGGCACCATATTCACCAGATCTGGACCCGTGCGACTTTTTCCTGTTCCCGAAACTTAAATTGCCCCTTCGAAAAGTATATGGAAGATTGGGTTAAGCGTTGGCATATGTGTATGGCTTCAGAAGAACCATATTTTAAAGGAGATAAAATAAATTTGGAATAAAATTTAAATTTGTGTGTTTTATTCACAAAATCCGAGTACTTTTTGAGCAGAAGTATATACACGTTTTAAAGTACTTCGCATGACTTCTAAGATGGAAATTTGTATTAACTATAGCTACACAATCCAATTTTAAAATAAAATAATTATTTAATAATTATTATTTTCAATTCCAAAATATTTTATATTCAAAAATAAAATATTTAAAATTCCTTTCTCCATAGTTAAAAATGTTTTAAAAAAGTATATTAGTTCTGGTTTACCCACCGTGCATCGTCATTTGTTTTGTAGGAATAGTATAAAAATTTTGTGGATTTCATTGCATCGCATTACGTTAAAAATAATTTCATTTAATAGCAAAAATAGTAATAATGATTTAAACTTATTTGCCAAAGGTGAGAGTTAGTGTATGAAGAGAGCTTAAATATGCGAAAATACAACTAAATTATGCAAACAACGAAATAACATAAATAATCTTTTTAAAATAATGTTTCAGATGTCGAACATGCCACAATTAATAACTAATATGCATTATTTACATATATGTAAATATATAGAAGTCTTTATTGTTATATGCTAAATTGAACTACAATAGAAAACTGAGCATATTAGTAGACTGCATAGGTTTGCTAAATAGAAGCGACTTCACATTCACTCGTTTGACTTTTTTATCAGGAACAAGGTGAGTTTTTACCACTGATACTGAGGAGTTTCTCTAAGGTTCTCTAATGTAAGCGATGTACCGAATGTACACAGAATATTACAAACGTTGCAGCCTTTTTTTGTAAGAATAACTATCTATAAGTAAAGCATGAGTAGCGCTTAAGATTTTTATTTTCTTCTAATGTATAGGTAGTTATACCTTTTCTAAAGTATGTAGAACGGATATAAGAGGACATTAAATGATAACTGCGACAACAGATATTTGAGGATGGGATGTAAAAATGTACAAGAAACTGAAACTGGCTAAATGATAGTTGAGTTGATTGAATTTTAGCAACAGGAATTTATAATCAACTGTGTGAGAGCTACAAATTCACATCTCCTAAATTGCTTCCTACCTCATTATTTGCCTTATATCATAAGTTATGGTTTGATTAACTTTTTATCATTAGAACAAGGTCCACGTTACTTCTCCTCTTATTCTTTTCTACTGTACAATCAAAATCTTCAATTTTAGAGTTTATAAGTAATTCTATTCAACAGCAGTTTTGCACTTTTCCAGCCCCTTCACCAACCATAACCTTCGCGATTGTTTTACTCGATATTCACACTCTCTTGTCTTTATGAATTAAGCTTATGAATTTCTAAGACTCTCGCCCTCTCCTATATGACCTTGTTTATTGGACTGAAATTTCTTTCTGCACTGTGAGAAGTATTTTTATAGTGATTTAAAGTTTATAAATCTTCTAGCTATTGCAAAAACTGTATAAATAAGTTAATTCCTAGCAGTATTAGCATTTTTAGATTATCAAATTATGTTAATCCATAAAATAAAATAAGTGGCTTTCATGATTCTACATCATTTCAGAAAAAGTTGAACTCATAGCTTTCAAAATAGTTTCCATTATATTTTGAGTTACCTGACGTATTTTATGCTAGAGTGCAATTATTCTATCTATACCGATACTATTTCAGAAACTAATCAATCAGTATACTATCATGCTGTTTCCAGTAAATTCAAATTTATACAATCTATTGATAACAAAACATTCTCACACCGAGTACTAGTGAATTTATTGCTGCCTTCAGTATCAGTTATCGGTTCTTTATTAGAATTATCCAAAAAATACTGGATTCCGAACCGAAATGAATTTATTTGTGTACCAATGGATAAAATGAAATGCGTAGTGTTTGTGACTGCATACTACATACTACGGTATGCTAATAAGTTTTATTTGCCAAATAAAATACAAATTGCAGAATATTTAAATTGATCCAGGATATAAGATTGCATTTTAAGCAACTGTAATAATAGCAAAAACAATGGTAGAATTTGGTTGCGTGCCTCTGCTCGAATGTGCAGCATTAAAATTAGTGTATTTGCTATCGTTGTTCAGGTGTGCCAATGCACATAAATAAATGCAAATGATCCTTTGCCTTTGCCAGTGTTCGAATATATTCACAGGACTGCGTTACACTTAACAGGAATTCACTGTACACTGTACTCTGTACACTGTGTACTGCACACTCCAATTGTGCTTCATACTGCTACACGCCTTGTTGCATTTGCAGAGATACGCAGCCACACACACCAACGTCAAGTGCTTCCTTCTTAAATTGACCAGTCTGGAAATATTTGTCTTGCATGTGATATCCTTTAGGAATTCACTCAACTTTAGTGCTGTTGCAGCAGTTTTTGTTAGTGTAGTTGTGTTGGGTTGTTGCGAGAGCTTGTTTGATTTTATTCATTATTTTCTGTCATATTTCATGACATTCCTTATTTGTTTATGTTTAATTCTCAGCTTTTAATGTTGGCATTTTTATCGGTTTTCATCACGTTTTTTGGATAAGGACAACAATTTATACAGAAGAATTGTTCTAGTAATTTTTTTATTTGTTCTTAACTTTTACTATTTTGGACTATCGAATCGTGCATTTGATTAATGTTGAAAAATATTTTATATTAATACTTTATTTCGTTGGAAGCTGAGCAATTTGTCTTAACTATAAAATGGCAAAGATTTATGAATCTTCTTTGATTGCAGTCAGTTTCGTTAATTAAATTCGCAAAATGAAAAATAAAATTCTCTTATATTTAATGAAATTTGTTTTGGACAGTCAATCTTAACTGAAAACTATAACTTTTTAGCAAAACGTCTCATTGTTTTAGTGCCATAAAAGAGTAAATGACTTCAACTCTGAGATATAAAAACGCAATAAATTTAAAAGGAAAAAAAGAAGATTTTTTACATTTAAAAGAGCAAAATCGATCTAAATGGAAAAATATAAATAACAGCACACAGTGCATCGAAGTGAAAAGGAAATTTTCAACACTAAGCACTTGAGCACTTTTACTCTTTATTAACTGTGAGGTTTCTTCATAACCCCTCTCTACGCCTCGACTGGATTATTGTTTATCACTGCATGAGACTAAGCAATAATTGA
>NC_051847.1:6239208-6259278 GCF_002237135.1 Teleopsis dalmanni
ACCATGTAGTGCCAATATTTGTACAAAAGTTTCTTGGCGCCTATTTTTATGCTTCAAAAAATTTAACATAACTTCCGTTTCCGTTTTGTTTCGAATATTATGGCATTGTAACATTTTGTTTGGTTTCTTTAACTAAAATACAGCGAGAGCGCGTGAATTGTTGAAACTGTCACTTTTCGTATCCTTTTTATGGCATGAAAATGTCCTGTTTCCAATGTTATCCGAAAGGGTCGAGCTGAGTTAAAATTTGCTTGTTTGTATTAAGGAATCTGTGTTTCTATGTGTAATCAACATAAGACCACTTTTGTGGCTAAAGGCTTAAGCATAACATTTGTCGTCCTACCATTTACCATAGCATTTTGTTGTTTTTGTTTTTGGTTTTTGTGTTTTGTGTTTTTGTGTTTTGTTTCTGTTGTTGTTTGTTTTTGCTTTTGTACCATTTTTAAGTGGTTTTGTTTAGCAGACACTGAGAGTTAATGTGTTTGGTTAGCTCTTGTGTGTGTGTGATTTTAGGCGCAATAATTTAGATAAATTTGGCTGATTTGATAACATAATTTGTTAACACTTTTTGCTGCTATTGGGTAGGGTCAACATATATTTTCAATGGGTCAAAATTGAGCTCAGATAATGAACACTGGCAAAATGCAAAGCAACTTAATTAATTGTATTGCAAGCTCTTTGTATTATAAATCCTTGGAATGGCCCATTATATATATTGTGTAGAAGAATGGTATTGTGAATAGGATTAAGTAAAGGAGTTTAGACACTTTAATAAAAGCTAATAAATATTAGGAGATAAAAGCATAAAGTTTATTTGAATTAAAGTAAAATTATTCGAGAGAAGGGTGTATTTAAAGGCATTCGAAGATAACCTAACGAAGAGACGGAGTAGTGAAAATTATTTAATAAATATAAATTTTATAGTAAAATGGTCTTGTGATTGCTTTCTTAATCTAAATCTAAAATTCTAAATCTTCTTTTAAAGTTACTTACTTATTTTTTTGCCCTTAACAACCCGTTATTGGGTTTCGGCCTGACGCAGCACTACAGATTCGTACATTGAACATTGTTAGTGCTTCTCTATACAATTGATCTCTATGCCTTCTTTTGTTCAACCCATTCAAATGCGGTTGTCGCCAATAACTTGTAAATAATTATACCGAAGCACAGGTAGGATAACTTACCTGTAGAGCCCAATTTTTGTAAGTTTTGAGCTCTATATCCTATTGACAGTGATAATTCTTCTTTTGATTACCAGACTGACTTCTCTTTTGTTCGTTACGGCGGTGCCAAGATGGATGAAATAGAGGGTCATCTATAGTTTTAGTGCATTTCTAATGAGACACAATTAATGCTAACTTTGCCAGACATTAGTTAAGAAAAATGTTCTTTTCATATTTTTAGTCACTGTCTGTATCTGTAATCAGATTGATATTCCAAGCTTAAAGCCAACAGAAAGACGGTTTACTTTTCTGTAAAACTATTCCTGTTTCTACATACCACAATCTTTTGTGAACTCATTTCCTTCGTCTGAAGAGACTGCCATGTTTTTTTCCATACCTCTCGATATTATGTGGGGATGATGCATGTACCTGTTGCCTGCAACACCCTTTTATAGGTTGTGTTCTTCGCAGAAGTAGACTATAGCACCATCGTACTATTGGCTTTGTTTATGTTGATGTTGAAAACCAAGGGCAACTATCGCAGTAGTGTGAAGGAAATGAGAGATATGTCTCCATTTTCTGCTGGTATTTCAAAACGTCCTTATGCTTATATTGTAACATTTGTGTGTGTGTAAGTGGAAATTTTCAATATCTGCATAAAATCCATGCAGACGTAAAACTATTAGTAGTCGCATAATATAATAATATAAGGTTGGCCAATTCTGCCAGAGAAGATAATGGCGTAATGTACAGCCTCAGTGAACGTAGAGATTGTTACACGCTTTGGGCCGTTATGAGTCTACTAGGGGACTAATTGAATGGGTTAATGAGTATGATAATATATAAGGGCCGTAGAGCAGGTACACCGGGAGAGATGTTACACGCCAATTGCCAGCAATGTTTTTAGGTTACCAGTACGCAGCGTGTTTTACTGGGGGAGTTCTAAGAGTAACGAGATATATACCGATTAACTATCTGAAGAAGAGCAGGGAGAGAGACAAAGTGCAGCGGAGTAGCTTTCATATATAAAACAGACAAGATAAGAAGGGCGAGCGAGCGGTTAAGTTGTAGTTTCATATTGTGTGAAAGCACTTAAAGAGTAGTCAAGAAGGCGTTTGTGCAGCTTGACTACCAGAAATGTTCATGGGTGTGCAACTAAAATAACAACTCCCAAGTACGACTTTTGTTATTTAACATCAATATTTGATAATTTGCATGTCTGAAGTTGGAAAATTCCGTTGCTTGCTTTAAACAAAATTAGGGTTCACGGCTTTAAGGGTTCAAAATTTTTAAATTCATACTTGAATGAAAAATATATATCTAAAAAATATTCATTCAAAAGGTATAAAATAGATTAATAGTCTGTAAATGATTTTATACTCTTTTTAGAACTATAAGTACTTTGAAAACACATATCGAGAACAACTTTGCGAATAAACCTACAAGGTTTGATATCATTCTAAACAATAAAACATAAGCTAGAATGAATGTTATCATTTCTTAAAAACTGAAAGATAGTATATATTTAATGGTTTTGATTTTCCATCATTGTTATTTCCCTAGACTTTTCCCATATCAGTTTAGTTCCATGAAACCCTAAAAATATAATTCCCAACCACATTGCTGTTGCTCACTTCAGCAACTTCCACTGCAACTACAACTTCAACTTCAACACCAACACTAACACAATCACAACTCATTATTGTTATTAACATAATTTGTTGGTGAATTTTATGTGGCTGCTAAATTTCTTTAAATATTTTAATGATAATGTATTCCAATTTCATGATTATCATCTTCATCAGAACAGCAATTTTAATAACAAATTCAAGTTTAATGAGTACATCCAAAAGTTGGGGTGGGAATGGAGAGAATACACGAAGACTTCACAATTCTTAATCTATTTTTAACAAATTTTTATTCAAAATATATTCTAAATAAATTTTGAGTGTATTAAGGAAGAATATGTGCAGTTACTTTAAATTTAAAAATTAAATATATTGAATAAAAATTTAGATACATTTTTTCTTTAGGGAAAATTTCATCATATTCTATATATACATTTGCATATATATATATATATATATAAATATATACTACTTGTCATTTATCATTCTGTGATAACGTTCATGCTTCTGCGCCATACAGAAGCACAGGGAGGATGAGCAACCTATAGAGCATAAGTTTCGTTTGTCGAGAGAGAGCTCTACATCCCAATTGCCTACTAAGCCCATAGTAGCACCTATTAGCAATGGTGATTCTTCGTCTGATCTCCAGACTGACATCATTTGTGTTCGTTACGGCGGTGCCAAGGTAGATGAAATCCTTGACAGATTCGAAAGTATAGTCGCCAGCCATAAGCTTGGTGTCCGAACTTAAGGAAGGTGGGAAACTTCCTTCAAAGAAGTTGATCTACATATTAATATTACGGGTAAAAATGTGAATAAACAAAAGACATGGTGAACTAGATGTCTATGTGACATAGATGTTTTTTTTTTGCGGTAGGTGGAAGCATCGAAAGCCACCGTGTGAGACTTGAACCCACTAAACCACCTCTTTGGAATGTAAGAGGAAGATTGCACCCGCAGATGCAAAACCATTCCAGAATTAGGACAGACAGAAAATAAGAGCTTAATATTTGTATACAGAGTGACATAGATGTTGAGCGGACTTAGTTGCTTTAAGCAGTATTAATATCGCTTTCATATTGAAGAGAATTCGTTCTTTCCAGAATGTCCCATGCGAGAGAAGCCATCCACGAAGTTTTTGAAGAACTTTCTACAATATAAATACTCATCCCTAACATGTACCAGTCACATGAAAAATAGCATACAGTTTTGTCGTTAGTACCAAAAATTATGACTAAGCTTCGACGATCAGAACATAATGAAAGATAAAGTAGCAGCATGCGTCGAGAGGCGGCAAAGTGGTTTTGCACTTTTGCATAATGGTTCATCATGATGGTCTTCTTGGCATAATACCTGACCGTCGTTGCCATTGGTCGGTATCGAAACGGATATTTTGTGTGTTAAAGTTACACACTGAGTTAGACTTTACTCCTCGATTACAAATAGAAAATATTCAAGCAGCGCTCGACTCATTTTGAATAATTGCAGTTCAATCGGGGTAATAAGTATTTTACTGGCATATTATACACATTTGTATAAGAAATTATTTCACTATTTCAAAGTTTAAAGAATTTTTTATGCATATATCTATAGAAAATGATGAATACTTATAGTGACTGGTAATGTTCAGCTATTTTTCTTAAATAATCCTCACATATTTTTAGTATTCTTTTGAATATTTTGTTTCAGCTTTCCTTGAATTTCCTTAAATTATCTTCACTGCTCCTACGTTCATGTGCTTTCCATCCAATTAACGCATGAAACAATTACTTAATGCGTTGGAAGCAGAAACAGTGCGTATCCACTTTTGGGAGGATTCGAATTTGCATCAGTGCGTGTGTTTATAGTTGCCTTTGCGTGATAATTGCATTATCGCCTATAGTTCCATGACAGCAGATAGTTGCCAATGCGACAGTCTTGGTAAAGTGTTATGACGCCGTGTTACATTTCCGTAACCGCTTGCAACCAGGAAACATAAACCAAATCTTCATATGAATGTTTCAGCACTTCCTACCCAGCATGTATGGTGGGAGCTCATTATAAAGGAAACAACATTAAATCCCACAATGGATTTATGTTGGTATTTACAAACACAAATTAGATATTTGCATTTATGGTATATGGAAATAAAATACGAATCTCACATCATTAAATATTTATGTAAATTAATAGTGGAAGATTGATCAGATACGATTTTCCAATGATACGAAAGTACAATACATAATATTTTCCATCTTCAAAAACAGGTGACATTAAGGTCTTGCTTAATATGTTTGCAAATGTCTTTTCTTTTTGTAAGTTTTTAAGATCTGTATTACAGGAAACATGCGAGAATTACATATGTATTTTTTTTTCTAGAGATATCTAGAGATAGTTTCTGTGTAACTGTGGATGGGAACACGGCATCTGTATGGAGGGCTGTTAGCTCTTGTTTGAATTTGATTTCACTGGTGTTATCTCCATTGTAGTAGGTGTTGATGTATTTACTACATGAAAAAGGGAATCGATAGATACATTCTGGATGGAAGGCTTTACTGATCATGCTACCTTGTGGATATTTATGTGTAGACATACGTCAACATTGAATACGTAAATTTTGGAAATCCATGTGGGAGCTATCAGTATATTATTACTGAGTCTTTAACTAACTACACAACGCCTCGCTATATTCCGCCCTCGCAGAATGTTCTCGAGAATCACACACCTGGTTTTTCTTTCTTCAAAGGTTTTGGGAATCCTAAATTTACCGATGGAAGTAGACGGCTTCATAGTTACTTCTTTAGCCAGCAGATTTTTTTGGTAATTAGTGAAGGATTTTATCACCATAGAATGAGCATGCAAGTAGGTCGATTGTGATGATTTTGTTGAATGCTTTTGAAGGGTTCTGGGCCAGGGTGAAGATGTTGTAACCATCGTTATACGTTATGATTTTGACTCCCGCAGGAAGTTAGGAAATCTCTTCTTCAATTATCTTGATGAAATCGTCAGTACAGATATCAGAAACATTAACCAATTTATTATAATAACACTGTGGATTTTCGGTGATATCTTTAATAAAAGTTTCTTTTGTCATAATATGAAATGATTGTCGATCGAAAACGGGCTTAAAAGAGCGTTGGTTTGTTTTGTATTGAAAGTTATATAGAAATTCCTTATATAATAAATTACATTTAATTATATTTTTGGCTTTTATATTTTTTTGCAACAAATCTAACATCATTCCAATAAGAGAGAAAACAATTTTATAAAGCAATTAAAAAAGGAAGGATATTAAAAAAGATTTATCAATTGTGCAAGGTGTAGACGTTAATTCGGTATACCCACCTTAAGCCAACTTGGTATCGCATCACTGGTGTTATTTCATTGCTGTCCATTTGAGGTGCGTTAAAACAAAACCGCCATTTTATTTGCGGTTGTAATGTTCTCAACGCTAGCAATTACAGTGAAATACTATCTCACTGAGCAGCGCTACTTTTCAAGATAGAAGAATTAGTTCATGGGTTAAGAGAAGACGTAACGAAGCCAAAAATTAAAAGGAGAATACAATATGAGAAAAAAAAATTGAAATGAAAGTGTAGTATGAAAGAGAGAATGAGACATAAACTCATTTTAATAAAGAGAAGGGGAAAGTGATTAACAAGAAAGTGATTCCTCGGGGACTCATATATATATTTATGAAACTAGCTGATATCATAAAAAAATTACGTTAGAGCTCATATTGATTATCTGTAGCTAAAGCTAAACACCATGGTGCTCTTAACACACACGTCAGTATAATGTGCTTATAGACGCTTCATTGGAGTTTCAAGGAACTTCGCTGGTATCAATTGAGTCTGCATGTTTGCACAGTTTACTTATACGGAGAGAGCGAGGTCTATCTAATACCTCTGTTATTATTTGGAACACAGTACCCGGTTGAAAAATACAATTACACATCTACCTGTAAAACTTTGGGTTTTCATCACTCCCATTAAAAGGCCAATCTTTATTGTTTGGGATATCCGAAGCTGTTCGTCCTTACGCCCATGGTACCAGATTTTTAGTTATGGTGGGATGCTGCAAGTGAAATTCCCTTATACCATTTATACTCTAAAGAGTATCATCTGGTGCCTACTAGATTTTAGTAACCTCTTCACATGCCTTATATGGGGAGCATTCTAAAACTTTCCCCGCACGGGTACGATTAACCTACAGTAACTAGTAATATGAAAAGTGAATTTGTTTAAATTTATTACTTGAGTATTGCTCACGATTTAGTATAGGTGTGTAGACTGCCAACTTAGGAGTCGATCCTTTCAAAACTAGCACAGTATATATATGTATATGTTTGAGCTAAGTTGATTCAGTCAATTCAGTAGACTTAGAGTGCAAGTGCTGATGTTTGTATAAATACGTTCCTTTGAAAACTAGTCTAACCTATGTACATGTTTGGACCAGGTTGAGCACTGACTGCATGCATGCATGAATACGCAATTAGGAGTGAATTTCATATGCTGAGTGGTATATTCAATATACGATTTTGTAATTTAAGTAAAAATTGTCAATTATTTAGTAATTTAGTAGCAATTTAGTAGCAATTTAGTAGTAATTTAGTAGTGATAATAGCGCATCAGGAATGTCAATAAGACTAAATTCATTTAAATTTATTTAAGAATTAAAATTTCAGATGTTCATTTAAAAAGAGCGCAATTTTATTAGAATCCTTTTTGTTTAAGGCAACGAAGCTAAAAATACCTTCAACACCAGCTAGCGAAAATCTTTTGAGCTACCTTTTCAGTGAATTACTCCTACAGCTACTTTGCGCTCCGACGCCGTTACTATTATTGCTCCTGGCGTGTGGCAGTGGATGAAGAAATGTAACCGGCGATGGCGTTAATAATTTCGGTATTAATTTCGAAAGCAAACCAAAGTGAATAAAGCGAAATGAAACGAAAGGACTTAAATGATTTAACACTTTTTTTGCGTTTTCTCGCTGAGTTTATTAAATTTCATTTTTAAATTGTTTTTCTGTTGCTGATTTAGCATTTCGCCGAGCCGCAACGCGTCCTTTGTCGGTCCCGTTTCGAGCGGCAGATCTCCAAAATTTAATTAAAGGCACAAAATAGAAAAGAAATTCAATTTGCAAAATTTGAAATTTGAAAAAGAAAGTAAAAACTGAAATGAAGTAAAGAAAGAGTGGCATTTTTGTTCATTACAAATTGTCTTTAATGGCTTTTGTCATTGGTGGCAAAAATGCCTTCCAGCAAAAAGCGAACATTAAAAACAATTTGGCAACACATGCCAAAAGCTTCCGCGCGCATCTGAAGTTGCAAGTCTGTTTCACGCAGCAAATTTAGTTGCCAGATACCAGCAAAATGCCCGTATCTTGCTCCTCTGCAGTTGTATCGGAATGTGTGCGTGTTCCCTTCAAATAATTTATTTTATTTATTTTTCGAAATTAAAGTCTCGTTTTTTTCGCACGCCAAAATCACAAATTTTAACGTTTTTAATGCCGACCACAGCAAAGTATCATAAATCGTTGGGTTCGCCGTTGCAATGGCAGCGGCATTCAGGATTCCAAAAAAACAAAAAAATCGAAAAACAGTGTAAAAGGAATTAACTTGGTGGAAATGATAATTTCTACTCGAGTTAACACTGCCATTGCATCGGCTAAATAGAAATGAAAGAATAGAAAAGAATATTGGCTTTTGGCAGCAATTGGCGTTCGAATCAAGTTGCCATACTTTATAAAATATTTCAATTCACATACTAACATTTGAGACTTACTAACTTATAGACTTTCAAAAAGTGGCCTAATATAATCATACAATAAAGAAACTAGCCAAAATGGTTAAATATATGGAAAATATTACTCGGCTTCAAAGTTAACTATGTCAAGTATAATATAATTATGTCAGTGCTTGATGCTATTCATTTTATGTAGTCTGATTTAAATATGTTCTTAAGATCCTGCAGCGATCTTCTTTCATGGCCACAGTTAACTTGAAACATCCTTTTTTGAGGTGGTATACGCTTGGCTGACACATTCGTTGAGTGAAAGTAACATATGTATAGCGTATAGCAAAGCTGCCGATTCTACTATCCAGAAGTTACAAGATGCTCAAAGTCAGGCTCTTCGAAGTTATATGCGAAAACCGACAGGCTGCCCTACTTAGCACTATCTAATCTCAGAGTAATCACTAACCGCACGGGACGGTACTCAGATTTTAGATCAGTCATTGAATAATCATGAAGCGGAATACACAAATTAGTCAGTGATAATGGTGGGACTTTGCAGAAACCCCCCATCTATCAAAGAGTAAAAGTACCCAGATGCATGTATATGTGTAATAAATTATACAGAAAGATATATTTTTTTTAATTTAAATGAATTTTTTACAAAAATAACTAATTTTTAGTCAAAATAATATAAAAAATTGTTCTGTTACTTAATTAGTGACCATATTCCTCTTTCCTTCAGAAACGTGTATATCTCTTTATCAAAATATAAGTTAACTTTCCGTTTATTTTTTAGACTATATTCCTGTATACTATATCTTTATTTAAAAATTTTAGCATTCTACATATCAGATGATTTAGTATTCAAAAAAATGTTTATTCCAAAAATACGTTGTATTACAAACCTTAATACATGCTTAATTATCATTATCTTCTTTCTTGATTTTTAATATTTAAGACCGGACTTCTCTATCGGGTATTTTCACATCGCACAATTATTATAAACAAATATAACTTTTCGTTCGCTGAAATCAAAAGCAAACTTTTTTGCTTCTCATTATTTTATCTCAAATTATTATATTGTCTTTGCACACTGCCTAATGGTAGGCGTGGATCTACCATCGAATCGAAAAAATAATTATGATCGAAGTAATAAATATTGGACATTTACTATGGATATATATAAGCGATCAAAATCTAAGATTTTGGATTGGGTTTTGTTTGTCATATTACATGACTATATGACTCATATAGTCCTTTGTACGTCATTTTTTTTATATAGTCCTTTGGAGCATGTAATTTTTAACATTCAATTTGTCAACAAAAAACATATGATTTTCTTAATTTGGGGCAGTATGAACACTTTCGAAATTAACTTAATTTCATTTTTACGAAATTAAGAAAATTTCGCTTTCTCAACATAGTATAATTTCCTCAATATTTCATCTTCCTATAATGAAGTTTTTTATTGAAAATAATATATGAGAATGTTTAAAATAAAATACCTTCATTATAAATCTTAATTATGTGGCAACCCTATTTGTAATAGTTTGTAAAATTTTAAATCGCAATGCACAGCATTGTCGGTTCAATGTTAAACGAAGCTTAAATGCATTCAATGGAACAAAATTTAGTACCGCATTTCTTTCTGATTGTCGGTTTTTCATTTTTTGTGGTCCTTCCTTGTCTACTTTCAGAGTAGGTACAATAGACTTGAGGGTGTGCCATTGGTTTCTACTATAAAAGTAACTGTTCTTAAATACTGAAATTGTAGCTAAAATAACAGACAAAATATTTAAAAATTAAAATTACCTCAGCATAAAATTAAAATTGTTTGTGTCCCTCTTGCAGGACTTAAAGAGATTTCTAGTAGAGCAGACGGCTTGACAGGGTTGCTTTACTACGGTTTATAGCTAGGGGTATTATTTTAAGAAAATTTTTTTTTATTTTTTATTATTTTGTGTAACTTTTATGTTTGTATTTTTGTTTTATTTAAAAAATAATATTTTACCGCAAGCATTTATTTCTCGCAGTTGCCATTGTTTATGATAACAAGGTTGCAATTTATGGCGTTCGCTCGTGTCGAGCATAGAAGACACAATTTTGTGCCATTAATTTTGGGCGCAAATAACATTTTGAACATTTTTGTTTTAAGTAACATTTTGTTTATATTTATTTAAATTTTTTTTTATTATTTTTTATGTACTCAAATGTTTTCTTGATATATTAAAGAATTTTGTTTTTTATTTTCTCTTAAATAAATTTTTAACTAATTTACAGAGAGAATTAAAATTTATTCAATTTAAGTTTTTGTCATTGGCAGCACTAAACGTGCAAATACCAGAGTTCTAGTGCCGGCAAACTTATTTGGTATGAGTAAGAAAAGTGCAATGATTATTTTCGTGTGAAAATTTGGAGAACTAAATATGAAGTCATAAAACTTTTAATTACCAATTACAGGTGCTGGTGAAATGTGCAAGTAAGAAACAAATTTCTTACCTTACAAACCCATAGAACTCAGTGTGTATGCAAATAGGAGTCATTACAAGTGCTGTGTGCAGCATGCAGTAGTTTACTACTATTACTTCTTTTTTCTTTTTTCTTATTTTTATCAATTCCAAAACTGTTTATTTTCCAACAAATTTTGTGTCAATCATGGTTTTATGATGTCATATAAGTTTACCTGAGTATGTGAACTTTCTTCCATCATTGAAGTTGTTGATAAGTTCTAAAGTTTGAAATGTGGGTTGCCATATAAAGTCATTAACTCTCAGTAATTATAGCAGTATATGCAATACAACAGTGATGCTTTTTTTTGTTTTCAAATATGTAATAGTGTAGGATATACGCCAGAAAGCAGTATATGAAATTGTTTGATAGATCAGAGTAAGAGTAAAAAAAAAATATGTTGATTTATTTTTTTTAAGATAAAAAAATTACTAAAAATAAAAAGTCTTTCTAAAAAGAGTATGTCAAGTGCGTACAATCTAATCCATACAATTATGTTTTAAATAAAATTGTTGTCAGAAAGCATAAAATATATGTTTATAAATATATTTATAATTAATATAAATCAATAAGTTCACAATATTTAAACTGAAAGTGACAGCACGACATTGATAGAGCTCTATATTAAAAACTTACTCAAGTCTCTAACTACCATTACTAAGGATCCAAGTACATATATATGCGAGGCAGTCAGTGCCAGTGTATAATAGACAACCTATCTTTAAATAGCACTATCATATTAGTCTCTAAGCATCATAAACTGTATTGTTAAAGCTCATAATTATATAAAAAAGTTTTCGATAAATTATTATGCTATATTCACTTTGGACAACATAACGCATGAGTAACATTTGTTGAAAAGTTATTAATATATTTTTTTTTAGCTGGTACTTCCCCTTTCATATTTTCGCTACGATTAAAACTTTAAACATATTTTTGACTGTTTTAAATAATTTTACTTTTTCATTCCCCATACATAATTCCTTATTGTTAACATGAACACAATGGTATATAGACTATATTTATGGAAAACTTTTCAGACATGAGTAAAGCCATTCAACACCAGCACACGCTTTCCTGCACCTCCGGAGTGAGATAATTAACAAAGATGCATACATAAAATGTCCGTATTTAAAACAAAAGTTTAACTAATTCATGCACAACAATTGCAACAATTAAAAATGCAAACTTTCGTTCCGACACACATTACACAATGTTTTTTTGCTCAAATTTTGGCTTAATTCATTTTGAAAATTACTTCAGAAATTATCGTGAATATAAAATTTTAATTCCGTACACTTTGCCACACTTTCGCAACATAATTGGAATACAATTTCAACAATGTTGCTGGCAAATTATAAACATTCATTTCAACGCTGCTCTCAAGGCGAGCAGCAACAAAATTAGTCAACTTACGACTACATATTTGCGCTTCAAAAGTTTATTTATTTTTGTTGTTAGGCAAAGTAAATGCTTGTCAATTTGTCTGTCCGTTTCTTTGTGTTAAACTGCGTGTGTGTGTGTGTGTGTGCTGTAAGTGTATGTGTTGAGTATTCTAGTCAACAACTTTGTGTTAAGCTACCTTTTCTGTTAATGCTTTCTACTTTTGTTTGTTTTGTGTTGAAAACTTAAAAACCACAGTGTGTGCGGCTAAACGTGTTGAAATTGTTGCCAATCAACGGCAACAAAGTTTCTATGAATGTTGCTATGTTCATTATTTCTTACCGACATCCGCATGGATTCATAAAGTGAAATTATTTCGTTATGGGTTACTGATGTTCTGTTTTAGAATATAAAATACAAATTGTAAATAATTAATTACGAATTATTAATTTTTTTAGTCATTGTAAACTTTGTTGCATGATTTATAAAGAAAGTACTTCATTTAAACACTTTATGAACAGAGAACCTTGTCAGTAAGTGGTGAGTCTCCTCTGAGCCTTTGTATTCGGCACATCTAGATACCATAGACAGATTTAAAAGTGTGAACACAAATCTGTTTATATATAGAAGGTACCCAAGAAGCTAAATTGAATGTACTAATAACACATAATGTGCCAGGCTTCCTAATAAGATGGATAATAACAATGTTAGAAAGCAGGATAATTAACATCAGCATAGAAGTACAACTATCACATCAAAATCTGGCAGAGGTTTTCCCATAGCAAATCTGGGATAGGGACCCTTTGTCTGTGCAGATGACCTAGCTACAGCGATTAAAGGAAGAGATGGACTAATTCTATTGATCTCCTACAAATATTTAATTTATCTAAAATGCATCTATTAGCATACACAGTGTATATACAGCTATCCTACTGGGCTGAATTTGAGTAGTCTGGTGACTTTGATATGTCTTTAGATTGCATAATCTGAAAATACATGATCAACAAGAAATGCATCACAGTAATTCTAGAGAAGAATCGATCCAGAAAATATGAAGATTTTTTTGAATATAGATTTCTTTAATAAATGCAGTGTCACTGAGAGTTAATATTTGAGGAAGCATAATAATCTTTAATAAAACCTAATTCGCAATTTAATCAACAATTCACCTATCTTGTGCAATGGTAAAGCAGATGTGGTGCATTTTAATCGTCTTTCTTATAGCTATCGTTGAATTCCTTGAAAGGTATAATCAATGGTCAACCATAGTTTTCATACCGATACGGATCCATCAGCAACGCCACTTATATAAAGACATATATTACACACATTTGCGTTAAACTCAAATTCAACTAAATGCTATAATATTTTGTGAAGAAGAATGAGTTCTTGTTATATGATTTCAATATTAGAAGGCAACAATTTCGGTGGGACAAAGATCGGAACTGTTGTAGGGAAATTACTGCTCTAGAAACCGAATAGGAAAAAGGAATTCATAATATATAATAGTCGCATAGCTGCTAAATATTTGACATCATATTTGTTCTTATTAGAGTGTGTCTATCTTGCAGTAAACGCCACTTGCCGAGGGGCATTAAATGGTCCATAAGATCAGCGGCTATGCTCACTGTACTTCTGTGTCATCAATCTTGATTGTCAGTCAATTTAATTTTTTTTAAACTTGATTTATTTTCATCATCTTTTTAGCTCAAAATGAATCATCCATTTTTTATGTCATAAAAGTATTTTTAATCCTCGTGCTTTGTCCAATTTGAAAAAATAATCTTTTAGGAATAATCCAATAAGTTCAATAAAATATATATATATTTTAATTAATGCTTCTGTAAGCGTTTAATTTAATTCAGAATTACAATTTATTTGCTAGTGAAATTATTAAAAATAAAAAAAAATCAACTCGAAATAAATTATCATAGACAAAAAAAAATTCCAATATTATAGATGCAAATATACTTATTCATTTATCAATTTGGAAACAACTTCATAAAAACATGTACAGGCTAGGCTATGTAACAAGTATTTTATATATGTATATATGTATATGTATGTGTATAATATTGCATTATTGTGTATAAAAACAAAAAGTTTTTTTTGGTAAAATATATTATTTGCATAAATTGGCATGAATATTTTATCAAATGCAATTAAAAACAAATATTCGTAATTTTTAAATTTATTTTGTTGTTTTTAAATCTATCTAGATACATTAACAATTGCATGAATAATGCAGGAATATAAAATACAAATATGCATTTGTTTAAAAATCATTGAAATCGTTATATTTAATGTTGCAACGTGATTTTTAGTGGAGTTTTGAACTCTGTAAGCATCTTTTTTTACTACTCGTAATATCGAAATACGATACGGAAAAAATTATTATATCTGTATACACCCAAACTTGCTCACACACATGAGTGTGATTGTGTGTGCGAAAAGGATATATGCAGATGAGGCTATATTTTTGCATTTATTATAGCTAGTTTGAAAATTAGTTCTGTTCTAAGGATGATGGAGTATATATGAAAGCTGAACAGTGGTCCAGGTTTGACATAATAATCTTCCAAAATTGTTATTGATTTAATGTAGAAGGTATTTTTTTGAGGACTGTGAGATTTAAATGTTGAAATAACATAGGCATAAGTTGAGCAAATGAGGTAAATAATTTATTATTCGATAAATAATTATAAATCTTTAACAATTTTGAACGTATTGCCACAGCGGGAGTGTTTCGTAAAGCTTTATTTTTTTTTGTATAGTGCAATTGTTTTTGTTTTCCAGGAATGGAATCGTTATTGAGACCAACAATTTCAAATATCTCTACGAAAAAACTTGTAGTGACCTCAAGTCACACTGTTTAAGAGGCCAATTCCAGTGAAACATGCGATTGTGCTATTCGTTAGCTGGTAGTTTTGATTGATACCCTTCCAGCTTCTTTTGTTGCTTAGTTCAGTTTTAAAAAGCATAGTAAAGCTGAACTCAGAAGTCCATTTAGGTATATGTCTAGAAAATATATTATCATTAAACACTTCTATGAAAATATAATGTTTTTTTTTGTTATAGTATATAACATAGTTGTATAATGGTAGAACATGTCGGCAGTGGTATTTGCGTTTTCTTTATTTTCAAACCAGTAAATATTTTATACGTTTTAGAATAAATGTATCTGTTGACATAGTCAATGTTGACATAGTTAATGAAAGAGAAATGTGCTTCATTTCTAAAAAACTCTACCATGGTAAACAATATTACTTAATACATTCTGCTCAAAAAGTATTCGGATTTTGTTGTTTGTTAACTACTCCTTAAGTAATAGACCAACTGTTAATGTGAAACTACCTCAAGTGCATTTAGCGATTTTTACTATGGATAATTCTTGTTGTACGCGATTTTTTGACCAAACACGGCGCCACTGTCATCGCTCAAGCACCATATTCGCCAGATCTGGATCCGTGCGACTTTTTCGTGTTCCCGAAACTTAAATTGCCCCTTCATGGTAAGCGTTTTGAGTCGATTGAATCGGTAAAAGAGAATTCACCGAAGGAACTAAAAGCCATTTCTGCACGGGCCTACGAAAAGTGTATGGAAGACTGGGTTAAGCGTTGGCATATGTGTATCGCTTCAGAAGGAGCATATTTTAAAGGAGATAAAATAAATTTGGAATAAAATTTAAATTTGTGTGTTTTATTCACAAAATCCGAGTACTTTTTGAGCAGAAGTATATACACGTTTTGAAGTACTTCGCATGACTTCTAAGATGGAAATTTGTGTTAACTATAGCTACACAATCCTTTTTTAAAATAAAATAATTATTTAATAATTATTATTTTCAATTCGAAAATATTTTATATTCAAAAATAAAACATTTAAAATTCCTTTCTCCATAGTTAAAAATGTTTTAAAAAAGTATATTAGTTCTGGTTTACCCACCGTGCATCGTCATTTGTTTTGTAGGAATAGTATTAAAATTTTGTGGATTTCATTGCATCGCATTACGTTAAAAATAATTTCATTTAATAGTAAAAATAGTAATAATGATTTAAACTTATTTGCCAAAGGTGAGAGTTAGTGTATGAAGAGAGCTTAAATATGCGAAAATAGAACTAAATTATGCAAACAACGAAATAACATAAATAATCTTTTTAAAATAATGTTTCAGATGTCGAACATGGCACAATTAATAACTAATATGCATTATTTACATATATGTGAATATATAGAAGTCTTTATTGTTATATGCTAAATTGAACTACAATAGAAAACTGAGCATATCAGCAGATTGCATAGGTTTGCTAAATAGAAGCGACTTCACATTCACTCGTTTGACTTTTTTATCAGGAATAAGGTGAGTTTTTACCACTGATACTGAGGAGTTTCTCTAAGGTTCTCTAATGTAAGCGATGTACCGACTGTACACAGAATATTACAAACGTTGCAGCCTTTTTTTGTAAGAATAACTATCTATAATTAAAGCATGAGTAGCACTTAAGATTTTTATTTTCTTCTAATGTATAGGTAGTTATACCTTTTCTAAAGTATGTAGAACGGATATAAGAGAACATTAAATGATAACTGCGACAACAGATATTTGAGGAAGGGATACATCCCTAAATGCCTAAATGATAGTTGAATTGATTGAATTTTCGCAACAGGAATTTACAATCAACTGTGTGAGAGCTACAAATTCACATCTCCTAAATTGCTTCCTACTTCATTATTTGTCTTATATCATAAGTTATGGCTTGATCAACTTCCAAGTCACTTCTCCTCTTATTCTTTTCTACTGTACAGTCAAAAACTTCAATTTTAGAGTTTATAATTAATCTATTCAACAGCCATAACCTTCACAATTGCTTTATTCGATATTCAAACTCTCTGGACTTTATGAATTTAGCTTACTAATTACTAAGACTCTCTTCCTCTCCTATATGACCTTGTTTATTGGACTGAAATTTCTTTCTGCACTGTGAGAAGTATTTTTATAGTGATTTAAAGTTTATAAATCTTCTAGCTATTGCAAAAACTGTATATAATAAGTTAATTCCTAGCAGTATTAGCATTTTTAGATTATCAAATTATGTTAATCCATAAAATAAAATAAGTGGCTTTCATGATTCTACATCATTTCAGAAAAAGTTGAACTCATAGCTTTCAAAATAGTTTCCATTATATTTTGAGTTACCTGACGTATTTTATGCTAGAGTGCAATTATTCTATCTATACCGATACTATTTCAGAAACTAATCAATCAGTATACTATCATGCTGTTTCCAGTAAATTCAAATTTATACAATCTATTGATAACAAAACATTCTCACACCGAGTACTAGTGAATTTATTGCTGCCTTCAGTATCAGTTATCGGTTCTTTATTAGAATTATCCAAAAAATACTGGATTCCGAACCGAAATGAATTTATTTGTGTACCAATGGATAAAATGAAATGCGTAGTGTTTGTGACTGCATACTACATACTACGGTATGCTAATAAGTTTTATTTGCCAAATAAAATACAAATTGCAGAATATTTAAATTGATCCAGGATATAAGATTGCATTTTAAGCAACTGTAATAATAGCAAAAACAATGGTAGAATTTGGTTGCGTGCCTCTGCTCGAATGTGCAGCATTAAAATTAGTGTATTTGCTATCGTTGTTCAGATGTGCCAATGCACATAAATAAATGCAAATGATCCTTTGCCTTTGCCAGTGTTCGAATATATTCACAGGACTGCGTTACACTTAACAGGAATTCACTGTACACTGTACACTGTGCACTGCACACTCCAATTGTGCTTCGTACTGCTGCATGCCTTGTTGCATTTGCAGAGATACGCAGCCACACACACCAACGTCAAGTGCTTCCTTCTTAAATTGACCAGTCTGGAAATATTTGTCTTGCATGTGATATCCTTTAGGAATTCACTCAACTTTAGTGCTGTTGCAGCAGTTTTTGTTAGTGTAGTTGTGCCGGATTGTTGCGAGAGCTTGTTTGATTTTATTCATTATTTTCTGTCATATTTCATGACATTCCTTATTTGTTTATGTTTAATTCTCAGCTTTTAATGTTGGCATTTTTATCGGTTTTTATCACGTTTTTTGGATAAGGACAACAATTTATACAGAAGAATTGTTTTAGTAATTTTTTTATTTGTTCTTAACTTTTACTATTTTGGACTATCGAATCGTGCATTTGATTAATGTTAAAAAATATTTCATATTAATACTTTATTTCGTTGGAAGCTGAGCAATTTGTCTTAACTATAAAATGGCAAAGATTTATGAATCTTCTTTGATTGCAGTCAGTTTCGTTAATTAAATTCGCAAAATGAAAAATAAAATTCTCTTATATTTAATGAAATTTGAAAAACGCAATAAATTTAAAAGGAAAAAAAAAGAAGATTTATTTACATTTAAAAGAGCAAAATCGATCTAAACGGAAAAATATAAATAACAGCACACAGTGCATCGAAGTGAAAAGGAAATTTTCAACACTAAGCACTTGAGCACTTTTACTCTCTATTAACTGTGAGGTTTCTTCATAACCCCTCTCTACGCCTCGACTGGATTATTGTTTATCACTTCATGAGACTAAGCAATAATTGACCACAGATCTACATACCTCCCCGAGAAGCCTGTAACCATTCTGAGATTCGATAACGTGGTATTGGTAACAATAAATTTGATTAAACATTGTTTTGTAATTTAAGTAATGAGTTTTTACAGCTAAAAAGTTTATACACGGTTAGTGTTAACTTTGGATATTGACTTCTAAGGTAGCGAAGAATTGCGACCATTGGATTCTTTTCAGCTACAAACTAATTCCAAATAAATAAAAGACGCCTAAGTGTTCAAATTGAAATTAATATTTTACTTGTAACTCTCAGCTCTCAGCTTTGTGTTCTTCACCTAACACAGATCATACTCGGATAGTCGCAAGAAATGTGACTTGAGAACTTACCTTCTGCTCAAAAAGTACTCGGATTTTGTAAATAAAACACACAAATTTAAATTTTATTCCAAGTTTATTTTATCTCCTTCAAAATATGCTCCTTCTGAAACGATACACATATGCCAACGCTTAGCCCAATCTTCCATACACTTTTCGTTGGCCCATGTAGGTATGGCTTTTAGTTCCTTCGGCGAATTCTCTTTTACCGATTCAATCGACTCAAAACGCTTACCACGAAGGGGTAATTTGAGTTTCGGGAACAGGAAAAAGTCGCACGGGTTCAGATCTGGTGAATGTGGTGCCTGAGCGATAACAGTGGTGCCGTGTTTGGTCAAAAAATCGCGTACAACAAGAATTATCAATAGTAAAAATCGCTAAATGCACTTGAGGTAGTCTCACATTAACAGCTGCTGTAAACAAAATAATTGACAGATGGCACTCAAATTTATACCATAAAGGTCTATTACTTAAAGAGTAGTTAACAAACAACAAAATCCGAATAGTTTCTATCTTCACAGAGTCATTGCATAACCTTACAGCAGCCTTAACTCTGTTGTACTAAGAAGGGCTGCCTTACTGTAGTGTAGTGTCAGGCTATGTCGTAGTAATGGTTACAAAAGAAGAGTATAGCTATACTAAAGGCCAGTTAATCTGCCATTCGAGCACTAAACTTGTAAGAAGTTGATTTTGAATTGGTGAAGGATT
>NC_051847.1:6259378-6267295 GCF_002237135.1 Teleopsis dalmanni
TTTGGAATTGATAAAAATAAGAAAAAAGAAAAAAGAAGTAATAGTAGTAAACTACTGCATGCTGCACACAGCACTTGTAATGACTCCTATTTGCATACACACTGAGTTCTATGGGTTTGTAAGGTAAGAAATTTGTTTCTTACTTGCACATTTCACCAGCACCTGTAATTGGTAATTAAAAGTTTTATGACTTCATATTTAGTTCTCCAAATTTTCACACGAAAATAATCATTGCACTTTTCTTACTCATACCAAATAAGTTTGCCGGCACTAGAACTCTGGTATTTGCACGTTTAGTGCTGCCAATGACAAAAACTTAAATTGAATAAATTTTAATTCTCTCTGTAAATTAGTTAAAAATTTATTTAAGAGAAAATAAAAAACAAAATTCTTTAATATATCAAGAAAACATTTGAGTACATAAAAAATAATAAAAAAAAATTTAAATAAATATAAACAAAATGTTACTTAAAACAAAAATGTTCAAAATGTTATTTGCGCCCAAAATTAATGGCACAAAATTGTGTCTTCTATGCTCGACACGAGCGAACGCCATAAATTGCAACCTTGTTATCATAAACAATGGCAACTGCGAGAAATAAATGCTTGCGGTAAAATATTATTTTTTAAATAAAACAAAAATACAAACATAAAAGTTACACAAAATAATAAAAAATAAAAAAAAATTTTCTTAAAATAATACCCCTAGCTATAAACCGTAGTAAAGCAACCCTGTCAAGCCGTCTGCTCTACTAGAAATCTCTTTAAGTCCTGCAAGAGGGACACAAACAATTTTAATTTTATGCTGAGGTAATTTTAATTTTTAAATATTTTGTCTGTTATTTTAGCTACAATTTCAGTATTTAAGAACAGTTACTTTTATAGTAGAAACCAATGGCACACCCTCAAGTCTATTGTACCTACTCTGAAAGTAGACAAGGAAGGACCACAAAAAATGAAAAACCGACAATCAGAAAGAAATGCGGTACTAAATTTTGTTCCATTGAATGCATTTAAGCTTCGTTTAACATTGAACCGACAATGCTGTGCATTGCGATTTAAAATTTTACAAACTATTACAAATAGGGTTGCCACATAATTAAGATTTATAATGAAGGTATTTTATTTTAAACATTCTCATATATTATTTTCAATAAAAAACTTCATTATAGGAAGATGAAATATTGAGGAAATTATACTATGTTGAGAAAGCGAAATTTTCTTAATTTCGTAAAAATGAAATTAAGTTAATTTCGAAAGTGTTCATACTGCCCCAAATTAAGAAAATCATATGTTTTTTGTTGACAAATTGAATGTTAAAAATTACATGCTCCAAAGGACTATATAAAAAAAATGACGTACAAAGGACTATATGAGTCATATAGTCATGTAATATGACAAACAAAACCCAATCCAAAATCTTAGATTTTGATCGCTTATATATATCCATAGTAAATGTCCAATATTTATTACTTCGATCATAATTATTTTTTCGATTCGATGGTAGATCCACGCCTACCATTAGGCAGTGTGCAAAGACAATATAATAATTTGAGATAAAATAATGAGAAGCAAAAAAGTTTGCTTTTGATTTCAGCGAACGAAAAGTTATATTTGTTTATAATAATTGTGCGATGTGAAAATACCCGATAGAGAAGTCCGGTCTTAAATATTAAAAATCAAGAAAGAAGATAATGATAATTAAGCATGTATTAAGGTTTGTAATACAACGTATTTTTGGAATAAACATTTTTTTGAATACTAAATCATCTGATATGTAGAATGCTAAAATTTTTAAATAAAGATATAGTATACAGGAATATAGTCTAAAAAATAAACGGAAAGTTAACTTATATTTTGATAAAGAGATATACACGTTTCTGAAGGAAAGAGGAATATGGTCACTAATTAAGTAACAGAACAATTTTTTATATTATTTTGACTAAAAATTAGTTATTTTTGTAAAAAATTCATTTAAATTAAAAAAAATATATCTTTCTGTATAATTTATTACACATATACATGCATCTGGGTACTTTTACTCTTTGATAGATGGGGGGTTTCTGCAAAGTCCCACCATTATCACTGACTAATTTGTGTATTCCGCTTCATGATTATTCAATGACTGATCTAAAATCTGAGTACCGTCCCGTGCGGTTAGTGATTACTCTGAGATTAGATAGTGCTAAGTAGGGCAGCCTGTCGGTTTTCGCATATAACTTCGAAGAGCCTGACTTTGAGCATCTTGTAACTTCTGGATAGTAGAATCGGCAGCTTTGCTATACGCTATACATATGTTACTTTCACTCAACGAATGTGTCAGCCAAGCGTATACCACCTCAAAAAAGGATGTTTCAAGTTAACTGTGGCCATGAAAGAAGATCGCTGCAGGATCTTAAGAACATATTTAAATCAGACTACATAAAATGAATAGCATCAAGCACTGACATAATTATATTATACTTGACATAGTTAACTTTGAAGCCGAGTAATATTTTCCATATATTTAACCATTTTGGCTAGTTTCTTTATTGTATGATTATATTAGGCCACTTTTTGAAAGTCTATAAGTTAGTAAGTCTCAAATGTTAGTATGTGAATTGAAATATTTTATAAAGTATGGCAACTTGATTCGAACGCCAATTGCTGCCAAAAGCCAATATTCTTTTCTATTCTTTCATTTCTATTTAGCCGATGCAATGGCAGTGTTAACTCGAGTAGAAATTATCATTTCCACCAAGTTAATTCCTTTTACACTGTTTTTCGATTTTTTTGTTTTTTTGGAATCCTGAATGCCGCTGCCATTGCAACGGCGAACCCAACGATTTATGATACTTTGCTGTGGTCGGCATTAAAAACGTTAAAATTTGTGATTTTGGCGTGCGAAAAAAACGAGACTTTAATTTCGAAAAATAAATAAAATAAATTATTTGAAGGGAACACGCACACATTCCGATACAACTGCAGAGGAGCAAGATACGGGCATTTTGCTGGTATCTGGCAACTAAATTTGCTGCGTGAAACAGACTTGCAACTTCAGATGCGCGCGGAAGCTTTTGGCATGTGTTGCCAAATTGTTTTTAATGTTCGCTTTTTGCTGGAAGGCATTTTTGCCACCAATGACAAAAGCCATTAAAGACAATTTGTAATGAACAAAAATGCCACTCTTTCTTTACTTCATTTCAGTTTTTACTTTCTTTTTCAAATTTCAAATTTTGCAAATTGAATTTCTTTTCTATTTTGTGCCTTTAATTAAATTTTGGAGATCTGCCGCTCGAAACGGGACCGACAAAGGACGCGTTGCGGCTCGGCGAAATGCTAAATCAGCAACAGAAAAACAATTTAAAAATGAAATTTAATAAACTCAGCGAGAAAACGCAAAAAAAGTGTTAAATCATTTAAGTCCTTTCGTTTCATTTCGCTTTATTCACTTTGGTTTGCTTTCGAAATTAATACCGAAATTATTAACGCCATCGCCGGTTACATTTCTTCATCCACTGCCACACGCCAGGAGCAATAATAGTAACGGCGTCGGAGCGCAAAGTAGCTGTAGGAGTAATTCACTGAAAAGGTAGCTCAAAAGATTTTCGCTAGCTGGTGTTGAAGGTATTTTTAGCTTCGTTGCCTTAAACAAAAAGGATTCTAATAAAATTGCGCTCTTTTTAAATGAACATCTGAAATTTTAATTCTTAAATAAATTTAAATGAATTTAGTCTTATTGACATTCCTGATGCGCTATTATCACTACTAAATTACTACTAAATTGCTACTAAATTGCTACTAAATTACTAAATAATTGACAATTTTTACTTAAATTACAAAATCGTATATTGAATATACCACTCAGCATATGAAATTCACTCCTAATTGCGTATTCATGCATGCATGCAGTCAGTGCTCAACCTGGTCCAAACATGTACATAGGTTAGACTAGTTTTCAAAGGAACGTATTTATACAAACATCAGCACTTGCACTCTAAGTCTACTGAATTGACTGAATCAACTTAGCTCAAACATATACATATATATACTGTGCTAGTTTTGAAAGGATCGACTCCTAAGTTGGCAGTCTACACACCTATACTAAATCGTGAGCAATACTCAAGTAATAAATTTAAACAAATTCACTTTTCATATTACTAGTTACTGTAGGTTAATCGTACCCGTGCGGGGAAAGTTTTAGAATGCTCCCCATATAAGGCATGTGAAGAGGTTACTAAAATCTAGTAGGCACCAGATGATACTCTTTAGAGTATAAATGGTATAAGGGAATTTCACTTGCAGCATCCGACCATAACTAAAAATCTGGTACCATGGGCGTAAGGACGAACAGCTTCGGATATCCCAAACAATAAAGATTGGCCTTTTAATGGGAGTGATGAAAACCCAAAGTTTTACAGGTAGATGTGTAATTGTATTTTTCAACCGGGTACTGTGTTCCAAATAATAACAGAGGTATTAGATAGACCTCGCTCTCTCCGTATAAGTAAACTGTGCAAACATGCAGACTCAATTGATACCAGCGAAGTTCCTTGAAACTCCAATGAAGCGTCTATAAGCACATTATACTGACGTGTGTGTTAAGAGCACCATGGTGTTTAGCTTTAGCTACAGATAATCAATATGAGCTCTAACGTAATTTTTTTATGATATCAGCTAGTTTCATAAATATATATATGAGTCCCCGAGGAATCACTTTCTTGTTAATCACTTTCCCCTTCTCTTTATTAAAATGAGTTTATGTCTCATTCTCTCTTTCATACTACACTTTCATTTCAATTTTTTTTTCTCATATTGTATTCTCCTTTTAATTTTTGGCTTCGTTACGTCTTCTCTTAACCCATGAACTAATTCTTCTATCTTGAAAAGTAGCGCTGCTCAGTGAGATAGTATTTCACTGTAATTGCTAGCGTTGAGAACATTACAACCGCAAATAAAATGGCGGTTTTGTTTTAACGCACCTCAAATGGACAGCAATGAAATAACACCAGTGATGCGATACCAAGTTGGCTTAAGGTGGGTATACCGAATTAACGTCTACACCTTGCACAATTGATAAATCTTTTTTAATATCCTTCCTTTTTTAATTGCTTTATAAAATTGTTTTCTCTCTTATTGGAATTATGTTAGATTTGTTACAAAAAAATATAAAAGCCAAAAATACAATTAAATGTAATTTATTTTATAAGGATTTTCTATATAATTTTCAATACAAAACAAACCAACGTGGCTCTTTTAAGCCCGTTTTCGATCGACAATCATTTCGTATTATGACAAAAGAAACTTTAATTAAAGATATCACCGAAAATCCACAGTGTTATTATAATAAATTGGTTAATGTTTCTGATATCTGTACTGACGATTTCATCAAGATAATTGAAGAAGAGATTTCTTAACTTCCTGCGGGAGTCAAAATCATAACGTATAACGATGGTTACAACATCTTCACCCTGGCCCAGATCAAAAGCATTCAACAAAATCATCACAATCGACCTACTTGTATGCTCATTCTATGGTGATAAAATCCTTCACTAATTACCAAAAAAATCTGCTGGCTAAAGAAGTAACTATGAAGCCGTCTACTTCCATCGGTAAATTTAGGATTCCCAAAACCTTTGAAGAAAGAAAAACCATTTGTGTGATTCTCGAGAACATTCTGCGAGGGCGGAATATAGCGAGGCGTTGTGTAGTTAGTTAAAGACTCAGTAATAATATACTGATAGCTCCCACATGGATTTCCAAAATTTACCTATTCAATGTTGACGTATGTCTACACATAAATATCCACAAGGTAGCATGATCAGTAAAGCCTTCCATCCAGAATGTATCTATCGATTCCCTTTTTCATGTAGTAAATACATCAACACCTACTACAATGGAGATAACACCAGTGAAATCAAATTCAAACAAGAGCTAACAGCCCTCCATACAGATGCCGTGTTCCCATCCACAGTTACACAGAAACTATCTCTAGATATCTCTAGAAAAAAAAATACATATGTAATTCTCGCATGTTTCCTGTAATACAGATCTTAAAAACTTACAAAAAGAAAAGACATTTGCAAACATATTAAGCAAGACCTTAATGTCACCTGTTTTTGAAGATGGAAAATATTATGTATTGTACTTTCGTATCATTGGAAAATCGTATCTGATCAATCTTCCACTATTAATTTACATAAATATTTAATGATGTGAGATTCGTATTTTATTTCCATATACCATAAATGCAAATATCTAATTTGTGTTTGTAAATACCAACATAAATCCATTGTGGGATTTAATGTTGTTTCCTTTATAATGAGCTCCCACCATACATGCTGGGTAGGAAGTGCTGAAACATTCATATGAAGATTTGGTTTATGTTTCCTGGTTGCAAGCGGTTACGGAAATGCAACACGGCGCCATAACACTTTACTAAGACTGTCGCAATGGCAACTATCTGCTGTCATGGAACTATAGGCGATAATGCAATTATCACGCAAAGGCAACTATAAACACACGCACTGATGCAAATTCGAATCCTCCCAAAAGTGGATACGCACAGTTTCTGCTTCCAACGCATTAAGTAATTGTTTCATGCGTTAATTGGATGGAAAGCACATGAACGTTGGAACAGTGAAGATAATTTAAGGAAATTCAAGGAAATCTGAAACAATATATTCAAAAAAATACTAAAAATATGTGAGGATTATTTAAGAAAAATAGCTAAACTTTACCAGTCACTATAGGTATTTATCATTTTCTATAGATATATGCATAAAAAATTCTTTAAACTTTCAAATATTGAAATAATTTCTTATACAAATATGTATAATATGCCAGTAAAATACTTATTACCCCAATTGAACTGCAATTATTCAAAATGAGTCGAGCGCTGCTTGAATATTTTCTTTTTGTAATCGAGGAGTCCGTTTCGATACCGACTAATGGCAACGACGGTCAGGTATTATGCCAAGAAGACCATCATGATGAATAAGAATACCATCATGCAACAAAACCACTTTGCCGCCTCTCGACACATACTGCTACTTTACCTTTCATTATGTTCTGATCGTCGAAGCTTAGTCATAATTTTTGGTACTAGCGACAAAACTGTCTGCTATTTTTCATGTGACTGGCACATGTTAGGGATGAGTATTTATATTGTAGGAAGTTCTTCAAAAACTTCGTGGATGGTTTCTCTCGCATGGGACATTCTGGAAAGAACGAATCCTATTCAATATGAAAGCGATATAAATACTGCTTAAAGCAACTAAGTCCGCTCAACATCTATGTCACTCTGTATACAAATATTAAGCTCTTATTTTCTGTCTCTCCTAATTCTGGAATGGTTTTATATCTGCGTTTGCAATCTTCCACTTACATTCCAAAGAGGTGGTTTAGTGGGTTCAAGTCTCACACGGTGGCTTTCGATGCTCCCACCTACTGCAAAAAAAAAAAACATCTATGTCACATAGAAATCTAGTTCACCATGTCTTTTGTTTATTCACATTTTTACCCGTAATATTAATATGTAGATCAACTTCTTTGAATTAAGTTTCCCACCTTACTTGCAATTTAATCCAATTGACAACATTCTCTCACTCCTTCGTTACGTTTCTGCCCGGCAAGTAATTTCTTTGCAATTTGCATGCTCGTATATCAATCGGCGCCGTTGCTTCTATGATCAAAATTCACTGCATGATAGGCACTAAACACTTACACAACACTTTAACGGTATTCCAATTGGATGATTAGTAGATATTACTGCTGCCGTGCAACCTGTGGCCATTTTGGACCTGCGTAGAGAAAGATCTGAACAATGCGAAACTATGAAATTGTCATCCATACAAGAAAATTGCATATTTCTTTGCAAACCAAGAAATCTTGTTTTTAATTGTTCACAGGTCGCATTTGCGATGAAGTACAGTCTGG
>NC_051847.1:6267395-6274838 GCF_002237135.1 Teleopsis dalmanni
TATTACGTAAAATAACTTTATAGTAGTATTCATCTAAGGCCGTGTGCGAGTTCGAGTAAATTGAGGTAAAGTAAATTGAATTTTCCTATGGATTTTTTGCACTGCACTTATGTAAATGTTTATTCATTTATTTATTGCACTTATTTATTAATTTTGATTTAAAGTTTTCAAATTTATTTATTTATTAAACAACTTATAAAATGTTCACAATGGTAACACTTAATTTACCTAATTTTTATCTAATTTACCATACTTGAAATTTTTGCAAATACCAACATTCGCTGCCATACCGATATAATGTACTATTTCCCTAACTTTACCATCTATTTACTTGAACTCGCACACGGCCTAAGTATATAAATTTATCAAGTGTGTAGTTTTATGCGTTTTCGTACACGATTATATGATCGCACTTGGTGAAGTATTTGTGTTATTTTATCAATCTGCTGCATAATAGCACAGCAGATTTTTTGTTATTGCATGTACACATTTGAATAGGTTTGGGTTAGGTTCAGAAGGCTCGTATTGACAGTTGTCAGCACTTCCACTCGCATGCATGTATTGTGCATTGTGATGCCCTCAAAAAATTATGCCGGGTGAGACGAATTGCTAACCTTTTTTATCCTTGTTAAACCATTTGATTTCCCAGATGAAGTTGAGGAGATCCGATAAGTTTGTTTTTGTTATCTCTTCCAAGCCAGTGAAAAAGCGATCCCCAAGACATTGAAGTCGCCTTGTCTGCATTCCTGAACAGCGGCACAGCAAGTGGTTGACAGATTCTACCTCCTCTCAATCTTGGCAACTCCTGCATAATCCACTTGTTGGAACTCATTTGAATAAAACAATAAATAAAATAAAAACACTAATATTTTATATTACTAGATTGTAGAATATATGAAATATAGAATATTTATAAGATTATATACAATAATATTTAAAATGTTTTTTAAACAAATATCAAGTATTTTAACTAAAATGAAGTCAATATTTGTTTCTGTTTGTCTTTCGTTTGCATCCAACATTTACTATCAAAATTAATCCAAATAAATATTAAATTTATGGACACAATTATTACTGCACTAACATGAAGTTATTAATATACAATTATAATGAAATATAAACCTTTTGGAAGATTATATTTAAGAGAATTTTATTCATATTTTGAAAATTGTTACAAAATTATTTATTCGTATTATTATTATAAGTTCCATGGGTGTAATATTTCACTTTTTATACTATATGCTAAGTAATGTGTAAATTTGTTTGAGTTTATTGTATATACAATATAATTTTTTAGAATATGGTAGTACTATAAATAAACTGTGTATAATATACACAAAATAGTGATATGTTGTAATATACACTTTGTGCCTTAATTACGTTTTCTAACACAGAAGTCCGTATGCCTTCGATAGCTCAGTTGGTAGAGCGGTGGACTGTAGAATGTCAAATTAATGCGGATATCCATAGGTCGCTGGTTCAAATCCGGCTCGAAGGAGACTTTTTTTTATTTTTCGTTAACAATTTTTTTTATTAATAATATAAAAAATAGGCAATTTTTTAATTTATAACTAATTTATAATATTTAATTTTAAGTAACAAAATATTTTTTTTTAAAAAATTCGATATCTTAATTATAATCTTGTTAATCTAGTAAAAGATTAACAAAACGGATAATTAATAAATAAAATATTTTTACTTTGCTTCAAGAAAGCGGTCAATGCACATTTTTGTTGTTTCTTCTTTCCAATAAATTTTTTTGTTCATCATTTATTATTAAATAACATATTTGTTTATTGACTTTAGTTGCACAATAAAGTAAATTCATTTTCGTAATATGAAAAGTATATAATTTAAATATTTATATACGTTATAAGCAAACTTATATGCGGACAGAGGAAATTAGAGTTAATTTAAGAATCTTTCACGAAGTATAGAAAATCCTAAAAATATACAAAATAAACAAAATAAATAGATTTTTATGCAAAAAAGTGGCACGTGAATGAATTTTTTCCGAATTTACAACACAATGAAGTTTATTTTTAGGAAAAACAAATATAAGTATTCAGTTAATTATGTCATAGGTGTAAATAAAAATCATATGAATCGGGGAAGCCATACTTTTGAAGTAGATATTATATATATATATATCCATCATCCGCAAACTGCATCTCGATGAGAAGTACAGAGTAAGGAAGATATTTTATCATCATCTCATGTCATTTCAATTATTATTATCAGTATTATCATTACATATTTGATTTTTTTAAATAACATAAGAACTTATATATGAATGCATATTAAAAATTATATAGGTATTTCTTGAGCAAGTACAACCAAATAAACCTCTTATCATCTTTCGATTATACGAGTATCATTTGACTACTTTGCGTCTACACGCGTGTTTCACTCGCAGATTCTAATATTCATCTTCTTTAAATCAATTTGATTTCTTCAATTCAACTAAATCGTTTATATGAATATACTCCTATAATTTTTACTTCCATTATTGAACTGTTAATTCTTACCACATATCCGATTTAGTTTAGTTTTTAGAAATTAACAAATTGAAGATCGTTTTCAGTGCTTGTTATCCTTTCAATTTCGTTTTTCCATTGCATCTCCATCTCCATTTCTATCTTATGTGGGATCAAAATTTGTTCGTAAGATGCTTTGTTCAAATCTTAGTTTTCTATCCATATCAGTTGGTAGGGTATATGTTTCTCAGCTGTACCATAGTGTTGAATGGATCACACTCCCGAAAAAACAAGTATCCACTTTTGTGATATTAGTACAGGTATTCATTAAGAATACCTTTTTTAATAAAAGGATTTGTTTTTAACTTTAATAAAGAAGTCGGATATAGAAATTGTTTTCGAACTATCCAGCGCAGAGTAATAGTTGTATTTATATCAGGATATTATTCTAAAAAAGTGTTTTGAATATCGTAACAAAATGTTCTATGCACAAGATTATCTTTAAATGTAAAATATGTGCATTTCTTTATAAAGAATAATTATTTTACTTTAATTGTGTAATTAAAATATATTTTTCTTTAAAAAATTACACTGATGCAATGACTGCAATAAATCTATCGATTCACACTTTTCTGCTATTATTTATTTAAAGAATCATTTATCCAGATCCAAACATCTATATATCTCAAGTCCTCTTTATTCTAATTTCTAACGTAAACAATAACTGTGAAATTATAACCTTTGTACCATAATGTTATCATCTTTCAGTTGGTTAATCGTAGTAATTCTTAAGCATAAGACACATCCTTTGTTCTGGTCATTATAAAGTTATTGTTCATGATTGTGTGCTGTGGTTGATTGTTTTCTATTTGGATTGCAGGATCAAACTAACACAATCACTATGATTTTAAGCATTTAACAAGAGTCTAGAAGTTTATTGTTAGCAATATATTTTCTTTTTTTCATTGAACCTCATTAGTGCTGAAGTCTTGAACGCTGGCATTCTTCATTCGAAGATCCTTTCTTCTGGCTTTATCTAAGCATCATCGTCTGGATTTCTGCTTTATGAGCTAGTAGTGATCTTATAATTGTCTATATGCATTCTGAGATTGAAGTTTTCCGTCAGAAAATCAGATTCTCTAATTGACGACTATAGATTCAGTAGAGTCACAAATCAAATTTCACCCAATATGATCGGCTAGTGTCTTGCGATTATCAGAAAACGCATACATATCCCCTATCTGGCTTTCATTGAATATTATTAGATATAGCAATAGTCTGGAGCATGATAATTTAAATGGCTTTTTATCAGTATCTCAAAGTTTAGAGTGTAATCTTATTATTATTAATAGAAATATCAATAATAATTATTATTATTAGTAATTTTTATTAATAATAACATTAATAATAATAAGTACACGGCCGACAAAGTAATTCTAAAATAATAGAGCGAATTTCTATTGAAGGAGTTCAAACCTTTGCACTGAATTTCTAATTATACGAGTATATGTAACATATATTACGTTTGAATACTTAAATTAAAAATCGAGATCAAGATCAAGATAATACGAGTAGATATTCTCTAGTATTCCAATTCATTCAAGTAAAAATAGTTTTCAATATTTTCATTTAAAAACTTTTTAAATTATAAAAATGAAATACTGATCTTTAGAGAATACTAAACTCACCGGAATTGATTACGCTTTTCCATTAAATCAGCTACTCGCGTTTTCCTCAGGGGTGCTGGAGAAGCTCCTGGTGAAGTCTGCTCCGACTCTGCCACCATTGTGCGGGCCAATATCAAATCTTCTTCCTTCATATTCAAAAATTAAGCACAAAACACTCGTTCAGGAACCGAAATTAAAATAAGTAAACACGTTTTTCGAAACTCGTTAATCGGAGTTGGAGTCCAATATGTTTATACGTATAAATATTTTTGCCAAAAATAATATTGATATATTATGTATTCGGTATTCGGTATTATTATTAATCACATATCCGTTTTATATAAAATAATTTTATTTATTTTTGTCGTCACTTTTTCAAGGAATTTTTTTTAATATTATAATTGTTAGTGCGAAAAAATTAATTGAAATTTGATTCAATTTTTTTTTGTATTCGGAAAAACGAATATCTTCTTTTTATTAAATCCAAGTTTTTTCAAAAAAAATTATTTCGCAACTGCTCGCTTTTGAAGTTCAAATTGTACTGATGCGTTTGTTGCATGAAACTTTTGAATTTCATATCGGAATTGTTCATTGACAACAACAAAAGCAACAAAAACAACAGCAACAAACGTAGCTGAATATTGCTTACATATATGAAAGGTTGTAGATATATGTATGTACGTTTGTATCTGTATCTTTTTGGATAGAATTTAGTATACTCAAAAAGCGAGTGCTTTTATTAAAAATTCTAAATTCAGCAAAATATTTACATTTTTTCACTTCGGAATAAGCGCGCGGGCATAAAGTATGTATTTCTGCTGCCTCTTCTTCTTTTCTGTATAAATCTTAGCTATATGTTTGTACCTCACCTTTTGGATAATGTTTTTAACTATTTACTTGAGGTGTTCATTGAATAAATTTTGTATCTCTGAAATATTTACAGCGGCGCTTATGTGCCGAACGGAATCAATAATGAACATCAGTGGCCGGCCACCTATCAGTCGAGATCAGTAGTGAAGAATAGGCGGCATCGCAGACTCCAGCGATGCCGTCTGACGTGCTTTTTAATTATTTAAGTTAGATTTTTTAGCTACGACAATGTGGAAAATCAACAACAATCATCAACGACTGGTCATCTATCAGTTGCGATCAATACTGAAGTATGAAGTAACACATCACAGACTCCGGTGAATCTGACATCCAGTTACGGTAGTGTGGGATGATAAGTGCAGTTGGTTGAATACAAAGAACTATGAAGCTTGTAGGAACTGATAAAATCTGTACACATTCATTAAAGATGCTATATTGCAAAAACATGTTTTTTATTAAATACTACATAGGTATATATGCAAAATGTATAAATTCATAGATCTGATAATAAGTGATGATAAGTGATGATTTCAATAATCATCAGCCAATGTTGACGATGTTAATTAAAAGCAGATGTGCTTCAAATAAGAATAACCTCTATTACATAAAATTAATAATCGTACTCATGTTATAATAGATCAAAATCCTTAATTAATCGATTTTAATCTTGAACAAATTATGTTCAAAATAAAAAAAGAATTGCTTATATATTGCAACACAATCTTGTTTATAATAGAAACTTAGAGGTGCCCGCAAATGGAAGAGATACTATTAAATGTCAATTTTCTGTTAACAATCAAAGAATCTATAGTTCATAAATAGTTGATGTTAATTACACAAGCCTAAAAAGATGTACTTAGTTATACAAGGCAACTATTTGATATTGTTAATATAAGACGATATCAAGACCATATAAAGACCATATCTAATAAACAGATCTCTTATTATTGATAGTAATATATACAAAATGTGCAAAGATATTACAACTGCAATACATGATGGAGCTCAGGAAGTAAGATAATCTAGACTGATTTGATTATATCGTAGCTTTAGGAAACTGTTTCAAAGTATTACTGCATAAAGTAAAGTTATCCCCGTAAGCGTGCTTTATTTTGTTCGATATTGGCTGCAATAAGTTTTCGGTTAGAACTCGAGCCTCACATCTTGTACCTTGCTCGACGAAGAGATTAGTCTGCAGCTATATAACTGTTGGAAACACCTTTGACTTCAGCAGGTCATTGTCGTAGGCTAGGAAACTGAAACTAAATGTTCTTCTGTATACTAACTCATCACCACTTTTTTTCAACCTTTACATATGATTTATACTGTATATAAAACTGCAGAATTAGCTAAAGAATGTTGTTATCATTATGTATTGTTAGTTATAGTCTTTATATATTAAGATGTTCTCACAAGACTCATTGCTTATTCGAATTTCACTATACAGGTTAGTACTAACATCCGCTTACTAAGTTTGGAAAATATATGAATTGCTTTCCCAATTGTCTATTTATATTTCACAGACAGAAATAATCAAGCATTTTCAAATGCTTGCTGCAGTAACAGAATGCTGTCTCTTAAAGACACACGCTCACTAGATGGGTTTGGCGAAAAATGATAGCTATAGAGTTGCAACACACCTAAAGCAAAGAAACTTAGGTACACATGTTATGTACGTGCTCAGTTTTATGGAAAGCTCGGTTAAAATGCTTTGGTATTGCATAGGGTCATAAGGAAATAGCTGAGCCAAAAATCGTACTGATCAAATACACAAAAGACGTTATATATTTCAATATATATATAATGTAATTTTGTTGTTAACCATTTCAACTAAAACTTGTCCCCAACTCTTTTCAAGTCAATCGATAAATTCAGGATCCACATGCTACCAAAAGAAAAATCATGATAACATATCGATATTGTCTGATTATAACAGAGTAAAGCGAGTCTAAAGAAGTGTTAAAAGCGTTTAATGGCTGTTAAAGACATAGGAATAAAAGAACACTATTAAGCAAATATTTTAACGTACCCTGTTTTTGCTAATGCTGTGTTATAATTGACCCCTCAGATATGTTCTGATTAACACATAATACAAAATTATTAGGTTTTATTTTTAAATAGCGCTGCATTTACCTTTTGATTTGTTACTTTTTTCAAGAACTGGAGAGTTTGAACTAATAAAAAATATATCTGAATTTTTCTGATGCGTATCGGAAGAATAACATTTTTCTTCATATTATTTAGATTTAAAATAAGTAGCTGGATACATTAATTCTTTTCCTTTTGTTTACCCAAATTATACCAATAAATCCGTCAATATATTATGTATATGTGAACACAAATATTCAGACACATGGTTATATATACATTAAGACTGAAAAGTTTTCGGAAATTCTCATTTAAAATTCGCGCGCTGTATATTTTTCGAT
>NC_051847.1:6274938-6282971 GCF_002237135.1 Teleopsis dalmanni
AATGAAGCGCGACTGTCGGACAGTTCGTTTACGGCAGCTGTTGAAACCAGTTCACCTCAGTAGTGCGTTGCGAAAAAAACAATGGAAAAAAATATTGAACAAAGAGTTTGCATCAAATTTTGTTTTTCGAACGAAATTTCGTGTGCAGAATCGTTGCGAATGCTACAAAAGGCTTATGGGGAATCAGTTTTATCGAAAACTCAAGTTTATGAGTGGTACAAAGCCTTTCAGGACTGTCGTACGACCGTCGAAGACATGCCGCGTTCTGGACGACCTTCGACCTCTACCACCGACGAAAACATTGAAAAGGCAAAGGAAATCGTGTTCAAAAATCCTCATGTGAGTGTTAGAGAGATAGCACGAGAGCTAGGCATCGGTCGTGAGATGGCTCGTTTGATTTTGGTGGACAATTTGTGTATGCGACGTGTCAACGCCCGGCTTGTTCCGATTCACCTCAATTTGTTCAACATTATCAACGATTTTAAGGCCAAACATTCAATAAATACCATCGAACAGCCACCGTATTCACCTGATCTTGCACCGTGTGACTTTTTCCTGTTTCCCAACCTCAAATTACCACTCAGAGGAACGCGTTTTGAATCCATAGAAGACGTAAAACAGAATTCGCAGAGGGAACTCAAAGCCATACCGGAAAGCGCCTATAAAAATGCTTTTGGATGATTGAAGAAAAACGTTGGCATTTGTGATCGCTTCTCTAATGGACATATTTTTGAAGGAGATAAAATAAATATTGATGAAGATTAAGAATTTTGCGTTTTATTTATTTATGACCGGAAACTTTTCGGTCACAATGTATATTCTTTATTTTCACTACAATTTCAGCTAAAGTGTTTGCGTATACAAAATATTTCATCTATCTAATGTACAAATATTGTACAAATAATATTTACTCTCTAAACTGTTGTTCCTTGTTTTATTACCATCGACCTGCTGATAAGCAACGTACATAAGCTAAGTCAATAGCCAATTCAAAACAATAATCGTCCAAATTATTTTCACAGTAAAACAGAAAACAAATTGTTTTCTATCTGAAAAGTTCACGTGCTGCTATCGCTTTGGTAAGGTCACAAAATTTCTAGGCTTTTGACATATGTTCCATCTAACAGTGTGGGTTGGGTACATAATGAAATAGAAATGGTTAAATATTTAGTATATTTGAATGTTTGCAATACTAAAAATGTTTATACAATTAAATGTTAAACGTTTTTGTAATTAATTTTTAATAAAAAAATTGAAAAAAATTAAAAAAAACGTCATGCGACATCTCCCCGACGGGGAATTGAACCCCGGTCTCCCGCGTGACAGGCGGGGATACTAACCACTATACTATCGAGGACGTTAGAACTCGGGTAACAGAAATCGTTTTTATTTACATTTCACTATTAGAACTTAGCAGATGTTAAGCGCAAAATGTTAAGTTACTGTAATATTTTAACAATAATATACAAATCGCGAACATTACTTTTTCATAATTCTGTTACTAACATAACATTGACATTGTTAACAGTAGTAAATTAATTCTGATATACAAGGTATATATTTTTTTATTTTACATCATTACATTGTGTATACAATTTATTTATTATATTGAGTATAATATATATGTACTATAAATATATGTATGTTTTTATTTTATTTTTTATATACATTACTCTTTTTTATATCCTTCAAACTATTAATAGAAATGGGTACATTAAGTTTGTCAACATATAACACAGCAACATCGAAAATCATGTTAATTACTAATATCGTTTGTTTCTCTGTCTTCTTATCTGCCTGCCAATTTGTCTGTTAAAAGACAAATTAAAAATAAGTGTAAGTTTACATATAAATGTTTAAGTAAATAAGCGATTTTAAAGATTATAATAGATGTAAAGCGAATAAAAAGTTCGACGAAACCCAAACAGATCAATTCTAATAGGAGACAAATTAATCTCCCCTTTAATTATAATATTTTATTATAATAAGAACTAATTAATATATTTAGGTTTATTTATTAGATCTTATTCTTTATTGTTTTTTTGTTGTTAAATTTATTGGTTGCTTCTATTTTGACTTTACAATTTTAAATTTGATTTATATGCTTTGTGTTGAAGACTGTATGGTATATAATTTTTTATGCCAAATTTGCTCACATCCGTGACATACAATACTACCTATTTTTTAGAATAATAAATCAAATTTCATCAATCATCACACTTACGACAAACATTTTGTGCAAATTTTCCCACATTTATGTTAAAGTTCCGTTAAAAAGAATATTTAAAATTCTTGAATCTTTGGTATTTGTTTAAATTTGTGACTTTTTATGGTCAAGAAATAAATAATAAAAAAATTATGCTGGCTTAAATCGTTTCGTACCAGCCAAAATCCGATACCATTTGCATATCACGCGCTCTTCTATGAGTATTGGAATTTTTATTTATTGTTTTATATTATTTTCAGTTATTGTTGTTAAATTTATTAAATGTTATTATTGTTTCATTTGTTATTAAAACAAACAAAAAACCGGCGTTGCTCTGGAGCAAACAGGAGCTCTTAGTAAAATTAGAAATTGTCAGAAATATGGTAAGAACCCGGACACCAAACGAGTTATTTTTTTTTTTTTATTATTTATTTTGAAAATACGATAAAGGTTTTTGCATATATAATAAAATTATTTATAAATATTTCAATTGAAACTTTTTATAGAACAATTTTGTTAAAAACAGTTTAATCAGATATATGAAAAAATACTAAACTTGACTACATATTTTTATTACTATTCACATTATGAAGACATTTGTAAATATAGTATAGTTTTTATTAGATTTTGTTTAGAGTTTCTATCGAAGTACAGATATTTTTAATATTGTTATTATTGTTTTTAAACTACGTATTATTGAAAAAAATTATTAAAATCATTTTATTATAATACATAATTCTTTACTATATGTCAACCATAGCACTAGCTGACTTACATGAAGAATTCATTTATAACACCTTTTGTACTCTTACGATGCAACAATATTCCTTAGCTCTTCAGTGCGCTTTACTAACAAACGTTCAATGGAAATTTCAATAATGCATTTCACTTTTTATAAAAATTAAATAATTTTGTTATAAAATTACAATACTGAAGGGCTGCTATTAAATGGTATACATTTGAACTGAATACAGTATTTTTAATCGATTCGACTTCACCTTTACGTTAATTTTAAGTATTTGCATTTCAAATTTTTGTTCTAGAAAATTTACTTTTTGATGCAATAGGAAAAATTAGGCTGCTTTATGGCAGTCTAACAAGTCATTTTAAAGTCTAAACGAAAATTAAAAAAAATAAATATGTAATTAAAATTGAATTCAGACACATTCACCCATACAAAAGCCTAGACTTCGAAATCAAATTAAAAAATACTAAGACTTCAAGGCGCGTGCTTTGTTTATTCGATTTTAGTTAGTCACTTAATCGCTGATGGAAATGAACAGTTTTTAGTATCGTAGAATATACTTGTTGCGCCCATACAAAGGACTTTTGTGTTGCCTTCTAGAAACTCGAGGAAAATGAGTATGTCTACACAGAAATCAGAAATAATATCAACAATAAGAAGTATTACGCATCGCTTTTGAACTACATTTTGCTTAGTCATTCAAAATGTAGCTATATTCGATTTTAAGATATCTTTCTGAATCATTAACACAATACATCTTTCATCCTAAGGACATCAAAAATTAAATGCAAAAGTGAACTGTGGTGACTAAATCATAAATTAATGTGAAAATATATACATTAAAATTAAATTACGAAAATGTTTTGTGATTTCAATTTTTTATTAAATTAAAACATATTAAATAAACTTTAATTTGTTATAAAAATGTAATTAATTTTAAAAATAATTAAAAGCAGTGCTTAATTTTCGGTCAATGCTCCTGCAAACAGTGCGGAACTATAAACAAAATTCGTTTGCCTTCAAGTGTCTTGAAATCTATGACATTTAATTTTTTTCTTCGCTTTATGCTCAGTCATGCCGCTCTTATAGCGGAACTGTTTTTGTTATAATTATCACAAAACAAAAAAAAAACAAAAATATGTATTGTATTATTTTACGGAACTATGGTAATTCCTAATGACTCGTTCACAGCTCAAATCCATTAATAAGTCAAAGTATTTGAAAGTAGATTCAATTTCTATAAGTGCAAATTAACTTCGAGTGCTGGGCAAATAATTTTAGTTGTGAACTTTTGCAAAGCTATGGAGTTTTTTAAAACTTTACAATGAACTAAATAAAATCAATTTGTTATAAAAAAACAAGCCAATGGCGTGTGTATGAAAGCACAAAAAAATGTTAATGAATTTGTGAAACAAGTAGCAAATAGAAAAGTAACAGATCAAGAATAGAAAAGTTGAATAAATTTTTTTCTAGCTCAAGTCAAGTTTCTAGTCAAGTGCCTGACTAGTAACTTACTTATTTACTTACTTACTTACTTACCTACTTGCTTACCTACTTACTTACTTAATTACACTGAGAACTATGAGCATGATTATGGAGCCATGACAGTGATAAAGCTCCAGTTAGTAGGTAAGCGAAGGTTTGGAAATACAAATATAGAAATTCAGACTTTAATACTAAGATCTATTATTATAATGCATATCTTTTATATTTATAAACTTTTTTATGTGCTACTAGTTGCAATTTAGCAGTGCGTTTACACTATTGCAATTAACTCGATAAATACGTAGTAAAAAGTGTTCTATGAAATGCACAGTTTCTACAAAATGCATACAAAAATGTGTTGAAAATCTATATAAAAATGTGGCAAACATGTATACATATGATTATTAAATAAACATTTAATATTTGGAAGACCAATTTCATTAACCTGAAGCTATCAGTCTGATCTAAAATTAAAGCTATTCTTGAGTTAGATTAATTAATATAGTCTAATTCAAAGCTGTTCATAACACATATATCCAATTATCAGGAATATTAAACTCTAACATTAAAAAAAATTAAAATTAGTAAGGACTATAAATTAAATCATTTTATTTTGGAACTGGTGTTAAAAATAATGTTTTATTTTAATTTAATGATATAATAAAAAAAGACAGATTGCAGAAGAAACAATATTCTTCTTTTCTTTATTTCCATTTCCAATTGAATAATAATTCAATAATATATAATGTTTTAACTACTAATCTTAAAAATTATTGCTTAACTCAGGTCCACAAGTCTAAAGTATAAAAAACCTATTCTTATCTTTTCGTCTTTCTATCTATCATACATATGTATATATTAAATTTAATCAATTTTCATATATGAAATTAAATTCAGATAATCAAATATTTAATCCACAATTGAAAATCAATGAATTAAGCAGTTTTAATAAATATTTATTTTACTTCAGTAATACATCAGTCAATATGTATTTATTTTTCATTTGCGTCTTCATAGCAAAATGCAATTGAATCATTTGCGAAATTTAAGTTGACAGCTTTGTCATTCAAACAGTTTTTAAATATTGAAAGTGAAATATTGATTTTACTTGCAATGTAAATTATTACGTGCCATTATTGTTGTTGTCACCACTTCAGACAAAAGCACGAAGCTACACTGTGACATTATCTCCGCCTCTCGCCTAATCTCCCAACCTAAAACCGATATAAAAAAAATTAGATCAGATGATACATTGCTTTGAGAACACGTGCCAAGTATGTATCGGGATCTTTGACATATTATATACTTAGTCTATAGTTTATGCAAGAAAGCTTTTAAGTAAATATATATATATATGTAGGTATAGATACAAACTTGTTAACCAGACTAATATGAAAGACCTATTTAAGACATATATATATACAAAGCTATCATTACTAAAAGTAAATATAGATGTCTCCTAATTTTGACTAGCAAGTTTGTATTTAGAGCTGAAATCTCCATTGCTCATTTAATATACATATGAGCAATAGGAGTTCTTTAGGAAAATTTACAACTACGTTACACTTCTACATATATTTTTTTTCTGTCTTCCTTTGGCGCAATCCTTTAACTTAGATCTTAACGTCCTTCCAATGTAAGAATAATTTTTATTTCGTTATTAAAAAAATTGTGTTGCATTATGGTATCGAATATTGTCTTTAATTATCTATTGAGAACATATATCTCTAGTTTCAAAAATTAGTTATTGGCTAATATGTATGTTAATTACTTAGATAGCACATTCCTTAGATACATAATTACTTAGATAGTCCTTATATGATACGGCACTTAATGGTTAAGAAAACATCTTTCGGATCAAAAATATCTAACATCATATATTTATTTTAATTTGACGTATGTTATAGAAAATTATAATTACGTACTGCTTTTTCTAAATGTTATAAATGAGTGATACTAATTTTCACACATAATTTATAAATAATTTACAAATAATTTAAAAACAATTTAATTCAAGCTAAAACGGTTAAGTGCTATTTCGATAACTCTACTCATTTTCTCCAGTATCATCTAAATAGAGACACAATAGAATACTAGGTCACAGTGCGAAACCTCCAACTTAATAAACATCTAAACAATTAATTTAATTAAAACGTATATATGACTCGATTATATATATATATGTTAATATTAATTATTCAACACAAATTAATTATTATTAAAGCCCCTATTCACATTTTAATTAAAATTTTGTTGTATATTTTTAAGTAAAAATATATAAATAAATAATTAAACTTTGCATAAATTAATATTTTTCTCGAGACAAAAGTTTAATAATTATTCTGCTCTTCAACTGCAGTTTTATAAAATTTATTAATATCACAAACGCTCTGCGCTCTCGTGTAACAATTTTTGAATATTTAATTTTACTTATGGGATACCCTACAGTAAGCCCTGATGCTTTTTAATATAATGAAATTTGCATATAAATACTGAATAAGTAATTCTCTATGTGAACAGTGGAGAGAACACAATGTTTGTCTCGTCTATTGTCTCTGAAGTTAACCAACTCTTCATGTGGAATATTAAACTACGTATATTTCTGTATTCCTAATTCTGATTAAGGTGTGTCCTCACTATAGTGCGCACTATATTCGTTACTGACCAAGTTTGGTCCCGTTTTATAGCTAACAACGTCACTACATTTTTATTTAATTTTTATGCTCTTCACGGTATAATGCTGCCTTTTCTGCGTCTGATTAAATTTTTGCTTAAATTTGCTGTAATTTCGTTTAGTAAATAAGCAAGAAAAACAGATTTATTGCCAATTGTCGGTAGCACACGCGGTGTTCCAGTATCTTTGTAACCTTCATAAAAGCAACAACATTTACAAAATTAATTCGCATCAACAACATCGAAGGCAGCAATCAACAGCAATCAGCAGCGAACAGCATTACCAGCAGCTTTAATAACAAGTTTGGCAACTTGTTGAGATTTTTTTAATTCGGTTTTGTTTTTCGAAAATGTTTTTAAAGTTTTATATTTTACTAACTTTAGTACTTCATTAAATTTTCCTCTTAAAACATACGAAACTCTGCTGCGAAAACATACGAAAATCTACGAAAATCTACGAAAATTGTGCTAAAGTGCAAATCGTGTGAAAACTTATAGATTCAGTTACTTTCAATGTCTCCCACATATCGACGCCGTCAAGAACTGTTACTGGAGTCGTTTTCTCAATTGAGCACCTACGACATGGACGAACTTGACAATGGCATTTATTGTAACGAGTCGGAGAATAATAGTGCAACAGATTTGAGTAACACAACGGAAATGGACACAATGCAGTCTAACATGAGAACTTTGAGGTTAAAAATATTTGGACTTTTGATAAAGTGAAATTTCGACGAAAAGCTTTGAAAGGACCAATTCAATAACCTTTTTTTTTCTATAAAACTCATTTTAATATTTCATATTTTCTAAAAATATTTAGTTGGATTATTCAATTTTCGGTGTACTTTGTTTTATATATATACTTATTCGAAATTAAATGAAGTTGAGAACTTCTTTAACCTCACTTGTTTGTTGTCGACATTA
>NC_051847.1:6283071-6310344 GCF_002237135.1 Teleopsis dalmanni
ACTCTTATGGCCGCAGTACCGGCTGTTGGGCGATTTCACGTCGAAACTTTTAATAATAATAATAATAATAATAAGACGAAATGGGGAAAAAGTAGGTATAATAGTTAAGATAAAGGAATAGACACATAAGAAAAATTGTTATATGTTTCTCTTCAACAGTTTTCAACTATTTTTTATTTATGTTTTTTTTCTACTTCGCGTTATAACCACTCACAGAAAATCCAAAACTTATTGTGCAATAGACTTCGGTTGTCATCTATCTTTGGTCTAGCTTTTTTCTCTTTCCTGATATGCCATACCAGGTCGAGACTAAGGTCGGTATGACATTCTCAGGTATGATCATTTACACAAAACATAAATTTTGTATTTCTCTATTTCGCTACGCACTACTTCAAGACTTCTAGTCATTCTAGTCACTTCTGTTTTTTTGCTATTAACTATTAATGGTAATTCTTATTAAATCTATATTTATTCCATGATGTATTTTTAAGGTCAATCTTTTTCTGTTTTTCTTGTACTCCCAAAACATAACAAATTTTTCTCTTAGTTTCTTTTTAAACCTTATGTCTATAAATTTGGGAATTTATTTTTTTATTATTTATAAGTAATGGTCTAACAAATGATTTGCATATAACTTTGTTTTGTATACACTATAAAAAACACTCTTGTACTCTATTATAGCGTCAGGTTTGCAGAATTATGTTTGTTGCAAAAGATCTCTTCTTGACTTCTTCTTACTTCTATTTTCGTCTTCATCAACAACTCATCAAGAAATATTCTAGGTTTAAATATCAACTTTTACTAACTATAATGATTATCAAATATCTTCAATTCGATTAGGAATAGTTCTAGCACAAAAGATCGTCTGTGATCGTGATGTTAGCGAAGCAGGGATTCCAGATCTATCTTAGAATATTTTAGCTATTTAAACATTACAATAGTTGTCTTAGGGCGTGGTAGATAGGTTGGAATGGCGGTCTTGTTTCCAAAAAACTCACTTGAGCTCAAATAATGGCTCATTGTGATTACGGCATATAGATTACGGCATACTCAATTTGGTTCTTTTTTCAATACTTAGCTGAAAATCGCCACAGATTTTTCGTAGTACGATTTTGAATTCAATTTTTAAATAAATAAAACTTAAACGTATTTAGATCTGTTCATTCAAAATTGTATATGATAACATTTGGTATAAATTTTTGACAATCTTTTTAATAAAAACATAAATAATGGATAATAGAGTAAGTTTTGAGACATGTTTTCAATGCTATAGTGACATATTATATATGTATTAGATTTTATTTGTCGTAGAGTATCGAATTTCATGTATAATTTTTAATAATAATTATAAATAAATAACATCGATAGTTTTATCATTAATAAAACTAATAAAATAATTTACTAGATATAGATATCATTGTTAAAATACTGTTCATTTCAGGTAGTAAATAAAATGTAATGTGTAGATCTTAATTTTGATAACCTTAAAGTTAGATATAATAATCATATCCTTAAAAACTCTAATTCCAAAAATTGAAAAAAGTTTCGTTTATTTTTGGAAAAGTTGCGACATCTTTTGAAATATAATTTTGCAGCTCATAAAATATCGAAAACTTTTGGTGTATACCGGCTGCACTGATCTGATGTCTTCTGATGTCTATGATTTGTCAACAAAATGTTAACGCAAAATTCAAATAATAAAAGTATCAAAATATGAATAGGAAAAATAGAATAAAAATATAAACTAAAACTAATTAATGTACGCCTACAGCATTTAAAAGTATCGCACGGATACCATTGCACAGACTATAGATACCACCAGATACACTAGTTATACCAGTACCAAACACCAAATGTTTGTTTAGAATCATGCAACTTTGCGTACCGTTCCGGGCGGTCTCGTCCCATCCCGTCCCAGCAGCAGCAGCAGCAGTAGCAGCCGCAAAAGCAATTTGATATTTTCTACATTACAGCAATAAAAAGAACTCAGTTGATGAATGAATAGCAACTGTTTGAACTGAAAATTCACTGAAAAAACAAGATACATTTGAGTTGTGCAAAACACAACAAAACAACAAAACTAGGCACTCATTTATGTTGTTTCTAGATACATTTTATCTATATTGTGATTGACTTTAATGTAAAATATAAATACATATACGACTATTTTCATTATATTGTATGTACTCGTATATAAATGCTTTGCAAAAACAAAAACAATTCGTAACAGGAACAAAATATTTTTTTATAAAAACATTAAAAAATAAAAATATTTAATATGTAATATACAATAGTAAATGTGCAATCATAAATAGTAAATGTTACTCAGAAATGTCTTTAGAAATTATGATAACGAATAAATAATATAACAATAAACTAGGGTATAATCGTTAATTGGTTTCCTTCGGATATACATCTATGTAGGTAAGTAGATATTTAATATGTGCTTATAGATATAGTTCAAATAGTCAAGTTATCAGATAAAATTGTCCCATTTGTTGATGTAAGAAATCAATGATTTAACCGGGATTGTGCCAAGGGGGAATATTAAAGAAAATATTGTATAGTATAATGGTGATCTTTTGCACCTCATTCCTGGATACACCACTGTAACAAATTGTAGTAACTAATTTGTAACACTTAGTAACTTATAGTATAGTTATCCTCTTCATGTTATGTACTGTACAGAAAGAGAGAAGGTTTTTGATGAATATATATTTGTAATATATGTAGAAAAACTTTTACAATTAGAAATATAGAATAGTTCACTTCGTACATATCTCTGTAATATGTGTGGAAAAACTTTCACAATAAGAAATATAGAATAGTTTACTTTATAACCAATTCTTTACCAACAATTTTCCAATGGAATTACCAACGCGGAATATAGAAGCCCTGCCCGTATTAGCAGTATTAGCAGTTATTTTATGTTCAGGTTCTCTATTATCTTTTCTCTACCTTACTTACAGTTCAGATATTCTTTATTCTATGCGTGAAATTAATTTAAATCTAAATCCTCACTTGTTGAATTTCTAATTAGACGATTATATATATGCACACCTTATCATACGCTTAAAATCCCAGTGAAATTTAATATTAATCGCCTATTAAATATTGATTTCGGACACTGTGCATTTGATGCTACAGTGATGGCATAATGATGAGAAGATGAAATTCGTTATCCTCTATGATTGTTTCTCTGCAGAATTACAGGCAAAACGACTTCAATATTTTGGTGAGCGTTTCTTCACTGATTTCCAATAAATAATAAAGCTAGATTTATCTAATCTTCTTCAATCTAGCTGAAAGCGCAAAAGGTTTGATATCGAGGATATAACGTAAACAAAAGTTAGTTCATCTCACCTTCTCCATACAATTTTGAGGGTATCGCAATGGCCAACAAATGAATCTGAGTGGACATGTTTATATTTGAATTAACACATGAGACTTCTCAATCCAACCTGCTTAAGTGAACTTTACAGAAGCTTAATCAGATACTTTAATCTCTGCAATGCGAGAAAAAAGATTGCTTAGTTTTAATTAAAAAGAAAAAATATAAGACTCCGCTAAAGTTATTGTATTATAAAATAATAATTTCAATATATTTTAAGAATATAAAATTGAGAAATTATATTTTCTCATTATTTTTTTAAAAAATTTCTATATAAAATTATTCGTACTAATTTAATCTATATTCAATCAAATCCATAAATTTTTTTCTTAATGAATGTTTTTCAGTATAAAATATTTTTATTTCAATATCTCAAAATATTTGTGTTTATTTGATGTTAAAGAAACAGAATATTTTCACATATACAAATATACATAAAGTATATATATATAAAGGTAATATTTTGAATGATTGCAGGTAATGACTTATTTATTTAACCTCAATTAAATTTACTTCGCTGATGGTTTAACAAAATATGAAATGAATTTGTTATATTTTTCAAACTTCAAAACATAATTTAGAAGATACATAAATAATTTGAAATACAGCTTCCTGTTCATCAAAATCTGTTTTTATATCATTCATAAACATAAATAAATTATTTAAATTTTTTTTCTATTAATATGAGAGACAAAGATACGAGTATATGTTTTTAAGATCATAAATTTAAAATAAAATATTATGATTCAGTAATGATCACAAAGATATTTTTAATTATGATACATAGATAGATAGAGACTAACAAAATATGTATTAATAGTATGTAATCAATCAAATACAGTACACATATTACTGGATTATAAGCAGAACCAGGACCTTGAACGTTTGTTAATTGAATAGAGACAATTGGAGTTTGTGGTAATATTGATATTAAACGAGTATAGAGTATTGACTGTGACAGTATTGATGGTATATTATTAGCATATTCAACTCTGAAAAGATATGTGAAAGGTTGATACTATTCTTACAAACTTATATATACCTTTTCAGTTCAATAGAGTCAACATATGTGTTTAGTATGTGCCATATCTGTATTTTATCTATTATATTATAGCTGCAGAATGGGTTAGATGATGGTTAGATTTACAGTACATTTTGATGAAACTATCATAGTATTTGGCTATTATTTGACCAACACCTGAACGCGTAAAATTTTTTCACTAAATCTTATAGGCTTTTTTAGGGAACCAAATTAGTTTCTACTTATTATGCATCTATTTAATGTAAGATACTTATTGCTTAACTCAGTGACTAAATAAGAACTTAAACTGATCTCACACTTACAGAGTAACCTACGAGAAGATAGAATCAAGAATATATAAAATGATCACAAAAACATTATACGATATAATTGACTACTCATCCAGAATGTAAATCCGAACTCAGCTCAAATTAAAAAAATAATTAATTAATATTAATTAATAGAGTTATTAATATTAATAAAACAAACAATAGAATCTATTAATTAACAATAGAATTGAGTGAAGTTATTGAAAACCTACACGAGTCCACCCAAAGATACTTACTATAATTGTATTCCATATATTATAAAGTTAGGCACAATTTAATAACAAAATATTTTAAATTAAAGTCTTATAGTAAATTAATATTCAGAAAAATGAGAAAGCTATTATGATTTATATGTATTAAATTTAATTTTTAACGTTTTTAAGATATTCCTGATTAATAATTAATTTGTAGCTATGAATACCTTAAACATCATATTAAAGATTAAGTAAAAATAATTGATTGAAAAAAGTAAAATGAAAACTAAATATTATCAAATATCGATACAGATTCTTTAAGAACATACCCAAAAGCACTCTTCAATATAAAGGACATTAAAGGATTTCAGAAAGCACATATCGAAAAATAGATCAGAATTTTTTATATAATAAATTAAGCAAAATATCAAATATATATTAATTATCATAAATTAAAAAAGAACCGCAAATTAAGTGGAATAATTTATGTATCGTAATAGATATAAGAATGCGTCTCGTAGAATGTTTTGATAATATCTCTTTCACCTGTTGGCGCTACTGATTATTTTTTTCATATTTTCGTTGGTCGTCTTAGTCAGATATTAGATTATTAGATTATTAGATTATTTATTTCAATCAAAACATAAAACACTTGAGCAGATAAATGGACAACCACATCTAAACACAAATTCATATTATGCAGAATATCTTAGCGCTCGAGTATGAGTATCTATGAAGACAGGGAGCATAATGCAATTTTTTTTCTCAAATTCTGTTCTACAAAAAGTTATTTTTTGTTTTTGTTTTTGTTTTTTGTATATACCGCAAAAGATAACAAATCTGTTGAACGAACTGAAAATAGCTTGAATCAAAGGTAAAATAAAAGATATAAAATGATAAAAACGTATGCAAAACAGTTGACAAGATACTTTTTCAAAGTTGTGTAGAACGTCTTTGCTGTTAAAAGTTCAAACTGGCAAAGCATCTTACAGATTTTTATTTCATTTGATTTTTTTTTATCTCAGATATTTCATTTTATTTCATTTTATATCTGCTGCTGTGGCCACGACTCATGAGCGTACAACATGTGCCGAAGACCAGAGACCCGAGATTTTGACTCGAAATCTTGGCTAGCGAGTGTCATGTTATTAATTTGTTTGTAATACTATTTTATATATAGGCACAAGGAGAATATGAGCACAACAATACGGCAACTGTATTATTAAGTCTACAATGTCTCCTCTTAAAATATATACGCATCTTTTGGATAAATTACAGCAATAAATTTATTTCACAAAAGAAATTAAGAAAAATTAAAAATTTAAAAGAAAAATTAACTGCAACAATATTTAAATTATAAAATTTAAGCATTCATGCATTTCAATTTGCGAAAATACGATGTCAGTTGGTTTGTGAGTGTTTGCCTTTATTTTCAATGGACTACATTTGAATGAAGATGAAGAGTAAAATATTAATATATGTGTGTGTAACAGCATATAGTATATACATTTAGATCTTTATAAATTATATCAAAAATAGGTTACGACATGAAGTAAATTTTATTCCCATTTTCCTATATATATAATACACTCCTATATACATAATATATAATATTATATATGTACATATGTACCTACACATATTTTAATGAAGGTAAGTGGCTATTGAAGTTGGTAAGACCATCAGTAACTGTCTTTAAACTATATATTCCATTCACTTTTGTAAAGTAAATGTAAGCAATATTGCGATATATTTCAATTAAATCAACTTTAATATTTGTGATATTCTATGGATGTGTTTTATCAAATAACTTTATTCAATTTAATCTAATTGAATAAATCTGAACATTACACAAAATCTCATTATTTAAACACAATTAATTATCTTCAGATCTACATATGACACTAGTATTCTTATTCTTATTGTGAAACAAGAGTATATATAAGGGCTTTGAATAAGAAAAGTGTTCTATTAGATTAAATTTCATTTCTATCTTAAATATATGGTCAAACACCATATAAAGTGATTAATATCATTAATATTAGATTAAATTTTAAAACGGGTTGGGAACTTGTCATCACGCCACTGCATCCTTTGAGGATTATTGTGGCTTACCCACTTTAGTTCCATAGACGAGTAGCAGTTAAAAACGCCATTCTGTCCTTTCGAGAGATGTTGCCTTATTTCGTTATAAATGGATAGGCAGTAGTGTTATAATTAAAATTGTCAACATAAAAGAATGTAGTAAAGTCAAGAAGTCTAAACTTAAGTGTACTACATAAGAACATATTTACAGCAGTTAAAAATATCTTACATTTGAAATCTTTCTGACAGATAAATTGACCAGAATAACTTTAGTTTTTATGAGATACTATAGCCATTTATTTTATTACGCTTTCCCAGTAATTCGTTCAAAACAATAGAACCATGTCTGTAGAAACCTCATCCGAAAAAGCTTTATGTTAAAGGTATGTCAGCAGTTAAAACCGTGTTATTAACACATTCTTGGTTGTAATGAGAACTAGTTAAATAAGATGAGTTTGATACATTTTGCCTTAGTTCATAAGAGACCTTGTCAATATTTCATAGCATACATTTTCATATTAGTCTTCCTATTCATAAATTGATCACAACTTTTACTAAGGTAATAAGAACGAAAGTAATCTATATCTTTTAAAATCTTAAACTAGGTAAGGCAAAGCATATGGACGTTAAAAATAAAATAGATAATCATCCCAGAAACAGATTTATTTAATTACAAATAAAGTAGATTTATAAACTTCACAACCATATTTTCCGCCGTTTTATTAATTAATGAATCTGAAACAGATTTAAAAAATACTGATGGTTTTACTAATCGATCTGCAGAACATTTGATTGTGTCTTTTTTATACAATCTTGCGATAATTCGCAGAATAGAAGAATTTTAATATATTCCTCTTTTTATAACTTTGAGGGAAACCTGCTGCGTTTTAAGTGCTCTACTCTTAAATGTTTTTATTTTGTTCGTTTAGATACAAAAAAGTCTACTTATTCTGTTCTTTCTATTTAAATGATTAAAAAAAGAAAACATTTTTTAGTTGAGCTGTTTTGTTTTAACGCTTAATTACCTTTAATCCCAAGAAATTTTATGAATGAAATTTATTTTGAAAGACGAAATCAACAGCACATCCATACTGCACTAGCAGATACAGATACAGATACAGAAGTCTTTTAGTGCATGAAAATATTTAAAATTATAAATTCATATATATATATATATATATATATATATTATTTTACATTATATGAATATATATTTAGATGACATAGAAATGTTTTCATCACAAAGTCCAAAATATAAAAGGGAAATTTATTTTGAAAAATAAGTTTCTTAATAATTATTAAATACTTAGGCTGTAACAAAAACGTGCATTTCAAAAAGAATTCTAAGGAAAGTGAATAATTAATACTTAATTTAAAATCTTTTTATTTTATTTGAAATGATTTTATAGAAAATGTGAATATAAAATAAACGTTTAATACGATTACAAATCTGGATCCTACTGCGCAATCTTTCTTCAATCACATTTATCTGCTTCCCAAATATTGGCACACATCGGCCCTTAATTATGACTAACTTTTTTCTTTAAGCTTTCGTATTACATATGACAGCCAACGTACTCTTTGTTTTTTTACCAAATTTTTAGCGATTGTGTCTTTATATGTCAGTTGATCCAGCTTGTAAGATTTCTATTTTATATATTGGGATATTACTTATTCTGGAGACCAATTTAAGGTATATTATGTTTATTACTCCATAGTAAGTCTCGACGGTTCCTTTTTTTCTTTATTCGGTTTATTTAGACATAACTAAATCTCGGTAATTCATATCCAATATTTTATAACATCTATACATTTATACATTTATTTTATACATTTATTGGAAATATTTTTTATTATTCAGGGAATAGGTCCACCTTCACTATGATCTATGCAATGACCTTTGTCATTTTTATCCAAACTAATTTGGTTTTCACAGTAATGATGTGAGACCTTATGGTGACTCCGAGAAATTAACAAACTGATACACATGTTCCTAATTTAAAGAATAAAAAAAACAAGAAAATTGCAGTTTTGGTTAATTTTTTAATTTTTCTTGGGAACAATAACTTTTCCGAAGACGTAAAAGGTTTACGAAAAGATATCAATATTTGGACAAATACAAAATTAATAAAATTCAACTCTCTCACATTTTTTGATATTAAAAAATTTAAATAATTTGAGATTAAACTCTAAAAAAAAATACGCAGATATTATTATTATGTTGACAGATTTGTTCTGTGACCTAGAGATCTGTATTGCCTCTTCTCCAAATTTAACTCCTTCTATAAATTGTAGTATTGACTTTCCTCCCTACAAAACATACAAGTTTCATTAGAGCAAGTTCTCAGGTCATTCTTAAACTATTTTACTTAGTTACTTAATTTAGAAGTCTCTGTCTTCTTTGTTCAATTAACTCCCAGTAAACCATAGGGCTTCAACAATTCCTCTGAATCGTATTCTATTTGGAGCTGCCGTGCAGATATCGTTCCATGAGTAGCGCTCTGATGTTAGTTCGGCATTAATTGTCCTTCGCCATGTTCTTGAAGGACCGCGAGGCCGGTGACTGTCTTGCGAGTTCCACTTTAGGGCTTGCTTAGCGATGCAATCCATTGCCATTTTCGTTTTTTGATTTCACTGTTCACGCTTTGTATGTTCGAAAAGTTTCTATAAGCGGTTTTGAATACTGTACCCCTGGTAAATTATCTAATTATAGTTTTCTTTGTTTTTTCTCTACCTTTTGAACAAATAAAAAATATTATTAATTATCTAATTTAACTACAAAATCGAATTATGTCAATAAAACGTGATAAGTAATATAGAGATATATCAATAGATTTCTCTACTAAGAAATTTTCTTAGTAGTAAATTTAAAACTAATTCTTAAGTATTCTAATTTTGAAATATATATGTTAATTGTTGTAGTTTTATTATTTTGTATTATTTTTTATTTACAAACTAACAATAAAAATATTGTTTATAAAGTTACAATTCCAAGATTCATAATTTTTGAATAACTGCCCACACAATTTTGAGTATTGGCAGATTTATTCGATTTTGTTTATAATTAAAAATTTTATTGGCTTTATACTGTTAATTACTTTCCACCAAATATGAATAGATGAATAGAATCTCTTTTTCTGGAATATCTTAATGCAATTAAATTATTATATTTATTTTATTAAATATTTAAAATTTACTTAGCCATAGACCTCATGTAGTTACATTCTATAGACTGCCTCCGCATGAGTTTACTACCTATAAAATGGAACTAGGCGCAATAAACGCTTCGTTCAAGTACACGTTCAAGGAATGTGACTAGGCAATAACTTCTCTGAAGATTTTACTCCTGGTATTGATTTATTAATGGGCGCATGTTTTTTAAAATATACAAAAAAAAAAAAAATACTAAAAAAAATAAGTTGAACAACAATAACAAAATATTTTTCTACTTATTCTTACTTTTATCGCATATTTTTGTTGGATTGTTGTTTGGATGAAAACACTTTTCAAAAATAAACTTCCCATATTACGAAGAATTCTAAAATTACACACCGTCTTTCACTCATTTTCAGATTTTAGACTTTCTGATCTTACTCAAATATACAAACGATCGCAATATACTCGTATAATGTATCGTGTTCACATGTGTATTTGGTTCAAAGAGTAAATTTGTATGTTTATAGATACTTATAATTTCTTCATGTGATTTCTTGTGAGCAACTGTAAAACATACGTTTTTCATTTGGGCACAAGCATAATAATAATTATAAAATAAAATATCTACAAAAACAAGCTAAGGAACAAAATACTCGTATATAGAAACTGAGAAAACTACTCGTAAGAAACATAACATAACACGAGCCACAGTGGAAACCTGATTCTTTTTGATATTTAAAGCTGAAAAAATAAAAAAGGATTTGTTAATTTAAATACGAATATCTCAAATAAACAAACGTTTAAACTGTTTTTGTTGAAAAAGGGCCATGACTTAGTCTTTATGTTTAATATATTTACCTGGTGCATACTCGTACCTATATATCTCTTATTATGCATGTGAGTTATGTGATTAATTCAAACTTAATAATATCAACTCCAAAATTTAATCAAAATTAAATATTTAAAATTTTTTTATATGACTTTGGTAATCTAATGCTAAATGTAGTATAAATCACGCATTTAGTGGTGTCAGTATCAGATCCATAAGTTTTGATTTGAGTCTGGTCTAAGAAAAACATATGTAACAAATGTTTCTATTCGGTTTATAACTTGCTTGCAAAATTACTGACACTTAAAGAAGAAGGATTTAAAGTCTAAAGTTTTAAAGAACAGAATTTAATACATACATATGCATTAACCAATTCGAATTATTCACAAAGGTAATATCTAAATAATATTTACTTGGATTATAAACACAAATTTAATTAAATTTTTTTATAACCATAAACCATAAGAAAAAATGCGCATTTTCAAAAACCGACAAGTAAAGCTTATGAAGAGCAATTAGATATTTCAAATGATAAAAAAGTTTAAGCTTTTGCGATGGATTTGTATGCAATGTTTATGCAAATACAACAAAATTGCTCCAACTATCAATAAAGCCGAAGTATTTAGCACTCCAAGCTCCTACTACTAAGTTAAACTTGCGATCCGTTATACTACACGTATATAGGTGGGATCAGAAATTAGTTCAAGATACACAATTGTCTACCATTTCAGTGTACAACCAAACTACGAACATTTTATCATCTCTCCCAACTTGTAATCATACCGAAACCAGAGTGGAAAGTTAGACGAAGCCACCAGAAATTTGAACACTGTTATCCAAAACTACTTATTTATCTAATTGATATTGGAGTTCCGCATATAAATGTGATGGATCCGTATCTCTACTTATGTAGACTACAAACATGCATTTTTAAAAACACGTAAATCTTAAAACATATGCCGGTTACACACAAAAATCAGTTAAATGGCATTTAAAACACCTTAGTATCTGCAGTTACTGTTGCTGAGAGGCTGTTTAACTTAAAGATAAAGATCAACGCACAATAATCTTATGACGTAATATAATATATACTCTTAGAAAAGAAAGTTATACACAAGTTAAACCCAATAACACTGTAATCCCATAGTGCGAGTCTGTTAAGTATCAAACGATACATATGGTATTTAAATGGACCAAACTAAAAAAGACCAAACAATTATAACCTGCCATACAACCAAAAAAATAATATATCTTACTTGTTCCTCTTGCGAAACTCTCAGCCTAATTTAGAGAACATAGTTCTACTGACAAAGTTATGCTATAATTGGTCTCAACATATGTCACAAAACTTAAGAGTACTGCAAGTATCTCCAACAAAGAAATGCAATTAAAATACTAATCCAAAGCACTTTAAAGTATGTATTATTAAATCTCTTAGACATACTTCAAAACTTTTTCAGAAGCTTAGCATATATTTTATAAAGAAAAAACTAAACCAAATAACTAAGCAAAATAATTCCAATGAGCTAGTATAATTGTTAACCTTTGGAAAGGATTCAGGTTTAATACTTGAAAAATAGAATTTAAGTAAAATTTAAATGAAGTCTAATAAACAATTGTTATTGTATGAAAGACGATCACACAGGAGAGGAGCAATTCCTACTATTGCTACCCTATGTTGTAAATTTAGCTTATGGTCGACAAGACAGAATGAAATGGGTCACAAAACGGGGAAGTCAGTTCCGACAGCTCATCCCTTAAAAACTTTGGCCATTTCGTTGTATGTTTGAGGCCTACTTCCATAAACTTTATGTGGTAATTGTTTTAAATCTGAAAATCTGAGTGATTAACATTTAAATACACATAGGCAAATTAACATGGTAATACCAGTATAACAATAGTTCTAACAATCTAAGTATGTAATCCATAGTTCAACTCACATTATCTTATCTCACCTGATTCTCTTTCAAAGTTCTCAACTCTTATTCTTATTATTAACTCTAAATAATAGTTTACAATTTAAATCTATTATTTTTATAGTATACAATACTCCAACTTTTACCATCATTTGTAGAAATTGTCTAACACAAGTATACGTAATAAGTATATCTAATCTAGTAAAAAAACGATGATTATGTGTATTATGTGTAGTAAACCTTGTTTAACTCTATCGGAGACTACAAACTTCAAATAATTTATTTGGTAAACTTAAGACGTATTATACGATGACAATCCATAATTTAATTAAACTTATTTTTGACAGAAGCTTTTATTTCAACTGATAAGAATCTTCTGTATATAAGGAGTAGTATCCTATATTTCAGCAATGACTGTTGTCACTTTCTTATAACTAAATTAATTTCAGAATATGTGATTTTGAAACGAAAGCCATCATATTGAATTACCAGACAAGAGACTACCAAATTTAAACATACCACAGACAGCGAAACCATTTAGTTTAAATTTTATACGGAACGATATTGACTAACTATATGGTCATTAACAGCATAATAGTTATAAATCATCGAGATAATTATCTCTTCTTAAAATTAAAGTGATATGTGTCTATGAGCTCTATATGTGTAAATTTTTTTCCGTACTCTAGAGGAAACATTCTTGTTTCACATAACTTTATAATTTATGATTTGTTAAATTATTTGATGGTACAGCAAGTAAAGTTGTAAAGTTGCTTAATTAGTTCACTTTATATTAACTATTTTTCATTCACTAACAATATTTAGAAATAAATTAACTAGAATATTTTCATTTCGAGGACTCATACCCGTTAATTTTAATCTATAACTTGAATGAAACATATTAAGGAACTTTTTCGCTTTTACTTATAAATTCTTAATACCAATTCTCTTCTTAGGTTAATTATAACATAAACAAAGAATAAAGGATCCAATTTCTCTTTTGTCGAGGATTTTTTTTATAACGCTCTTAGCTCATAATTTGTCTTTTAAGTGAATTATTTAATAATAAGCAATATAAATATATTTAACCCACTGTACATATTTCATTTTATAGCAACAATTCACGTATACCTATCACTTTCTATGTATAAATTTTCACGTTTACACATTTTGGTTGAGATTTGAGATATTCTTGAATCTGTTTTCACAATTTTTGTGTATCTCATGTTCATGTAATGACGATCCGATACCAACGCCAAGTTTCTTTCGGTTTTCTTCAATTTCTCAGACTGAAAATAGAATTTCTTAGGCCATATTTCGAAACTTTGTGTGAAATTCGATGGTGTGACGCAAGTGGGTATATGATATTCTACTCTATAAACAAATTCAAAATTTTGCTTTATTCTTTATTTTTAATTTGTTTAGAACATTATTCAGCTTATAAAAAAAATATTGTTTCAACATTTTTAGAAATAGCCACGATTGAAAACTATACGTTTTAAATAGACTTAAAAATTGATTGATATTTTTTGAAGTTGAAAAAGGGACATATACGAGTTATTTATAATATAATAAAATAATAATCTATCATTAATTTACTTTTCAACACCTATAAATTATTTAATATAACAAATTTCTATCTAGGAGTATAATGAATTTGATATCAAAAAATTATGTCCTGCAAGAGTTAGAGCAGAACTATTTTACCTTTGCAATGCAATCAATCTTCTGCCGAGCCAGCCATCATTTTCTCTTACACTTCATATCTATATCTATACAAACACTTAAGCGCTAACTACTATAATACACTCTAAATGGTGGCAAGTCATAACCGGAAAATGCTTATGCTGGAATTAATAGTAACTATTTCACAGATAATGCCATAAAAAGCAGTTCAGTCAAAAAATTTTGTACACCAAAGCCTTATTGTAGAATTATAGTGTTATTCCAAAACTTAATCTCTAAATAATAGCTTGATAAAAACCGAAAGACGTCGTTATTGGCTTAACACTTCAAGTATATTATTTCCATAAGATGATTCTACCTCAGGTCAAAGATTGTCATCTTTTCCGATAATAACTGCTAATCAGTTTTTTGTTTAATTTAGGCAAGAGAAGAATACTGGGGTGAGAGTTCATATTTTCGTTACTCTCACCCTTATTTAGGATGCTATATTATCTTTTGACGATTGGGATCAGATACAGCACAAAACATGAAGTATATTCGTAATTCTCTATTCAACTATGAGATTAGATCTTACTGTACTATTTAATTCATGTGTTCACGAACAAATTTATATAGTTTTGAAATAGTTAGTCAACCGATTATATATAATAGGTTCTCGTTTAAAACTAATAGATTCTCTTCAATAGACTAATATTGTAGAGAAAAAGTAACTGATTTATTTGATACGTTCCACACTTCTTCCAGAGAACTTTAATAAATTGCATTTAGGGATTTATTCAATTATTTACTTCTATTTTGATTAAGTTTATAAAAAGGAAAAAAATTTATCTATATTTTTGAGTTTCACTGTTTTTGTATATTTTTTATGATAAAAATTATTATTTATATTTTCAGCAAAATCACCAAAGAATTAAAACATGAATTTGTACATATAAAAAAATAAATTAAAAAGAGAATTAAGAATTGCATATCCATTCTGTATAATTATTCAAAAGTGAACAAAGAAATAAAAAACTAACACAAAATGCTCCATCATCCCGCCACTGATTTTTATGACTTAGCCGCTGCAAATGCGGCTGTACTGAACGCACGACAAACGCCTCCCTACAGTCCAACTAGTCTGAGTAGTTCCAGTTTAACAAATAACAATAACAGCTTAAGCAGTAATAACAATCTGGATATGTTGGGACACAACGGCGCCGGTAGTGGCGTCTCCAATAACAACAATAACGTCCACATGGGCAGCAATAGTGGAAGTAGCAATGGCGCCGGCGGACGTGAATCTTTGCCTAGCTTTGGATTTACACAGGAGCAAGTGGCTTGCGTTTGTGAGGTTTGTTTGAACCTATAACTTTAGTCAAATTTATAAAAATATGTTATATTTGATAATGTATAAAAATGTAAACTTTGAGATCCAAATAAACTCTTGTCAAACTCTACATTATTATCTACAGGTCCTGCAACAAGCTGGTAACATTGAAAGACTGGGTCGATTTTTATGGTCATTGCCACAATGTGATAAACTGCAATTAAACGAGTCTGTGCTGAAAGCAAAAGCCGTTGTTGCATTCCATCGCGGACAATACAAGGATCTGTATCGTCTGTTGGAACTTCATCAATTCTCACCGCACAATCATACCAAACTTCAAAGCCTCTGGTTAAAAGGTAAACTATATTATCCTGGTGTCGTACCTAGCGTTACTAAAAATTAAAATAAAAAAAAGTTTGTTTCGGTTTGATTTTGTTATTTATATTTTTATTTTTTATAATTGTAGCGCATTATGTAGAAGCCGAAAAACTGCGCGGAAGACCGTTAGGTGCTGTTGGTAAATATCGAGTACGTCGTAAATTTCCACTGCCGCGCACAATTTGGGACGGTGAAGAGACGAGTTACTGCTTTAAGGTAGGTTAAATGAACGAAAGTAACTTTTTTGTTTCAATCGTTTTGAAGGTACTAGGGGTATCCTTTGTAAGGTAAATAAAAATCAAACAAAGTCGAAAGCCACAAGGAAATCGTAGCAGTGTTCTGTGCAACAAAATTTCTCCCTCAATTTGAAGTTAAGTTACCCAGGGTTTTGCTTACACGCAAGGAAACTGGGTTAATGTAGAATTCACATGTGTACATTTTATGGATTTGAAGTACAATTTCCTGTTTAAATGATTACATAAATGAAGTTATTTTTTATTGCACAAAAGGCTTCTTTTGATTACCTTTTGTTTGTTTTTTCTTTTAATTTTTTGAATTTTTTTGAATGAGAAGAAATTTAATTAGCGACTTAAAATGATAACTTTCAGTTTTTAGACATTTAGGAAATCGAGATAAGTCCAATAAATAGAAACAGTTTTCTTAAAAATCTCAGAGAAATTTTAATTTAGAAAGATTAAACATCAAAAATAAAGATTGAACTATTCAATTAAGAACTGCTTTCCCGGTACTATTTCAAAACGCATTTGACCTTTATTTTAATATAAATTCCATATTTTATAAAAGAGTCGTTAAACATATTATATATGTTAGTATATAGAATTTACAACTGTGTCATCCCAATGTCAATACTTTGTATTTTATATATATATATATATATATTTCAGGAAAAATCTCGATCAGTATTAAGAGACTGGTACGCACATAACCCATATCCATCGCCACGTGAAAAACGTGAACTAGCAGAGGCTACCGGACTGACAACTACACAAGTAAGTGTTTTTATGAAGTAATATTATATGTAGTTTACCATACTTAACTTTACAAAAATAATAATTTAGACCGAAATATTGTTTTACATGCTTTTCTTGAAAAATAAAATTTATCATACTTTTAAAATTTATAATAATACTCTATCAAAATCAATTACGATGTGGCACTGCCAGACTTATTATTCCAATAATTGGTTCCATTAATCAAGACGTTGATTTTCAGTTTCTTCTAATAGTATATATCAAAAATGTATGTTACACTACATGTGAACTATAGTTCTTTTGAATTTATTATTACTAATTCCGTTTTCAATTGGTTAATCTGGGGTAACTTTTTCTATCGAGATTCACATTTAGTGCAATTTTCATTTTTGATTGGTAAATATCCAGCGAATAACAATTTTATTTTTTCACACATTTTTTTATTCATTAAAAAATTCTAGTTTCAATATTACATTATATTAAAAATATTTTGTAAAATTTTAACAGTATAACACTTTTAGATATGGGTACTTTGGGCCTATGAGACATAAATCCAAAAAAAATACCTTCGTCCAAGAAACGAAAAAAAAACATATATTGCATTTTCAATATTCTAATTTTAATATGTTATATATGTTAATATGAATATGTGAAATATCCTTTAATTAGATATCTAATATATCCTTGTAGGTAAAGATGTGGTTAATATTTGTGCGGCCCGCGACATATTTTTAATCTACTACAATTACGCGAATTTTCTTCTTGTGTACTTGTAAAACCACACTATTTTATTTTTAGAGTATACCAGGTGAATAAATTTAAATTGATAAATAATTAAAATTAAATTTAACATTAAAACCGTGTTTTTATTTTTGTTGAAAACAACGTTGAACTCATGTATTTCTTTTTTGCGGCCCTCCAATCTGTACAATGATTGGTATTGACCCGCGATCGCATCTGGTCTGGACAGTCCTGCTTTACAGCGACCTATCTACTGTGTTTTTTCAACAAAAATGCACAAATTTTAGTATGACTACACAAACGCAAGAGCATTATTCGAAAATTCGAGATATGTGGTACATATAATTCTGCTTTTATATTACGAAGCCTTCAGGCTTGATATTTACCTTTTAAGCGTCAAGACTAAAAAAGATATTCTTAATGCTCTCTCTCTCTCTCTCTCTCTCTCTTTCTCTCTGCAGCAAAATATTTTTGGGTCAAAGAATTATGGAACTAAAGTTATTGTGATTAAAAATTGGAAAATATTGTAGGGGAAAAAATTGATATTAATAGGTTTATTAACCTTGAGTTATTACTAATTAATAACACTACAATTGGTCTACAAAGTAGACTGAAATAAAAGAAAGTTTCTATTTAAATATTTTTCATATTATTTAAAGTAATATAAAACAAAAAAACGATTAATTTTAAAAATTTATAGGCTAATTGGTCAACAGTTAAATAATAAACTTTTTAGAAATATTTATTTGTGTTATTTTTACCGATATTTCGACTATAGTTTATAGCTTAGATTATTTAGATTATAGATTTAGATTATAGTCGAAATATCGATAAAAATAAAAGAAATAAATATTTTGAATAAAGTACTAATGTTGCTGGAAAGCTACACTTTCTTTGTATGGTGACAAAGAAGTTTTATTTAAAATTTAGAGGGTTTTCGAATATCAAGAGGGGTTTTTTGTATTTGTCCTTTATTTCTTTCTTTGCTATTCGAAAACCCTACAAATAAATATTTTTAAAAAGCTTATTATTTAACTGTTGACAATTGGCCTAAAAAAAAAAACAAAATTACTTTTAAAAAATTTTTTGGTCATTAAAACAATAAATTATTAAAAAATTTTTAAAATATTTAATTCTCTCTTCTGCGTAATATACATACATGTATTACAATATACATATAACTTATCCACATATTTCATATGAATATGGCTTTCTCTTTGCCTCCCATGCCTTTTCATATTTGTAAAAAACAAATTAAATTAATAAATATTTTATTTGAAATAATTTTATACACTCGTATAAAATTAAATATTAAACATAACAAAAGCAAAAAATCTTAAACTTTTAAAAACTAAAAGATAAATACTTTAAGTCTTATTGCTATTAATCATAATAAAAAGTTGAAAAATAATTCAAAAATATTAACTCATTAAAGATCATTCGTCATTTTCAACCTAATTTATTCATCTTTGAAATAAATTTTCTTTTGTATTCTTAATGTAATTTTACAGGTTTCCAATTGGTTCAAAAATCGCAGACAGCGCGATCGGGCAGCAGAGCACAAAGAGTAAGTAAATTTAAACCAAAAAAAATATATATTTATATCATTCAAACTACAAATCTACATACGTACATATGATAAATAGATATATACATTTTCAATGCATATATAAATATATACAAAACAAAAAAAATATATCTGTGTTACAAAATACTTGTACGAATATAAAAAAAAAATCGAGTAATTAAATTATTTTTAAACATTTTAATAATTAATTATTATTTATTATTTATTCGTATTTCAAGTAAAATTTCAAAAGAGCAAGAAGCGCGGAAAATTCAAAATAATATTTAATAATTAATTTAAATTTTTTAAACGTTTCATTCTGAAATGCATAAATTAATGAAATTACATGGAGATGACATTACTTTGCGACAAGGTGACAACGTTTGACAATTACAAGAAGAACAAACTCAAATGCCGAAAACTTACTCACATGCACATCTTCCAATGATTAGTGTCAGGGTTGCGCAAATATTAGTTTAACATGGAAAAACTAAATGAATATTTGCAATTTTGAAATTTTTAAATTTTGTGACTTTTACTAAAAACATTTAAAATATTTATGTAATTTTGAAATGTTTGTGAATGCAATGAAAGCCTTACTCCTGATGTTAATGCATTCGGTCGGTACTAAAAGCTGTCAATAGGAAAGCACTTGTAACTATGTCTGCAATAATAGATCGATTAGTTTTCAGTTTTCAGTTTTTAGTTTTTGTTTCTTTTCTTTTTTTTGGGTTTGTATTTAAATATATAATTTCAGTTATATTTTTGCTTTTAAATGTCAATCATTAAAGTGCACATGCGATAGAATTGATGCGGTTGTAATATACACAAGGAGCATCCTTGACTTTCTCTGAACCTTCTTGCCTAATGCACATTTCCAAATGTAAACATGGGTGCGGATATGCCATCTGCATTTCCGTTAAAACAAATAAACTTATTTAAATATTTGAAAACACTACAAAGGCAAAGGCAAGGAATTGAAAATTAAATTTGGTAAACTGTTTTACTTTCATTAAGATCTGCCGACATAGATAACACGATAAATTTGAAATAACCACGTTATGACTGCTCGTCACATACCAACCAGCAAATGTCCTATGTCCTTTGAGAGCTGATCATTAAGAGAATATGAAGATTTCATTGATGCATTTCTTAAGGATTTTTATTTATACTGCAAAAAGGATGTTGCCTTGTGGACATATGTGGTTCTGAACAAATATTAAAAAAAAACATTATACATTATACATTATCTGCTTCAAATTTATTAAATGTTAGCATTGAGGTTTCCAGTAGTACATTCACATAGAAGTATTTTGATAAATAAAAAGTAGTATTTCATTCACGTGATAAATATTTCATTCAATACTTTTTAATTGAAATTCAGCCATATCAAATATTTTATTAAAAAAATTCGGTTTGCCAAGGAAAGAATATATTAGAAAATATATTTTTTAGGCAGTGTTTTAGTAGTGCTTAATCCCCCTGTGTATTCCCATATTTTAAATATCGATATTGATCATTTAACAAAATTTAAAAATATTTAATATTCATTATAACTCGTACTATGTAGGGAATGCTATACACTACGACTGAGATAATTTATTATGCTAACTACAGTGGTTTTAATCGATCCTTTGACTTTTAATGAAGTCTTAAGCTCGATTGATATTGTTCTGTTCCATATTCTATATAAGGACAATAGTATGCCACTATATCACAGAAGTGACAAATAATCCTTGATTATATAAATATTAAGTAAATATTGTTGATATAGTAGTATCAACCAGCAGAGTACTGCCGGCAAATCTGTATATATTTTAATATCTTCTCCATTTAGTGTAGACAGTGTGTTTGAAACTGCATTGGAAAGAAAACCTTTATTACCTTATACGGAATCAAATGCTTATCATATAATATCATAAGTTCCAGTGCACTGCATCTACATAGATCATTGAATCCATTTTTTTTCTAACAGCTTTTTGCATGTTTCCCAATAGTCTTTTGTGAGTTTTTGTCCTTTTTTCAATTTTTTCTTTTATCGCCCAAACATTTAAATCATGATTTAGCTATATATAAATATCATATCATACTTATTTTTAGAGCATTCAAATAAAAACGTTGTACTACTATTTCCAAATTACAATTTTAGGCTCTTCTGAGAGTTGAATCCTATAAATTCTAATCGGTTTGAGTCTCAAATGTACCCAAAAGTGAAATAGGTGAGGCTCGCTGATATATAAACGGTTATAAATACATGCTATATATATATATATAAAATATTTTATGTTTCATGTTTTAAACAAAAATTTTATAAATTTTCTTAATTTTAAAATATTTTTGAATAGTAAAATTAAATTAATGATGTGATGTCATCATTAAAAGTGCTGTAACAGTAATAGTATCTAATGTTGATATATAAGTTATGTACAATAGATATATGTAGGACCCAAAAACCTTAAAATAAAATTTTTAATCATTGAATGTTTTGTATTAAAGAAATCATTAAATCATCAAAGATTGTTTTTATTATATATTTTTTATATATTCATTTTACAAACAAAAGTCAACTCTTGAAATACCAATAAAGACAAATATTTGTATTGCATTAAAATAAATTTACATTTGAATACACAAATTTTTATATTAAAATCAGGAATCAAAATGCCACATAAACCACATCCTTAAACAAAAAAAAAAAAAGAAAAAAACAACAAAGTAAAAAGAAAAATATTTAACTTAACTTAGTCAATTTTAACGAAGGAATAATCGATAATTTTTACCCTTAAAGCCAACTAAACTTGAACCTAACCTTAAAATATACAAAGAACCAACTTACATACATCGAGTAAATGAAAATACAAGTATATAGAAGTAAACAAAAACTATATTAACAAAATGCACTGGACGTATGTATTATATATTGAAGCTTATTAAAAACAAAAGGAAAAATATTACTGGAAACAAAATATCAAATTACAATTTTGTCTACTTTTTGCGACACTTAATAATGACAAAAGATACTTGGGCGCACTGAAGGGGGAATAAGTTTGAACACAAGCTGCACATGTGAATAAATGAAAATTAAATAAAATAATACCATATTTTCCTCAAAATTAGCAAGGCATAAACTATATAAAATTAAATAAAATAACACCATATATTTTCCTCAAAAATTAACAACGCATAAACTACTGTTGTGTTCATTATTATATTATTTTACAAGTTAGTTAGAGAAATACATTCTGTTATATGGATAGTATATGAAAAGGGTACACTTTATGAAATTGAAATGATTATAGTGTTTGTAATTTTCTTATTTCAATTTAACCATTAAGTTTATTGATGGGAATTTATACTTTATTTTATATTTTAATACATAACTAAATAACGTCCCTCTTTTATTTTATAATTCTATAAAAATAATAATATACTTAAAAATTTCTTTACGTCTTCATCACAGTTTAAACTCAAACAAGCCATAGATCGTGAACACACTTAATACAGACTATTCTTGTTAGTTTATAAAAACGTTTAAAAATTTTGTGAAGATTCTCAAAAATTAAAAAAAAAATAAAAAAATTCAAGGACATTGAATTTAACGATGTATGCGTAAAATTTTCTCTTCCATGATTTCTTTCATATGAAAATTATTAAACTTATTTATGTCACATTAAATTAGGCAAGAAAACAGTAATTATGGATACACAAAGATACTTCTATGTGGGTGGCAATTAATTTTTTTTAATAATAAGATTTTTTTGTACTTTACCTCTTCGAAATGGTTTGTGGATCTATAAAAAGTGAATAAAACAAAATAAACATTAAACGAACATAAGAACAACTTTACCAGTTTCAATTTTTAAGCTCGTCTTAATACTGAATGAAGTATTTACAATAATGTGGAAGTTCATTGATGGGGAATTAATAAAACTTCTTAACTTTGTTTTATGCAACAAGCACAGTAGCGAATTTATCAAGATGGGGAGTTAACAAATATGACTAACGATGTTTTTAATTAGAAATAATTTAAAATTAACTAATTATTACAAAAAAAATAATTTTCTATAATTTAACAGAATAATTTAATAATGAATCTTTTCATACGTTTCTATAACAAAACATATTTCATGAAATTTTTTTCCATAAATTTTTTAAGAGTCCGTCACTGTAATTTCAATTTATATAGCTGACCAGTCAATTCTTTAGTCCGTTAAGTAGGTTCATTAGTTTGGAAATATATGATCGGATTATGAGTGATCGTCAAGTGATTATTGTGTGGGGATCTTATGTTTATATTCGGATAAAAAATTATAAACGGAAGAACATTGGAAGCATTATTTGATATGGATTTTGTTACAGTTTTGTTATAGAATAATAGTATAAATAAAAATTTATTAATAAAGCGAGCAATAAATTTAATTACTAATGAAACTTCCGCTTTTGATTTAATGTTCGTTTATTATTTCTATATTTTATTAACGAATTTTTGGATTTTTTTATGGAAAAATCCAACTATAGTTATGTTTTGTAGTACGTCACATATTATATACTTCAACATTGTAACAATTCCTTAAAAATGTGAATCGTAACACGATCAAGCAGTTATCGCAGAAGTGTTAAAACAGCGGATGTTTACATATTTTTTTACGCTCCTTGAAATGTGTTTATTTTCCTACCATGTGGAATAATGGGATGAATACTTTAGTGTCAAGTGCTGGGAACTTGTTTCGGTTATAAGGCAAATTTGTATTTGTATTTTTTATTTTTCTTAATATTTAAACCAACTTAAGATGTTTGTATATTTCAATATAAATATATATAAAAAATAACGTGGAATTTATGTAGTTTAGTGTCTCACTAAACACTGTGTCTTCTTTACTGTACTTTACACACCTTACTAAATTTTATAAGACAGTTATATTAAATATATATCAATAATGAATAAACTCAGAAGTAAGCTCTTGCGTGGTGATTTGTCCAATATAGTTCAGTAAAAAATGGATATTTACAAACAGATTAATTAACAACTGCTTTAATGTTATTATATTGAAAAAAGTATCTACCAAAAGAAACCTCCTCTTTTATGTATATTATGCTAATACAATCAGTCAAGAGCAAGGCTATCAGCTGATATCACGTCTATTACGTCGATTGTAACAGCTTCATTTAATTTTCTGCATTATTTCATTTAATTTAATTAGCCTTGTTTGTATTTTACGACTTATGATATATTGTACAAAATCCATTTAACCATTATTCATATTATGGGTTTTAATGCAACTCTATTATATAATAAATAAAGTTTAAATATATTAATTTCTTCAAAGTTCAAACATACTTAATTATGCAAATTATAGTATAAGAAGAAACGAAATATTAATATATTTGAATAACAATAATATTTAAAGAAATATTAGTAATTAAAAATTATTTTAATATCAACATATGATTAAACATCTAATAACAACACGTAAAATCGATTAAAAGATATAAATCAAATTGTTTCATTTACGTACAAATTTTTTAAACTTGCTACTTTATTTTGACAAACATACAAATCAACCGCCAATTTTATACCTTACCCACCACACTGTGATGCTAATCTTGTCACCACACATTTAAGCACAAAGAAGCATCAAAAGTCAAATAAAACATTTAAGCGCACACTGAACAATTTGTAACACTGCAATAAAAACGTTGTTATTTAAGCTTCTTCTTGTTGTAGCCATGCTGTTGTTGTCATTTTTAAAGTCAATGTTGATCTCGCAACAATGCTGCGTGAACAAATGAAATGGCGTTTAAAACTGCAAAGTGTTGATAATAATCAGAAAAAAATAAGCACAAAACCGAGAAAATATGCCCGTTTATATTAACTTTTTGCTGCAAACTGCACAGACCCAATAAAGCTTAAGTATAACATAGCCAGACAAACTGTCGCAGGCAAAAAATTCCAGCATAGAATGAAAAAAAGCCACACAAATCATGTCAATGAAATTTACAACAACAATTTTATGCATTCATGAAAAAGACTTGATTATAAAGTTTGTTTCCTAACTACTCCTACTTCACCTCCTTGTGCAGTGCTGCTAATGGTGCTGCTAGCTTCTTCATAAACTGAGTAGTCCAAATGACAAACATGTTGAACGTTATCGGCAATCATGTACTGTAATTGTATAGGCACAAGTGGAGAGACAACACTACACCAAAAAAAAAAAGAAAACCCAATAACTACAACTATGCGAACGTAAGCAATGAAACAAACAACAAAATATATATGAATTGATTGTCGTCATGCAAAAGTGCAGACTGGGTCGATTAATAAGCCACCAAAGTGTTCATAAAATAAAACACCATCGTTGTTTTTGATATAGCATGGCAGGGGCATGGCATTGCACGGATACACAATATGTAAGCCTGACATATGCATGGTGAGAAAACCACCAACGGCGTGTAGAAACATTCGAGCAGCATCAGCAACATCAGCCACAGCAATGAAATTGTGGTATTAACACAAAGTTGCGATTAGACGTGAAGATCGACGAGATTATGATTATGTTGCAATGCATATATTGCGTCCGTTTATGTTGTATGGCTATTTGCAGAACAAGTGTATACAATTGAGAAATGAATGATTGTAGACAACCATATCAATATGATAATACTATATTATCAAATATTAATTTAATTCCTTAATTACAAATTTATATAATTTATATTCTATTACTTTTGAGTATTAAGTACGATAAAATTAAATTGTCATTGTTACTTATAAATCTGTGTTTGCAAATAACATCCATTATAACTAAATTATGATATATTAATAACATATATTTTATTTATATTTGTAAATTGAAACGATCATTAAAATTTAGTATTATGTGGATAACGTCTACTATAGCAGCTATAGTAGACTACGCAACGTGACATAAAGAAGGCTCGTAGGACCCACAGCTGTTTAAAGAATTTATATTAAAAACTTATTATTTTGTTATTTACTTAAGTTTACATATTACCTATACAATTATTTTTTTTTTAATTTTATTTGAAATATTATTTGCTCAAATAACTTTTAAATTACGATCCATTCGTACTTAGTAGTTTATCAGTTAGTAGTAGTAAACAATTTATATATTTTAAGTAAATATAAGATTTTTAAAGTCTGTAAGAAGAAGTTATACATTAAAGCGCAGGACTCATCTCTATTTGAATACTTTGTTATATAAAAAATAATCTTTAATACTAAAAAAAGTTGGAAAACCTTGTTAAATCTATAAAACAGATTTTAACCTGTAGAATGATGTTTATCACTTCGAAAATAACTTTAATATTTACTTGCTGAAAAACATTAATTTTAATTTATAGCATTAAAAGTTAATTTTACATTGGTTAAAACAGAGATAACATCAGACAACAGTCAAAACATTAACAAAAACAACAATTATAAGTGACAAATAACAGTTGCAGCAACTCCAAATTATTATCACCCAAAAACAAACACCAACTGAGAAAAAATTAAAAACACAAAGACAATAAAAATCATATTAAATAAAATAAAAATTCCAACAACAGCAAGAACAGCAACAACGAAACAATTCATAAACAGTTGTAGTTGTAGTTATTGAAAACAAGAGCTGAGACCATGTCTTGAGCAACTCTGCAGCAACGCCAATGCAACATGC
>NC_051847.1:6310444-6320271 GCF_002237135.1 Teleopsis dalmanni
TGATAAACATCATTCTACAGGTTAAAATCTGTTTTATAGATTTAACAAGGTTTTCCAACTTTTTTTAGTATTAAAGATTATTTTTTATATAACAAAGTATTCAAATAGAGATGAGTCCTGCGCTTTAATGTATAATTTCTTCTTGCAGACTTTAAAAATCTTATATTTACTTAAAATATATAAATTGTTTTCTACTACTAACTGATAAACTACTAAGTACGAATGGATCGTAATTTAAAAGTTATTTGAGCAAATGATATTTCACATAAAATTAAAAATAAAATAATTGTATAGGTAATATGTAAACTTAAGTAAATAACAAAGTAATAAGTTTTTAATATAAATTCTTTAAACAGCTGTGGGTCCTACGAGCCTTCTTTATGTCACGTTGCGTAGTCTACTATAGCTGCTGTAGTAGACGTAATCCACGTAATACTAAATTTTAAAGATCGTTTCAATTTACAAATATAAATAAAATATATGTTATTAATATATCATAATTTAGTTACAATGGATGTTATTTGCAAACACAGATTTGTAAGTAACAATGACAATTTAATTTTATCATACTTAATACTCAAAAGTAATTGAATATAAATTAAATAAATTTGTAATTAAGGAATTAAATTAATATTTGATAATATAGTATTATCATATTGATATGGTTGTCTACAATCATTCATTTCTCAATTGTATACACTTGTTCTGCAAATAGCCATACAACATAAACGGACGCAATATATGCATTGCAACATAATCATAATCTCGTCGATCTTCACGTCTAATCGCAACTTTGTGTTAATACCACAATTTCATTGCTGTGTCTGATGTTGCTGATGCTGCTCGAATGTTTCTACACGCCGTTGGTGGTTTTCTCACCATGCATATGTCAGGCTTACATATTGTGTATCCGTGCAATGCCATGCCCCTGCCATGCTATATCAAAAACAACGATGGTGTTTTATTTTATGAACACTTTGGTGGCTTATTAATCGACCCAGTCTGCACTTTTGCATGACGACAATCAATTCATATATATTTTGTTGTTTGTTTCATTGCTTACGTTCGCATAGTTGTAGTTATTGGGTTTTCTTTTTTTTTTTGGTGTAGTTGTGTTGTCTCCCCACTTGTGCCTATACAATTACAGTACATGATTGCCGATAACGTTCAACATGTTTGTCATTTGGACTACTCAGTTTATGAAGAAGCTAGCAGCACCATTAGCTGCACAAGGAGGTGAAGTAGGAGTAGTTAGGAAACAAACTTTATAATCAAGTCTTTTTCATGAATGCATAAAATTGTTGTTGTAAATTTCATTGACATGATTTGTGTGGCTTTTTTTCATTCTATGCTGGAATTTTTTGCCTGCGACAGTTTGTCTGGCTATGTTATACTTAAGCTTTATTGGGTCTGTGCAGTTTGCAGCAAAAAGTTAATATAAACGGGCATATTTTCTCGGTTTTGTGCTTATTTTTTTCTGATTATTATCAACACTTTGCAGTTTTAAACGCCATTTCATTTGTTCACGCAGCATTGTTGCGAGATCAACATTGACTTTAAAAATGACAACAACAGCATGGCTACAACAAGAAGAAGCTTAAATAACAACGTTTTTATTGCAGTGTTACAAATTGTTCAGTGTGCGCTTAAATGTTTTATTTGACTTTTGATGCTTCTTTGTGCTTAAATGTGTGGTGACAAGATTAGCATCACAGTGTGGTGGGTAAGGTATAAAATTGGCGGTTGATTTGTATGTTTGTCAAAATAAAGTAGCAAGTTTAAAAAATTTGTACGTAAATGAAACAATTTGATTTATATCTTTTAATCGATTTTACGTGTTGTTATTAGATGTTTAATCAAATGTTGATATTAAAATAATTTTTAATTACTAATATTTCTTTAAATATTATTATTATTCAAATATATTAATATTTCGTTTCTTCTTATACTATAATCTGCATAATTAAGTATGTTTGAACTTTGAAGAAATTAATATATTTAAACTTTATTTATTATATAATAGAGTTGCATTAAAACCCATAATATGAATAATGGTTGAATGGATTTTGTACAATATATCATAAGTCGTAAAATACAAACAAGGCTAATTAAATTAAATGAAATAATGCAGAAAATTAAATGAAGCTGTTACAATCGACGTAATAGACGTGATATCAGCTGATAGCCTTGCTCTTGACTGATTGTATTAGCATAATATACATGAAAGAGGAGGTTTCTTTTGGTATAGATACTTTTTTCAATATAATAACATTAAAGCAATTGATAATTAATCTGTCTGTAAATATCCATTTTTTACTGAACTTTATTGGACAAATCACCACGCGAGAGCTTACTTCTGAGTTTATTCATTATTGATATATATTTAATATAACTGTCTTATAAACTTTAGTAAGGTGTGTAAAGTACAGTAAAGAAGACACAGTGTCTAGTGATTTTTATGAACTTGTAATATGCTATAGTTGTACTTTTTCAAAAATTAAAAAATTGGAATGTCACCGTTCAAGACGCAAATACGGACCACTAATTTTAAGATATTCAAAAAAGTTGTGAAAAATCAGAGTTGTAGTATGTAGTCTTTGAAAATTTTACATTATGTCAAAATAATTTAAAAGACTTTTACCTTATTTCATCAAATTGCGTTTGGTCTTTCTACTTTGATATTCAATCATATATTTTTGCATATTGTTATATGATGGATTTAAGACTTAAAAATATACTAAAATGTTAACTAATAAATATATTACTATATGGAATCTTAAGTTCATAAAATTTGTTTAAAAAATTATTATACCTTGTACATATTCTTAGTACAGCTTTTTAAAATATATTTCTACTTCTTGATTTTTAATCAAATTAATTAATTACAATTTATACTTTCCACCACTAAACTACATAAATTCCACGTTATTTTTTTTATATGTTTATATTGAAATATACAAACATCTTAAGTTGCTTTAAATATTAAGAAAAATAAAAAATACAAATACAAATTTGCCTTATAACCGAAACAAGTTCCCAGCACTTGACACTAAAGTATTCATCCCATTATTCCACATGGTAGGAAAATAAACACATTTCAAGGAGCGTAAAAAAATATGTAAACATCCGCTGTTTTAACACTTCTGCGATAACTGCTTGATCGTGTTACGATTCACATTTTTAAGGAATTGTTACAATGTTGAAGTATATAATATGTGACGTACTACAAAACATAACTATAGTTGGATTTTTCCATAAAAAAATCCAAAAATTCGTTAATAAAATATAGAAATAATAAACGAACATTAAATCAAAAGCGGAAGTTTCATTAGTAATTAAATTTATTGCTCGCTTTATTAATAAATTTTTATTTATACTATTATTCTATAACAAAACTGTAACAAAATCCATATCAAATAATGCTTCCAATGTTCTTCCGTTTATAATTTTTTATCCGAATATAAACATAAGATCCCCACACAATAATCACTTGACGATCACTCATAATCCGATCATATATTTCCAAACTAATGAACCTACTTAACGGACTAAAGAATTGACTGGTCAGCTATATAAATTGAAATTACAGTGACGGACTCTTAAAAAATTTATGGAAAAAAATTTCATGAAATATGTTTTGTTATAGAAATGTATGAAAAGATTCATCATTAAATTATTCTGTTAAATTATAGAAAATTAATTTTTTTGTAATAATTAGTTAATTGAAATTTTTTTTTTGATCTTTTAACAAGCAATTTCAATCAAAAGCAATTTTAAATTATTTTTAATTAAAAACATCGTTACTCATATTTGATAACTCCCCATCATGATAAATTCGCTACTGTGCTTGTTGCATAAAACAAAGTTAAGAAGTTTTATTAATTCCCCATCAATGAACTTCCACATTATTGTAAATACTTCATTCAGTATTAAGACGAGCTTAAAAATTGAAACTGCTAAAGTTGTTCTTATGTTCGTTTAATGTTTATTTTGTTTTATTCACTTTTTATAGATCCACAAACCATTTCGAAGAGGCAAAGTACAAAAAAAATCTTATTATTAAAAAAAATTAATTGCCACCCACATAGAAGTATCTTTGTGTATCCATAATTACTGTTTTCTTGCCTAATTTAATGTGACATAAATAACTTTAATAATTTTCATACGAAAGAAATCATGGAAGAGAAAATTTTACGCATACATCGTTAAATTCAATGTCCTTGAATTTTTTTATTTTTTTTTTAATTTTTGAGAATCTTTACAAAATTTTTAAACGTTTTTATAAACTAACAAGAATAGTCTGTATTAAGTGTGTTCACGATCTATGGCTTGTTTGAGTTTAAACTGTGATGAAGACGTAAAGAAATTTTTAAGTATATTATTATTTTTGTAGAATTATAAAATAAAAGAGGGACGTTATTTAGTTATGTATTAAAATATAAAATAAAGTATAAATTCCCATCAATAAACTTAATGGTTAAATTGAAATAAGAAAATTACAAACACTATAATCATTTCAATTTCATAAAGTGTACCCTTTTCATATACTATCCATATAACAGAATGTATTTCTCTAACTAACTTGTAAAATAATATAATAATGAACACAACAGTAGTTTATGCGTTGTTAATTTTTGAGGAAAATATATGGTGTTATTTTATTTAATTTTATATAGTTTATGCCTTGCTAATTTTGAGGAAAATATGGTATTATTTTATTTAATTTTCATTTATTCACATGTGCAGCTTGTGTTCAAACTTATTCCCCCTTCAGTGCGCCCAAGTATCTTTTGTCATTATTAAGTGTCGCAAAAAGTAGACAAAATTGTAATTTGATATTTTGTTTCCAGTAATATTTTTCCTTTTGTTTTTAATAAGCTTCAATATATAATACATACGTCCAGTGCATTTTGTTAATATAGTTTTTGTTTACTTCTATATACTTGTATTTTCATTTACTCGATGTATGTAAGTTGGTTCTTTGTATATTTTAAGGTTAGGTTCAAGTTTAGTTGGCTTTAAGGGTAAAAATTATCGATTATTCCTTCGTTAAAATTGACTAAGTTAAGTTAAATATTTTTCTTTTTACTTTGTTGTTTTTTTTTTGTTTAAGGATGTGGTTTATGTGGCATTTTGATTCCTGATTTTAATATAAAAATTTGTGTATTCAAATGTAAATTTATTTTAATGCAATACAAATATTTGTCTTTATTGGTATTTCAAGAGTTGACTTTTGTTTGTAAAATGAGTATATAAAAAATATATAATAAAAACAATCTTTGATGATTTAACGATTTCCTAAATTCAAAACATTCCATGATTAAAAATTTTATTTTAAGGTTTTTGGGTCCTACATATATCTATTGTACATAACTTATATATCAACATTAGATACTATTACTGTTACAGCACTTTTAATGATGACATCATATCATTAATTTAATTTTACTATTCAAAAATATTTTAAAATTAAGAAAATTTATAAAATTTTTGTTTAAAGCATGAAACATAAAATATTTTTTATATATATATATATAGCATGTATTTATAACCGTTTATATATCAGCGACACTCATCTATTTCACTTTTGGGTACATTTGAGACTCAAACCGATTAGAATTTATAGAATTCAGCTCTCAGAAGAGCCTAATATTGTAATTTAGAAATAGTAGTACAAAATTTGAATGCTCTAAAAATAAGTATGATATGATATTTATATATAGCTAAATCATGATTTAAATGTTTGGGCGATAAAAGAAAAAATTGAAAAAAGGACAAAAACTCACAAAAGACTATTGGGAAACCATGCAAAAAGCTGTTAGAAAAAAAATGGATTCAATGATCTATGTAGATGCAGTGCACTGGAACTTATGATATTATATGATAAGCATTTGATTCCGTATAAGGTAATAAAGGTTTTCTTTCCAATGCAGTTTCAAACACACTGTCTACACTAAGTGGAGAAGATATTAAAATATATACAGATTTGCCGGCAGTACTCTGCTGGTTGATACTACTATATCAACCATATTTACTTTATATTTATATAATCAAGGATTATTTGTCATTTCTGTGATGTAGTTGCTGAAACGCTTAAACACATACGCTATCCTTTTTATCTTGGTGCCATACTATAATCCTTATATAGAATATGGAACAGAACAATATCAATCGAGCTTAAGACTTCATTAAAAGCCAAAGGATCGATTAAAACCACTGTAGTTAGCATAATAAATTATCGTAGTGTATAGTATTCCCTACATAGTACGAGTTATAATGAATATTAAATATTTTTAAATTTTGTTAAATGATCAATATCGATATTTAAAATATGGGAATACACAGGGGGAGTAAGCACTACTAAAACATTGCCTAAAAAATATATTTTCTAATATATTCTTTCCTTGGTAAACCGAATTTTTTTAATAAAATATTCGATATGGCTGAATTTCAATTAAAAAAGTATTGAATGCAATATTTATCACGTGAATGAAATACTACTTTTTATTTATCAAAATACTTCTATGTGAATGTACTACTGGAAACCTCAATGCTAACATTTAATAAATTTGAAGCAGATATGTATAATGTTTTTTTTTAATATTTGTTTAGAACCACATATGTCCACAAGGCAACATCCTTTTTGCAGTATAAATAAAAATCCTTAAGAAATGCATCAATGAAATCATCATATTCTCTTAATGATCAGCTCTCAAAGGACATAGGACATTTGCTGGTTGGTATGCGACGAGCAGTCATAACGTGGTTATTTCAAATTTATCGTGTTATCTATGTCGGCAGATCTTAATGAAAGTAAAACAGTTTACCAAATTTAATTTTCAATTCCTTGCCTTTGCCTTTGTAGTGTTTTCAAATATTTAAATAAGTTTATTTGTTTTAACGGAAATGCAGATGGCATATCCGCACCCATGTTTACATTTGGAAATGTGCATTAGGCAAGAAGGTTCAGAGAAAGTCAAGGATGCTCCTTGTGTATATTACAAGCGCATCAATTCTATCGCATGTGCACTTTAATGATTGACATTTAAAAGCAGAAACATAACTGAAATTATATATTTGAATACAAACCCAAAAAAAAGAAAAGAAACAAAAACTAAAAACTGAAAACTAATCGATCTATTATTGCAGACATAGTTACAAGTGCTTTCCTATTGACAGCTTTTAGTACCGACCGAATGCATTAACATCAGGAGTAAGGCTTTCATTGCATTCACAAACATTTCAAAATTACATAAATATTTTAAATGTTTTTAGTAAAAGTCACAAAATTTAAAAATTTCAAAATTGCAAATATTCATTTAGTTTTTCCATGTTAAACTAATATTTGCGCAACCCTGACACTAATCATTGGAAGATGTGCATGTGAGTAAGTTTTCGGCATTTGAGTTTGTTCTTCTTGTAATTGTCAAACGTTGTCACCTTGTCGCAAAGTAATGTCATCTCCATGTAATTTCATTAATTTATGCATTTCAAAATGAAACGTTTAAAAAATTTAAATTAATTATTAAATATTATTTTGAATTTTCCGCGCTTCTTGCTCTTTTGAAATTTTACTTGAAATACGAATAAATAATAAATAATAATTAATTATTAAAATGTTTAAAAATAATTTAATTACTCGATTTTATTTTTATATTCGTACAAGTATTTTGTAACACAGATATATTTTTTTTGTTTTGAATATATTTATATATGCATTGAAAATGTATATATCTATTTACCATATGTACGTATGTAGATTTGTAGTTTGAATGGTATAAATATATATTTTTTTTGGTTTAAATTTACTTACTCTTTGTGCTCTGCTGCCCGATCGCGCTGTCTGCGATTTTTGAACCAATTGGAAACCTGTAAAATTACATTAAGAATACAAAAGGAAATTTATTTCAAAGATGAATAAATTAGGTTGAAAATGACGAATGATCTTTAATGAGTTAATATTTTTGAATTATTTTTCAACTTTTTATTATGATTAATAGCAATAAGACTTAAATTATTTATCTTTTAGTTTTTAAAAGTTTAAGATTCTTTGCTTTTATTATGTTTAATATTTAATTTTATACGAGTGTATAAAAATATTTCAAATAAAATATTTATTAATTTAATTTGTTGGTTACAAATATGAAAAGGCATGGGAGGCAAAGAGAAAGCCATATTCATATGAAATATATGGATAAGTTATAAGTTATATATTAAATATTGTACTATATGTATGTATATTACGTAGAAGAGAGAATTAAATATTTTAAAAATTTTTTAATAATTTATTGTTTTAATGACCAAAAAATTTATTAAAAATAATTTTTTTTTTTCAGGCTAATTGGACAATAGTTAAATAATAAACTTTTTAAAAATATTTATTTGTAGGGTTTTCGAATAACAAAGAAAGAAATAAAGGACAAATACAAAAAACCCCTCTTGCTATTCGAAAACCCTCTAAATTTTAAATAAAGCTTCTTTGTTACCATACAAAGAAAGTATAGCTTTCCAGTAACATTAGTACTTTATTCAAAATATTTATTTGTTTTATTTTTATCGATATAAATCTATAATCTAAATAATCTAAGCTATAAACTATAGTCGAAATATCGGTAAAAATAACACAAATAAATATTTCTAAAAAGTTTATTATTTAACTGTTGACCAATTAGCCTATAAATTTTTTAAAATTAATCGTTTTTTTGTTTTATATTACTTTAAATAATATGAAAAATATTTAAATAGAAACTTTCTTTTATTTCAGTCTAAAATTTGTAGACCAATTTTAGTGTTATTAATTAGTAATAACTCAAGGTTAATAAACCTATTAATATCAATTTTTTCCACTACAATATTTTCCAATTTTTAATCACAATAACTTTAGTTCCATAATTCTTTGACCCAAAAATATTTTGCTGCAGAGAGAAAGAGAGAGAGAGAGAGAGAGAGCATTAAGAATATCTTTTTTAGTCTTGACGCTTAAAAGGTAAATATCAAGCCTGAAGGCTTCGTAATATAAAAGCAGAATTATATGTACCACATATCTCGAATTTTCGAATAATGCTCTTGCGTTTGTGTAGTCATACTAAAATTTGTACATTTTTGTTAAAAAAACACAGTAGATAGGTCGCTGTAAAGCAGGACTGTCCAGACCAGATGCGTTCGCGGGTCAATACCAATCACTGTACAGATTGGAGGGTCGCAAAAAAGAAATACATGAGTTCAACGTTGTTTTCGACAAAAATAAAAACACGGTTTTAATGTTAAATTTAATTTTAATTATTTATCAATTTAAATTTATTCACTTGGTATACTCTAAAAATAAAATAGTGTGGTTTTACAAGTACACAAGAAGAAAATTCGCGTAATTGTAGTAGATTAAAAATATGTCGCGGGCCGCGCAAATATTAACCACATCTTTACCTACAAGGATATATTAGATATCTAATTAAAGGATATTTCACATATTCATATTAACATATATAACATATTAAAATTAGAATATTGAAAATGCAATATATGTTTTTTTTCGTTTCTTGGACGAAGGTATTATTTTTGGATTTATGTCTCATAGGCTCAAAGCACCCATATCTAAAAGTGTTATACCGTTAAAATTTTACAAAATATTTTTAATATAATGTAATATTGAAACTAGAATTTTTTAATGAATAAAAAAATGTGTGAAAAAAATAAAATTGTTATTCGCTGGACATTTACCAATCACAAATAAAAATTGTACAATACATTGTGACCGAAAAGTTTCCGGAAATTTTAAATAAAACGCAAAATTCTTAATCTTCATCAATATTTATTTTATCTCCTTCAAA
>NC_051847.1:6320371-6332642 GCF_002237135.1 Teleopsis dalmanni
CGACTGCCAGCACGACGAGGAGTAGTGCCAGTTCGGGAACAAGAATGGGAACGGAGTTGATATGTTATGATTTGGCAGATGTAAACGACGACTTTTGTTGTGCTGTCACAACAATTTGCGTATGAGGCGAAATTTGAATCAACGGTGATAAGAATTTGTTTCAGTTTAGCGCTGCTGGTGATGCTAAATTTGTTAAATGCTGACAAATTTACTTTTCAGGAATGTGGGTATTATGATTTCCGAAGTCGTTTCAATTCATAATTCTATTCATAATTCATAGGGGAAAGAGCATTATTTGTGGGAATTAAATGTGGGAGGGATTCTTAAAGATCATGTATAAAGTTTTTGAATGCGTAATTACTTGAGAATATCCGTTTTCTTTATCGTATCGGTAGGTAGAACCTATAAGACACACATTTTATTCATATGGATGATATGCTTTTCTGAATGCATATCTTTGACCCACCTCAACCTGCGCAACAATCTCAACGAATGGAATCCTCTACTTTTGTAACGAAGGAGATAGAATTTATTATTTTATGTATATCCTATGTAAAGCATCCCACCTCCTCATCACAAAAAAAAAATTGCTAAATATATCGTCAATAATTATTGACTTCTAAATCACATTTTCATTACTTAGGTAATCTGGTTTTGATATTTTTACAATTATAAAAATCACACTCAAACTTTTAGGATTGAATTTATTTTATTTCTTTGCTCATCAATATGAAAAACACCATTAATAATTTTAGTAACGAATGCAATAAATAAATATTTATTATTTTCTTTTTAATTTAATGAGTTAGAAAGTGTGAATTGTGAATTATTGCTGAACGACCTGACAAAACAAAACAAATTTGCACCAGAGAAGGCGGCATTGGTTGGGTTCCAAGATTAAAAGCAATTCAAGCAACTAAAAAAATGATCCACTACGCACTCAATATGGCTGAGTAAATCTGACAATAATTAGAGGCGGAGGAGTAGATTTTTAAAAAAGGTTCAAAAATTATTTTGTGGAATATATAATATTCCTCATTTTATATAATCTCCAACTAGACAACTTTTTAGGTTTTGCTATCTTCAGAAATCTCTAGTAGATTCATGTTTTAATCACGATCGTAGCATTTATGTCGTTAGCGAGGTAATAGTATTGATCAAAATATAGTATTTAGTTTTCCGATTAATGGTTGTACCCAGACTGAACGTGTTTAGTACGCCCATCGCAGCATTTGTTACACGAGTATATATAGTATAATAGGGAAGTGAGAAGCGCATCCATTGTACATACTTTTGAATAGTTTATTAGCATAATTATAGCCAATTTTTTGGCCTCAAGGTGTTAAATTATGCCAAAAAGTTTTTCATTTTTTCGCTTTTTCACTCATTCATTTCTTCAATTTATTCAGCTGCCATCCAATCGCTTTTCCATAGCAAGTGCGCAGTCAACGGATGGCGTATGAGTTGGGATTTGCTTGGTTGTCTGCCAACATTTTCAGAGCGGAGTGGTTGGGTTGGTCTAATGCCATGCACACGTCGCGAGTTGCAGGCGAAGGGTACTCACATGCATTTTGACAGCTTTCAACTGATTTATGTGCAGATGATTGAGGATATTTGTCAGTATTAAATTGGCCTTTATTAATGCAATTCATCAATTTGTGTGTTAAATGGTTTTTTAATTAACCGCACTTGGCAGTTCCCTGGTCGTAAATACCATAAAGAAGAACGCGTGGGTCCAAACACGATATCGCGGAAGAAAGGATAGGCGTTTTGCAAACTTCAAAGGAACATTGTATGTATTTAGTAGTTGAAATGTGCAAATTGAATTTAGTTGAAGAGTGCAGCCAGAAATTTGCGAGATAATGAACCTAAAGGTAATATTTCATAATAATTATAATTATTTATTGCTTTTTGTTTATGCAAAATACTTTCCTGTTTTAATATATTCATATATCACATTTTCTTTTATAAACATTCAATACGCATATAAAGAATTAAATCTTCTAAATTTACTTTTAGCTAATAGATTAATAATACAGCCATTTCAACCTTCTTCTTAGAGCAAGTTTTTATTTAATCCCAACGGTGAAAAATAACTTTCGTCTGTTATGGAATAAGATCTTGAATAAATAAAAACATACCAATGCTAGGGATTCGTTTAGAATCTTTTAAACAACATTTTAAATATATAATAAATGTCTATAAAGACCTAAATATACTGTTGGTGAAGAAAGAAAACCAACCCATTCCCAAAAATATATTATATGCTTAACCAATCACCAAAACACACAGAATTTGTTAGCGGCCCTATCTGTGAGGAGCTTGAAACTTAAAAAAAAAGCGCTGTGGACTTGATCTAATACACATAACAGAGAACTAATCTAATTTACAATAACTAAGTGATATCCTCTACTGTTTTAAGGCAAAGGTGTAGCAACAATGGTCGGAACATTTGTTAGTTTTAGTAATAAGAGAGAATAAAAACGATAATGTAGGAATCTTTACTTCCTAACATAAGGAACCAAACCAAGTTACTGACTATGTATATTTAAATATTATTTAGCAGTTTAACTTAATGGTTTAAGAGGTCTACCTGGAATTTTAGAAACGCCGGTAGTATCAAACCGTACCTAAACAGTTTAGCTGCCTCTTCTTAAACGTTTTGAATTTAGAAGCCCCCTTCTGATTCTTCTAGAATCTTATTCAAGAACAAGCTTTTCTATATTCACTCACTCTCACAATAGAGTCCTGATTTTTTTTAAAAATTTCCTGAAGTTCTTCACAACAATGGCACACCTTGCAGAAAGATAGCTGCTTCGTTCATTTCATCACAATTAAATGGATTTGTATAAAGGATATCAGAATGATTTTTTTTTTGCATTTGTTTGTTGTTTGTTTTATCAGAAAATGTATCAGTTTCAATTTTATCAAAAAATAAAATCAAATATAATTTAAAAACTCAACATAATACTCGGCGGAAAATCTTAAAGGAAAAATCTAAATGCATCAAATGTATTTCAATCTGGCAGAGATGAAAATTAAGCAAAACAAACAAACAAATTATGGATATTTCGCATATAACATATACATTCCCATTCCTATTCCAACTTAACATTTCGCATTTCGATAATTAACACGCATAAGCGGTAAAGCGACCGCCTACTTAGTCCATTTCAAAAAGGTTTAAGGCAAAGGCCTTTATGCTTGGCCAAGTAATCGAACTGAAACAGACAGACAAGCAACCGACGGACGGACTAATTCCGAAGATTGATTTATAAATTCGATTTAAAGTCTATCAGTAGCAACAACAACCACAGACAGTCAGACAGACAGACAGACAGACAGACACACACGCTACGAGAAATGCAAACGTAGACTTGGTGACTCTGCCGCTCAATCCAAATTGCGCCTGTCAGCGAGTACCGGCCAATGCAAATCATTGCGTGGTTTAAGAGGATCAATGAGCAATGAGGCGCCTGCAGTATTTTCATATTATTCTTTCCACTCTTCGACTGCATTGTCTGCACTTTACTTTACTTTACTTTCAAATACTTTTGATTTTTATCTGAGCAGCACATCCTTGAACTAATTCCCATCCTTTGTAATATGTTTCCTTTGCAAATCAGTGAGTTATGTTACCTGTGCTATAATTCGAGTGCACAACTCTCTATAGACACAAATGCAAGTAAGGACTTTTAAGGACGGCAGCACATCATTGTTTGCTTAGAAATTAAAGCGGAAAATTGCATTATTCGAATTTAGTTAACATGTCCATTTAGAAGGTAACCAAATCTATAATGAATGACTAATGAGACTAGTAAGTCACACTTCACCAAAACGCTAATTATGCCATTATAATTATTTACCTATCATTACTTTTTGGATCTGTGCTAATAAATGAGATAAGTAATTAAAATGCGACTTCTCAGACTGATATTTAACAAACAAAAGCAAACTAAGGAGTTTTATTATGGAAAGATATAATATGTGTTAATGAAGACCATTTATATTTACAAACTCAATTTATATAAAAAGTAAGGCACTATTAAAACTTTTATCTTCATGTTCCATGCTCTATCCCCACCCCCAGCACAGATTACAAGTTAATGAAACCTGCTTAACATTAAGAGCACTGAAACATTTCTAATCGGGACTCCTTTGATGTTACCTATTGGACAATAAAAAAGGATCCGCGTTTTGTTTTTTTCACTAGATAGTGCTGGCACCCATACCCATCTGGCAACACTAATCCAATGACGTCAAATCTTGTTATAAAGAGACATTATAGGCTATATTTTATAGTGAGGGCATAGTTTGATTTGAAAATAAGTAAAATATATGACGAAATACGGTATATGATGTTTTATTACTATAAAAAAGTGATCCTCTCTGTACAGCTCACAGAGAGGATGCTGTGAATGAACGCCGGACCCTAGTCTGTTCGATTCTGGTAACTTTGATGTTGAAGATGAACCTCGTTTTTGTTGGACAATCACTAATACTTGAAATACTTGAAAAAGACATTGATTTAAATGATATCAACATATTATAACATATCACAATCACAAGAAACAATGAAGATTACTCTGAAGAAACAGTTAGAGTTATAGAGTTAGAGCAATTTCTCTTATCTAAATAACGGGATTGCCGACATTATGAAAAGTAGTATACGTAGAAGTACGCGTTCTTAAAAAAATAAAATCGTTCCGTTTCGCAAATTTACAGATTTAAATGATACAAATTAAGCTAAACAGAATTGATTTCATTATAATTAAATTAAACTGTTCCCACTATTACAAGAGCAGCAATAATATTTGCTAAACTAGCTGCAGTCTTCAATACACGCGCACTTTGCCTTTAGAAACTAACTAATTTAATCATATTTTTAAATATTAATTTTTTTGCCGAATGCAATGCGTCTTATGGCGAAAAAAAACTTATTTATAAGTTCGAAGGGTTTCAACAGTAATGGTGCGTATTTTTTTTGCAATGCAGTATAATAGAATTTATCAGTAATATTTATTTCTTGTTTTAGTGTTATTAATATTATGATTTTAATGTTATTTTGTTCTTATATTCGTAAAAAACAAAACGCAATCTTATTATATATTTATTTATTAATAACTAAAAATAAATACGTAAACTCTTAAATTGAACTGCACCCAATATTGCAAAGCAAACCAACCAAATGTTTGCAACATGGTTGTTGTCTCTGATACATAGTCGCGGTCGGCAACATTTTAAGCAGGGTGTTGGACAATATGACCAACAGCTTTCAAACTGTATTCGTAGTGCTATTTTTTAAAATTAAAAAAAATTTCAAGAATTTAAACATAATTTATTAGTTTTTGCTTACGCAACGTTCAGAATTGTTAAAATTTAAATGACGAAACCAAAACGATCAGAGCTTTTTTCACGTTTTTTTCTGTATTTTTGAATACAAAAGAAATGCATGCTTGTAAATGGCGTAATATAATAAACCCCTATTTCGGTGGTACGACGCCACCTCATAAATGTTAGTGAGGTGGACGATTCAACCTTGACTTAATAGTCCAATTGGTTTTCTGGTGTTTATTTTCAAAAACGTTAAGGAAAAGTTCTATTGCTAAACATTCAATCGTTATTACATCGATCGTGTTTCAAATATACAACTGTAAAAAAAAAATAAGTACAATTAGACATACCATTAACCATGACTCAGAAAACGACACGAAAACGTTAAGCGAGATCATATCTTCAAATAGTCAGGCAACTACATAATCATTCCAATTTTGAAACACTACATTCAAGTTGGTTCCATACAATAAGGTCTCATATCTGAAAGAACTAAAATAAACAAAACTACTTTCGCTTAAATACTTGAACATGATCGATTCGACATATTTACAAAAATGAGTATCTGAAATTTATACGTAATATTTGAGCATTTTTGGAAGATATCAGTTTGATAGAGTATATGAGTATTTTTAAAAGCTTTTAGCAAAACAGAACTGAAATGGCTGATTTCTTAATTGAATTAGTTCATATTATTGGACATGAATAGTCCAATAAAAAAAGGATTCATGTCAAAAGAACACACTTAATATAATGCGTATATAAAGCACAAATAAACTGTATTCTGAAATATGTACGTGCCATTACTTAAGTCGGAGTTCCTTCATTTAACTATATTAACACAAAATAATTCACACTTTCAATTTAAAATTAGTAAACCCTTTATATAAAAAATATTATTACACATTATTAGTACTGTAATACAGTTCATTTGTGCTTTATATAAGCATTATATTAAGTGTTTTTTTTGACATGAATAGTCCAATAAAAGAAGTATTCATGTCAAAAAAAAAAACACTTAATATAACGCGTATGTAACGCACAAGTGAACTGTATTCTGAAATATGTACTAGCATTACTTAAGGCGGAGTTTCTTCATTTAACTATATTAAACAAAATATTTCACACTTTCAATTTAAAATTAGTAAACCTTTTATATATCTAAATATTATTACACATTATTAGTACTGTAATATAGTTCATTTGTGCTTTATATATGCATTATATTAAGCGTTTTCTTTTGACATGAATACTTGTTTTATTGGACTATTCATGTAAAAAAAAACACTTCATATAATGCGTATATAAAGAACAAATGAACTATATTACAGTACTAATAATGTGTAATAATATTAAGGTATATAAAACGTTTACTAATTTTAAATTAAAAGTGTGAAATATTTTGTGTTAATATAGCTAAATGAAGGAACTCCGCCTTAAGTAATGCCAGTACATATTTCAGAATACAGTTCACTTGTGCTTTATATACGCATTATATTCACTGTTCTTTTTTGATATGAATAATCCAATAAAACAAATATTCAAAATTTTAAACTTTATGGTTGATAAATACATATAAATATAAAAATACCTGCAGATAATTTTATGAAAAAGTTTTTTTATAGAAATATATATAAATTGAATGAAAAAAGTTATTGGTGAGCATTTTATACTGTATTTGAATTTATATAAAAGTGAACATTTTTCAGTTCAGTTCTTTAGAAAGCAATACGAGATTGTCAATAAAATCGTTTATATAATTTTTTTCAAATTTTCAAACATCACTAGTAAATGCTAAATTATCAGTATTTATGTGTTTTATTTTTCTTGTCATGTTTTGTATATATTCGTGTATTGTATTTTTTAATGAACATAATACAAAAATTATAAAATCATTAACAAATAATTAACGAATGAGTTTTTCACAATTATTAACCCGTCAGTCATCTTCACAACTTTTATTAAAGAACTTACTTCTTTAAAATATTTTAATTTAATAGCAACAATTATAAATAATAAACAAACTCCCATGTTTTCGGAACGAATTTTTTCATTTTCTTTCAAAAATCATTCATATTACTTCAGTTTTAAGATTTGACACCATTGTCATGCGAGTAGCTTATTCCTTAAGTAGTTTCAGTAAAGCGGATGAATTTTTTCGAGTTTTATTTTTGTTTTGCATGTTAATTTTTAAGCAACACGTGTTCTATTGAAGCATTCATGTCAAAAGAATACACTTATTTTATGAAAGTTATTACTTTCATGTTAGAACAAAAGTAATAAATGAATGAAAAAACTATTCAGTTTTTGGATAGTTAATAATTTAATATTTTTTAACTTAATAATTATTTTTGAATCAATAATGCTGCCTATTGTAATACGTAGTATTGTAAAAGCATAACATATTTCTTAACGCCGTTGTTATGTATTTATTCATAATATTTAAGTGTGGCATCACTGCTCATTGCATACTCTCGTAAATTTCTCTCACAAATATTGACGGCTAAATGTCAAAAGTAGCATACGACAGAAATATTACATTCGCTTGCTCCGCCGTTTTAGAAAGCCGTTTAAATTTGTCGGGATTTTTGTGTTTATTTAGTTTAAGTAAAAAATTTTTAAAAATTCATATTCGTTAATTAATAAATAAGTGAATAAGAAGAAAGGTAAACTTTATTCCTTTCTGCAAATAACATAAAAAAACCTCATTGCGTCGCAAAAAATTACGTCAAAAATATAAATTCCGAGGTGTCGCATGTTAATGACGGTCGGCATTAATATCAAATCAGTTCAATGAGTGAGGGGAGATATTTAAATAATATGCCAAAATAGTGCTAAATATATAAAATAAAAAACGTAACGTTTGCTGAACAAAATCCAAAAATCTGAAAAAAAAATGTGTAAATCGCAGACAGACAACCCGTAGTTGATTACTTTGTGAAAGTTTTTTGTTGCTATTTTCCTACTTTCTGAGATTGCTGCCTTGATTTGTTACGAATTCGTAACTGCTCTCTTCTTCCTGCTGCTGTAATCATATGTTTTGTTGTATTTTCTTGTGGCATTCAATTCAGTAATTTTGTTGCTCGTGTGCTTGCTTGTGAAACAAGTAAACTTCCCCTTACGCTTAACAATTCTTCCTCACATTCTTAACTACATTGTTTTTGGCTAGCTTTTGTTTTTGTATGCAAAGTTTGTTTAATTTTTTTTTGCTAGTGAGAAGCATGTCTTAATATCAGTAACAGTGTTGCATTTAGTGAAAGGTATATGGTATAAATACCTTTATTATACAAAATTAAATGCGATCAGTTGCATATGATCGTACAGAATTCGACTAAAATACTGAAACTTCAACATATGGTTGAAGTTTCAAAATTAATTTACCATATACTTTGTTTGATATATCAATATGACAAAGTAATTATCCTACGTATTTATGATAAATTATTTGCAATATAAATTTAGGTATTTGTTAACTACGCAAGTATATTAGAAATTGTTTAATGTTCATACATTAATGTTTATTGTTTTTCTGACATATGTTTTATATATTGCGTGCTTATAATATTATTTATTTAGTTGAAATCTGTTAAAGCATCTATTAATTTTATGTTGTCAAATTTCACTTGTTAAAAAGCAACATCGTAACAACCACTATGCTCTCAAATCCAAGTACTTTTTGTTTGTAAATTTTATTTTACGTGTACTCAGTGACGCAATAGAAAGCATACTGCCTTATTTTGTGATATAAGAATATATACGTCAAAGCGTTTTATTGTATATATGTATGTATAATTTTATTATTTTCTGCTTATACTTTAAACATATTTATTATAATATATTAATGTATAAAACGTATAAAAGTACGTATTTAAAATTAATATGTTGGTCTTCTACGTACAGTGAGAAATAAGGCAGTGAACAGAATAGCACACACCTTGGCATAGTTGAATAAAAATAAAAAAGAGCAACATGCGAGAGGCGGCGTAGCTAACGTCATAGACAACATGTGAATGTGTTTGAGGTCGTATCCAATTGTCATTAGAAAATACGTCTCAAACCAATTTAAAACATAATATCAAATATATAATAATGAGAGTATGTAAAAAAGTTTTCTTAGAACTTAATTTTGCTATAACCAACAGTTATAGTAAAATGAATTATTAATAAATATATGCTTCTTAATAAAATTTACCTATTTTACTGGCTAATTTACATCGTGTGCAAGAGGGCATTTCTGATAATGTGAACGTGTGTATATGTATGTGTGTGTGTATGTGAGAAGTAGAAGGTGAGATGCAAACATATGCCGAAGTGGAATTGCAAATTTGGCAGCCGCAGCAACGAATTGAGTGGAATTTTTTGTGTTTATTGTTGGCAAAGCGTTCAAGTGTAATAGCATTATTTGGAATAAATTAGCGCATTTAGCGTTTTGTGTTGAATATAAAAAAAAATCGAAAAAAAGAAATATGTTTTATTTTTTTTAAAAATAATATGTGAAAAAATGTATTTTAGTTATTTAAAAATTCAATTCAATGGAAAGTGTGCTTAATTAGTTGAGAAAAGAGAAAAAAAAGTGACTTAAATTATAAAGTATAATTTGGCTATTTTATTTTTGAACGGAGCTTTAAATTCTTTAATTTCATTTGAAAATTGTGTGCAATTTTATATTGCACGAAAAGCATTAAAATTTTTAATACATCGAATCAACCAAATCGCCTCAATTGTAAGGTTGCAGTGGGCTCAACTGTTGTCAGCTGCCCAAAAAAACCTTATAATAAAGTACCAAAATCACAATTAGTGCCTCAAGCCACAACGATTGAAGGATTTTTAGACAATCGTGTCGGCAGCATCGGTGGTGGATCTGTGAACGTTGGTAGCGGTGCTACTGCTTTTGCTGGTGCAATTGGTTTTAATTACAAACGAAGTGGCGCTGGTGAAGGTGTTACTGGCGGATTTGCTGCGGCAACCGCAACAAAACGTGGAACAAAATTACATCAACAATCAAGTAACAGCAATAATAGCAGCAATAACAACAACAATTACCAATTTAAAAACCACAACAACATCAACGTCAATCACAGTCCAATAACAAACAGTGGAATGATGATGATGAAACAAAAATCTTCACTGGCTGATCGCTTAAACATTGGCATTGAGCGGCGTGAATTAAAACTTGGTTCCACTTTTTCTAAAAATCCAAATCGGGCATTGCATACCATAAAATGTAAGTACAATATTTTGCAAAATAATCATTCATAAAAGTTAAAATATAATAGATTTCATATGTATTAATGTTTAGATGGATTTCTGGTTATAAAAATTTCAACATATTTTTTAATAGATATTAACTTTAGATAGTTGCTATAGTCTATAGCAAATAGACATTAAATCTAGATTTAGATTTAAATTTAGATTTAAATCTAGATTTAATATCTATTATATTTCTGTAGATATCTCAATGCTGTAAATACAATATAGAATAGTTGTAATAATTAAAATAGATCATATATAAATTGTTACATATTATATACACACTTCCAAAAACAAGTACTTTTAAAAAATATAGTTCAATATTATATTATAAATAACTTTTTATATAATATACATAATAATATAATATAATAATATTATGTACAATATAATAATATTATATATAATATAAGAATATATATTATCATTATGTAATAATGAATTACTTAATAAATTGTTTAAAAATTCTAACTTAATCTGCTAAGACTCACAAATATTGTATAAACACAGTCTAATTCGATTACTGCCGTTAAATATTAAAATAAATTGATTATATATATATTATATATATATTGATCAGACAGGTATGTTAATATCTTTCGTAATGCAGATTAAACATCTTAAGAAAATACTATAAGAATATAAACGGAACAGTTCTCGCGTTCATAGAAAGTTTAGTAGGTTCGCTTTCAATAACAATGAAATAATGAAAATCCGCAAATCGTCGTTGACGAGTAGTTTCTGAACGTAGAGCTTGACCCTTCGAAAACTTAAAAAATGATTATAAATTCAAAATATTTACTTTTTTCTGATTGCAGTTCACTTATTCTGAATTAACCTTTAATTTGCATTCAAAAAATATTATTCAATGTAATATTTAAATAAATTAATATATATATATATATATATATATTATTTAACAATTAAACAAAATAAAAATATAGAGCGATAAATCACATTTAGTTTCGAAATGGGTATATCATAAAATCAATCATTAGACTAAATAATTTTATAGTCGAATATTTTATTTATATTTTTATATATTTTTATTTTTAATTAGTGGACTTGCAGAAAAAAAAATTTACCACAGAAGTTCAGAATATTAGTTCTAGGCCCTGAATTTCATAAAACTATTTCTATTTTCTCTAAATTTCATATCATATAACATATTTTGTTACTACAAAATAGTTTTTGTCTTAAAAAGTACATTTCTGAACCTGAAAAAGTACGCTTTTACATTCGGGTTATAACATATATTATACTATATAATTGAAATTTTTCAATTAATACATAAAAACTTGCGTCAGCTTAAAAAAAAAATCTAAAATGTGCACATAACTAAAAATAAATCTTTTTTATCAGGACTGTCAGGTTTCCTAGAGGTAGTTTATGATGTTGCAGGTGCCGATTTGCATTTCATTTTTTTTAAATAGATTGTATTTCAGAGCTAATATTTCTTTTGTTGAAACCTTTTCACTATATTTTTTGTCCTAATACATGAATAATGCATGTCATTGCTGGAATGAGGTAACTTTTTTATTTTGTGACCATGAAACTAGAATATTTCTTAGAATTTCGTAGCGGAAATTCCGTCTGAACCAAAGGATAAATCAAATACAAATAAATGAATGTACAGTTTTATATAAATTCAGTAATATATAATATAATCGTAACAGTAGTAAAGTTA
>NC_051847.1:6332742-6342126 GCF_002237135.1 Teleopsis dalmanni
AGTCCACCCAAAGATACTTACTATAATTTTATTCCATATGTTATAAAGTTAGGCACAATTTAATAACAAAATATTTTAAATTAAAGTCTTATAGTAAATTAATATTCAGAAAAATGAGAAAGCTATTATGATTTATATGTATTAAATTTAATTTTTAACGTTTTTAAGATATTCCTGATTAATAATTAATTTGTAGCTATGAATACCTTAAACATCATATTAAAGATTAAGTAAAAATAATTGATTGAAAAAAGTAAAATGAAAACTAAATATTATCAAATATCGATACAGATTCTTTAAGAACATACCCAAAAGCACTCTTCAATATAAAGGACATTAAAGGATTTCAGAAAGCACATATCGAAAAATAGATCAGAATTTTTTATATAATAAATTAAGCAAAATATCAAATATATATTAATTATCATAAATTAAAAAAGAACCGCAAATTAAGTGGAATAATTTATGTATCATAATAGATATAAGAATGCGTCTCGTAGAATGTTTTGATAATATCTCTTTCACCTGTTGGCGCTACTGATTATTTTTTTCATATTTTCGTTGGTCGTCTTAGTCAGATATTAGATTATTTATTTCAATCAAAACATAAAACACTTGAGCAGATAAATGGACATCCACATCTAAACACAAATTCATATTATGCAGAATATCTTAGCGCTCGAGTACGAGTATCTATGAAGACAGGGAGCATAATGCAATTTTTTTTCTCAAATTCTGTTCTACAAAAAGTTATTTTTGGTTTTTGTTTCGTATATACCGCAAAAGATAACAAATCTGTTGAACGAACTGAAAATAGCTTGAATCAAAGGTAAAATTAAAGAGATATAAAATGAATAAAAATCGTATGCAAACAGTTGACAAGATACTTTTTCAAAGTTGTGTAGAACGTCTTTGCTGTTAAAAGTTCAAACTGGCAAAGCATCTTACAGATTTTTATTTCATTTGATTTTTTTTATCTCAGATATTTCATTTTATTTCATTTTATATCTGCTGCTGTGGCCACGACTCATGAGCGTACAACATGTGCCGAAGACCAGAGACCCGAGATTTTGACTCGAAATCTTGGCTAGCGAGTGTCATGTTATTAATTTGTTTGTAATACTATTTTATATATAGGCACAAGGAGAATATGAGCACAACAATACGGCAACTGTATTATTAAGTCTACAATGTCTCCTCTTAAAATATATACGCATCTTTTGGATAAATTACAGCAATAAATTTATTTCACAAAAGAAATTAAGAAAAATTAAAAATTTAAAAGAAAAATTAACTGCAACAATGTTTAAATTATAAAATTTAAGCATTCATGCATTTCAATTTGCGAAAATACGATGTCAGTTGGTTTGTGAGTATTTGCCTTTATTTTCAATGGACTACATTTGAATGAAGATGAAGAGTAAAATATTAATATATGTGTGTATAACAGCATATAGTATATACATTTAAAGCTTTATAAATTATATCAAAAATAGGTTACGACATAAAGTAAATTTTATTCCCATTTTCCTATATATATATAATACACTCCTATATACATAATATATAATATTATATATGTACATATGTACCTACACATATTTTAATGAAGGCAAGTGGCTATTGAAGTTGGTAAGACCATCAGTAACTGTCTTTAAACTATATATTCCATTCACTTTTGTAAAGTAAATGTAAGTAATATTGCGTATATATTTCAATTAAATCAACTTTAATATTTGTAATATTCTATGGATGTGTTATATCAAATATTTATTTTAATCTAATTGAATAGATCTGAATATTACACAAAATCTCATTATTTAAACACAATTAATTATCTTGAGATCTACATATGACACTAGTATTCTTATTCTTATTGTGAAACAATAGTATATATAAGGGCTGTGAATACGAAAAGTCTTCTATTAGATTAAATTTCATTTCTATCTTAAATATATGGTCAAACACCATATAAAGTGATTAATATCATTAATATTAGAGAGATGTTGCCTTATTCCGTTATAAGTGGATAGGCAGCGGATAATATTAATCGAAAAGTTACTAATACTTAATATGCAGTCACTGTTGATTGAGAAGCATTTTTGATCATACATTTAATATAATACATTATTTGCATAAAGGATCTACAACAAATTTTTTAAAATGATTTAAAGAATGGTGCCTTATTAAAGTAGTGTTCATCATCTTTACAAAAGACTAATTATGGTTATATAGTACCTAGTATCCGATATGTTTGTCAAGGGATTGCTTGCATTTTGAAAGACAAATAGCATCTAAAAATAAGTAACTTACCATTATAGTAAGTAAGTAAGATAGTAAGTAGCATCTAATAGTAACTGTAGCTTTAGAGTTTCCAAAAATCTTCTAAATTATAGACTGCCAGTAAATTATTTTAATGCATCTATTATGTGTAGTGTTGTAACTAAAATTGTCAACATAAAAGAAGGTAGCAAAGTTAAGAATTCTAAATTAAGTGTACTACATAAGAATATATTTACAGCAGTTAAAAATATCTTAGATTTGAAATCTTTCTGACAGATAAATTGGCCAGCATAACCTTAGTTTATATGAGATACTACAGCCATTTATTTTATTACGCTTTCCCAGTAATTTGTTTAAAGCAGTAGAACCAGGTCTGTAGAAACCTCTTCCGAAAAAGCTTTATGTTAAAGGTATGTCAGCAGTTAAAACCGTGTTATTGACACATTCTTGGTTGTAATGAGAACTAGTTAAATAAAATGAGTTTGATACATTTTGCCTTAGTTCATAAGAGACCTTGTCATATCCAGTGATAATAGTCCTCAAGACTCATCGCATTGAAGACATATTCATAACTGCAATGATAAAAAAATTTAAATAATCATGTTCATATTTCATAAAATAAATTTTTATATTAGTCTTCCTATTCATAAATTGATCACAACTTTTACTAAGGAACGAAAGTATTCTATATCTTTTAAAATCTTAAACTAGATAAGGCAAAGCATATGGACGTTAAAAATAAAATAGATAATCATCCCAGAAACAGATTTATTTAATTACAAATAAAGTAAATTTATAAACTTCACAACCATATTTTCCGCCGTTTTATTAATTAATGAATCTGAAACAGATTTAAAAAATACTGATGGTTTTACTAATCGATCTGCAGAACATTTGATTGTGTCTTTTTTATACAATCTTGCGATAATTCGCAGAATAGAAGAATTTTAATATATTCCTCTTTTTATAACTTTGAGGGAAACCTGCTGCGTTTTAAGTGCTCTACTCTTAAATGTTTTTATTTTGTTCGTTTAGATACAAAAAAGTCTACTTATTCTGTTCTTTCTATTTAAATGATTAAAAAAAGAAAACATTTTTTAGTTGAGCTGTTTTGTTTTAACGCTTAATTACCTTTAATCCCAAGAAATTTTATGAATGAAATTTATTTTGAAAGACGAAATCAACAGCACATCCATACTGCACTAGCAGATACAGATACAGATACAGAAGTCTTTTAGTGCATGAAAATATTTAAAATTATAAATTCATATATATATATATATATATATATATATAATATATATTTACATTATATGAATATATATTTAGATGACATAGAAATGTTTTCATCACAAAGTCCAAAATATAAAAGGGAAATTTATTTTGAAAAATAAGTTTCTTAATAATTATTAAATACTTAGGCTGTAACAAAAACGTGCATTTCAAAAAGAATTCTAAGGAAAGTGAATAATTAATACTTAATTTAAAATCTTTTTATTTTATTTGAAATGATTTTATAGAAAATGTGAATATAAAATAAACGTTTAATACGATTACAAATCTGGATCCTACTGCGCAATCTTTCTTCAATCACATTTATCTGCTTCCCAAATATTGGCACACATCGGCCCTTAATTATGACTAACTTTTTTCTTTAAGCTTTCGTATTACATATGACAGCCAACGTACTCTTTGTTTTTTTACCAAATTTTTAGCGATTGTGTCTTTATATGTCAGTTGATCCAGCTTGTAAGATTTCTATTTTATATATTGGGATATTACTTATTCTGGAGACCAATTTAAGGTATATTATGTTTATTACTCCATAGTAAGTCTCGACGGTTCCTTTTTTTCTTTATTCGGTTTATTTAGACATAACTAAATCTCGGTAATTCATATCCAATATTTTATAACATCTATACATTTATACATTTATTTTATACATTTATTGGAAATATTTTTTATTATTCAGGGAATAGGTCCACCTTCACTATGATCTATGCAATGACCTTTGTCATTTTTATCCAAACTAATTTGGTTTTCACAGTAATGATGTGAGACCTTATGGTGACTCCGAGAAATTAACAAACTGATACACATGTTCCTAATTTAAAGAATAAAAAAAACAAGAAAATTGCAGTTTTGGTTAATTTTTTAATTTTTCTTGGGAACAATAACTTTTCCGAAGACGTAAAAGGTTTACGAAAAGATATCAATATTTGGACAAATACAAAATTAATAAAATTCAACTCTCTCACATTTTTTGATATTAAAAAATTTAAATAATTTGAGATTAAACTCTAAAAAAAAATACGCAGATATTATTATTATGTTGACAGATTTGTTCTGTGACCTAGAGATCTGTATTGCCTCTTCTCCAAATTTAACTCCTTCTATAAATTGTAGTATTGACTTTCCTCCCTACAAAACATACAAGTTTCATTAGAGCAAGTTCTCAGGTCATTCTTAAACTATTTTACTTAGTTACTTAATTTAGAAGTCTCTGTCTTCTTTGTTCAATTAACTCCCAGTAAACCATAGGGCTTCAACAATTCCTCTGAATCGTATTCTATTTGGAGCTGCCGTGCAGATATCGTTCCATGAGTAGCGCTCTGATGTTAGTTCGGCATTAATTGTCCTTCGCCATGTTCTTGAAGGACCGCGAGGCCGGTGACTGTCTTGCGAGTTCCACTTTAGGGCTTGCTTAGCGATGCAATCCATTGCCATTTTCGTTTTTTGATTTCACTGTTCACGCTTTGTATGTTCGAAAAGTTTCTATAAGCGGTTTTGAATACTGTACCCCTGGTAAATTATCTAATTATAGTTTTCTTTGTTTTTTCTCTACCTTTTGAACAAATAAAAAATATTATTAATTATCTAATTTAACTACAAAATCGAATTATGTCAATAAAACGTGATAAGTAATATAGAGATATATCAATAGATTTCTCTACTAAGAAATTTTCTTAGTAGTAAATTTAAAACTAATTCTTAAGTATTCTAATTTTGAAATATATATGTTAATTGTTGTAGTTTTATTATTTTGTATTATTTTTTATTTACAAACTAACAATAAAAATATTGTTTATAAAGTTACAATTCCAAGATTCATAATTTTTGAATAACTGCCCACACAATTTTGAGTATTGGCAGATTTATTCGATTTTGTTTATAATTAAAAATTTTATTGGCTTTATACTGTTAATTACTTTCCACCAAATATGAATAGATGAATAGAATCTCTTTTTCTGGAATATCTTAATGCAATTAAATTATTATATTTATTTTATTAAATATTTAAAATTTACTTAGCCATAGACCTCATGTAGTTACATTCTATAGACTGCCTCCGCATGAGTTTACTACCTATAAAATGGAACTAGGCGCAATAAACGCTTCGTTCAAGTACACGTTCAAGGAATGTGACTAGGCAATAACTTCTCTGAAGATTTTACTCCTGGTATTGATTTATTAATGGGCGCATGTTTTTTAAAATATACAAAAAAAAAAAAAATACTAAAAAAAATAAGTTGAACAACAATAACAAAATATTTTTCTACTTATTCTTACTTTTATCGCATATTTTTGTTGGATTGTTGTTTGGATGAAAACACTTTTCAAAAATAAACTTCCCATATTACGAAGAATTCTAAAATTACACACCGTCTTTCACTCATTTTCAGATTTTAGACTTTCTGATCTTACTCAAATATACAAACGATCGCAATATACTCGTATAATGTATCGTGTTCACATGTGTATTTGGTTCAAAGAGTAAATTTGTATGTTTATAGATACTTATAATTTCTTCATGTGATTTCTTGTGAGCAACTGTAAAACATACGTTTTTCATTTGGGCACAAGCATAATAATAATTATAAAATAAAATATCTACAAAAACAAGCTAAGGAACAAAATACTCGTATATAGAAACTGAGAAAACTACTCGTAAGAAACATAACATAACACGAGCCACAGTGGAAACCTGATTCTTTTTGATATTTAAAGCTGAAAAAATAAAAAAGGATTTGTTAATTTAAATACGAATATCTCAAATAAACAAACGTTTAAACTGTTTTTGTTGAAAAAGGGCCATGACTTAGTCTTTATGTTTAATATATTTACCTGGTGCATACTCGTACCTATATATCTCTTATTATGCATGTGAGTTATGTGATTAATTCAAACTTAATAATATCAACTCCAAAATTTAATCAAAATTAAATATTTAAAATTTTTTTATATGACTTTGGTAATCTAATGCTAAATGTAGTATAAATCACGCATTTAGTGGTGTCAGTATCAGATCCATAAGTTTTGATTTGAGTCTGGTCTAAGAAAAACATATGTAACAAATGTTTCTATTCGGTTTATAACTTGCTTGCAAAATTACTGACACTTAAAGAAGAAGGATTTAAAGTCTAAAGTTTTAAAGAACAGAATTTAATACATACATATGCATTAACCAATTCGAATTATTCACAAAGGTAATATCTAAATAATATTTACTTGGATTATAAACACAAATTTAATTAAATTTTTTTATAACCATAAACCATAAGAAAAAATGCGCATTTTCAAAAACCGACAAGTAAAGCTTATGAAGAGCAATTAGATATTTCAAATGATAAAAAAGTTTAAGCTTTTGCGATGGATTTGTATGCAATGTTTATGCAAATACAACAAAATTGCTCCAACTATCAATAAAGCCGAAGTATTTAGCACTCCAAGCTCCTACTACTAAGTTAAACTTGCGATCCGTTATACTACACGTATATAGGTGGGATCAGAAATTAGTTCAAGATACACAATTGTCTACCATTTCAGTGTACAACCAAACTACGAACATTTTATCATCTCTCCCAACTTGTAATCATACCGAAACCAGAGTGGAAAGTTAGACGAAGCCACCAGAAATTTGAACACTGTTATCCAAAACTACTTATTTTAATAACTTATCTTAGTAATAATTACTTTATAAGCAGTACAAGAAAGAAGATACAATTATTTATCTAATTGATATTGGAGTTCCGCATATAAATGTGATGGATCCGTATCTCTACTTATGTAGACTACAAACATGCATTTTTAAAAACACGTAAATCTTAAAACATATGCCGGTTACACACAAAAATCAGTTAAATGGCATTTAAAACACCTTAGTATCTGCAGTTACTGTTGCTGAGAGGCTGTTTAACTTAAAGATAAAGATCAACGCACAATAATCTTATGACGTAATATAATATATACTCTTAGAAAAGAAAGTTATACACAAGTTAAACCCAATAACACTGTAATCCCATAGTGTGAGTCTGTTAAGTATCAAACGATACATATGGTATTTAAATGGACCAAACTAAAAAAGACCAAACAATTATAACCTGCCATACAACCAAAAAAATAATATATCTTACTTGTTCCTCTTGCGAAACTCTCAGCCTAATTTAGAGAACATAGTTCTACTGACAAAGTTATGCTATAATTGGTCTCAACATATGTCATAAAACTTAAGAGTACTGCAAGTATCTCTAACAAAGAAATGCTGTTAAAATACTCATCCACAGCACTTTGAAGATCACATTGGAGAAGATCTATTCCTACGATTACTAACTTATGCAGAAACTTAGCATATTGTTAGAAAGAAAAAAATAAACCAAAAAAAAAAGCAAAATAATTCCAATAACTCATAATTGAAAAACTTTGGAAAATTCGTTGAATACTTGAAAAATAATTCAAAAAAATTTAAATGAAATTAATAAAAATTGAAATTGAATGAAACACATACAAGGACAAGAGCAATTACATAGTAATACCAGTTTAAAAATAGTTATAACAACAGAACAATGAATCCATAGTTCAACTCACATTATCTTATCTCACTTGATTCTCTTTCAGAGTTCTCAACGCTTAACAAGTATCTTTTATTTTCACAATTGTGAACCATAACTCTAAATAATAGTTTACAATTTAAGTCTATTATTTTTATAGTGCGCAATACTCCAAGTTTTACCATCATTTGTAGAAATTGTCTAATATAAATATAGGTAATAAGTATATCTAATCTAGTAGTAAACCTTGTTTAACTCTATCGGAGACTACAAACTTCAAATAATTTATTTGGTAAACTTTGGCCGTATTATGCGATGGTAATTCACAATTTAAGTGAACTTATTTTTGACAGAAGCTTATATTTCAACTGATTTCAACTGAGAATCTTCTGTATATAAGGAGTAGTATCCTATATTTCAGCAATGACTGTTGTCACTTTCTTATAACTAAAATAATTTCAGAATATGTGATTTTGAAACGAAAGCCATCATTTTAAATTAATCAGACAAGAAACTACCAAATTTAAACATACTACAGACAGCGAAACCATTTAGTTTAAATTTTATACGGAAGGATATTGACTAACTATATGGTCATCAATAGCATTATAGTTATAAATCATCGAGATAATTATCTCTTCTTAAAATTTAAGTGATATGTGTCTATGAGCTTTATATGTATAAATTTTTTTCCGTACTCTAGAGGAAACATTCTTGTTTCACATAACTTTTAAAATTTATTATTTATTAATTAGTTTACTTTATATTAACTATTTTTCATTCACTAACAATATTTAGAAATAAATTAACTAGAATATTTTCATTTCGAGGACTCATACCCGTTAATTTTAATCTATAACTTGAATGAAACATATTAAGGAACTTTTTCGCTTTTACTTATAAATTCTTAATACCAATTCTCTTCTTAGGTTAATTATAACATAAACAAAGAATAAAGGATCCAATTTCTCTTTTGTCGAGGATTTTTTTTATAACGCTCTTAGCTCATAATTTGTCTTTTAAGTGAATTATTTAATAATAAGCAAAATAAATACATTTAACCCACTGTACATATTTCATTTTATAGCAACAATTTACGTATACCTATCACTTTCTATGTATAAATTTTCACGTTTACACATTTTGGTTGAGATTTGAGATATTCTTGAATCTGTTTTCACAATTTTTGTGTATCTCATGTAATGACGATCCGATACCAACGCCAAGTTTCTTTCGGTTTTCTTCAATTTCTCAGACTGAAAATAGAATTTCT
>NC_051847.1:6342226-6358984 GCF_002237135.1 Teleopsis dalmanni
TTTTGTGGCTTGGGTGGCTTATCCCTACCCCACACTAGACTTTAACATAATCAGTTCATTGGTACACCTCAAAAATTAAGTTATTGAGGGACTGTTCGAAGATAATTCTAGTTTGGGTGACTAGTAATGCATCTATAACTGCAAACGATACTGATGTGGTTGGTACTTTTTTGGCAGAATCTACTTCACCAGTTTCCTTTTCTGTCAGTTGCAGACGAGGATTGATTTTTGATTGATTGATCGATTTGTCTTTCTTCAGCAGCCAAGTCAAGGACGATGTGGCTTAATATATAAACAAATTTAGAATTTTATACTTGATCCTTAGTAATGAGATGGAAGTCTTTAAGACAATATCAATTCTGATGGAATCATTAAAGAAATCGCAATTCTAGTCGATCATAGTTTGCCACTGTTAAGGATTATTTAAATACAACTAAAAATAAAAATAAATAAAATACTTTAAAGCACCGATATTAGCCAGATATTAACCTGCTACAATGTGCTATAAAATAAATAGACTTTTCTCTAAAACTATGAATTACCTCAAGAACATCTTTAAGATTTCTAAAGTTTTTCTTAATAAAACGGGGCTAACTTGCATACAGATGCCTGCATATCGTTGAGATTTCTCACCATATATTAAATCGCTTAACACAGAAAATTTCAACAGCTGTTTATGTAAGGCCAGCGGTATGCCTAGATCCGAATGACGACCTAGAGTCATTGAAACAGAGAATATTTTCTAAGATACCATCCTTTTGTAAACAAAATAAGCGAGTATTAGTGAAGCCAAGAGATTAAAAGGTCTTGGTGATAGTTGTGTATTTCGTAATTAATATCTATATAACTAGTCTGTGGTCCTCAAGAATTTGAGTCGCAAGAGAACACCCTCTTCTGATTAAAAAATTTTTGATTACTTGTAGTTTTGGGTTTTACACATTTCACATTGAAATATAAAGATTGACTCTTCGTTCCTAATTCCGTCAATGTTTCCGTCTTACTGAACACGGCAGTGCGTAAGAAAATTGTTTGATTGTACGAGTGCATTGAGTACAATTCCAGTTTTATCAGACTAAACAACAAACCTCTTAAGCCTACAATAACAAATTTTCGGAGCTGTAACATCGCAGCCTTCACCAGTATTGGATGCATTTTTCTTTCTCATTCATAATTGCCACCAATTACATGCAATTGCATCATTTCTGACACCTTGTGATGGTTTATGACCGTCATTATCAGCACAATTGAATGGCTGGTAACGTTGTTGTTGGTAGTTAGTTGCCGTTTCCAGCATTTATCGATTGTAAGCTTCAAATATTATTAAAAGCTTAGTCTATAATTCACAGACATCAATAATATTTCATTTTTTTTTGTTCGTTGCCTTATTGATTATAAATTATTGCTTTTCTAATAATTTGAAAGTACGGGTACTCGGTCTTATGATTCAGAGAATTAATAATAAGCACTGATTCCATTCCGTTTTGACTATTTTTAATAAATACACTATTCGACTCATAAAGGCTAATTGATAGATTGCAGAAATTATACGCTTCATAGCTTTTAATGATGCTTTTCGTGTGCTTAATATTCGGTTCACTAATTTATATCTCACGTATCATTAAGACATTGTGGGAGATAAATTTTTAGTGTAAATCTAATGGCTTTAAGTTAGCTCAATCTATTAAAAATATCTAACTTTAATTAATATTAAATGAATTGAAAATTGTTTCCTATGATATGATTATAACCTAACCACTACATATGTGTTAAATAAATTATTTAGCTTATGGTTGGTTTGGTATTTTATTAAGATCTTAAATAGGAAGAAAGGACATTGGCAGAAAAAAAAAGAATACTGCCTTTGGAGTAGAACACTACAACAACAGTGGGTTTTTTGTGCTACAATTGACTAACCAAACAACCAAGTGACGTTTTGCTGGATCCCTGGTCACACAGATCTTGCGATGATAGGATCTGCCACTCAAATCTGTGGACCGAAACCTTATTATGGATTAAATTGGTCTACAACTAGGTCTCTAATTGACAAATGCATCTCTGCCGTGAGAAGTCGCTATTGGCGCGACAGGTGGCTCACCTCTGCAGTTATGGTAAGGTATCCCTCTTCAGCAGAACTGAGTTGAGATTGCTGTTGGGATATTTAACGAATTACCATGGACTGAGTTATCACCTTAATAATATAGGTCTGTCCGAAGAGATGGAGTGTCGACTGTGCTTAGAAGCAGACGAGACTTTCAATCACATTCTTTGTGACTGCCCAGTTTTGATCTGGGCCAGGAGGAGGTCATTGGGAGGAGAGCTGCTCTCCCCTTCTGCCATTAGGAGGTCCTCAGCGGATGACATTCTGGCCTTCATTCGAAAAGGCAGAATGTCTTCTCTTTGGTTAGGGTCTGTTGCAGCACAAAAGATCAATCTGGTCGCGGTGCTTTGCTCCGTCGGGAGCTAGTACCCCGTTTATTCCTAACCTACTAACCAAACAGAAGACACTCAATAAAACAATCACAAATATCACCGCTATATAGAGTATTTCAAAGCAAAGACAACGAGACATATCACCTCAGATATATTCTTATTGAAATGGTAACTTCGCTCTGTTCTAAACGAAAATAAATAAAAGAAGTTTGGATATTGATTTCATGTGAATGTGTTATTTTATTTTTATTTATATTTTATTAAAATCAATTTAAATTTTTTTATTGGCACTGTTTTTGCAAGACTTGAAATTTATCGAAAATTATTTTCAAAATACTATTTTAGCTCGTTATTCTTCCCATTTCAATCAGAGTGTGATACGAAACCGTGTTTTATTTTTAATGGAAAATAATTTTGTAGTTAATGCTTAATATAAATTATTCATGTGGAAATTAGCAATTCCAAATAGTTTTACATTTCTTCCTTACCCACTATCGGGCATATACCATAATATATTGTGAAATCGAAAGTATTCATCCATTAGAAGCCAAAACCATAAACAATGTCGAGAAAGTGCGTAGAAGAATTCGTGTATTTTGGGAACATCTTTAAGCATCTAAGTGTGCGGTCCGTCCTGCTTCTTCATTGGGCTAGAGTAACTGCAATGAAATTTTTTAAAAAAAGGAATATTATAGTAACCTATAAAAGTCATAAGATATCATATATCATCTAACATTTTTACATTTTCTATAACAATTTTCGAAAAACCAAATTAACCAATCCAAGTAGAAGAGTGCGTGCATTTGCTTCTATCAAAATAAACATGGATTATTGCAACTGTTGATGGAGTATTTTTTTTTGCTCTTAATTCCTTGTAAAATATGGTAAAATTTATTTTGATTTGATTATTTTGCTCAGGTAGAAAATTTCTTCAACATATTCTTATTATTCTTATTTCTTTTCTAATGAATATTGCGTTGAACTCAACTCAATTCTACTGCAAATTTACTTTGCAGTCGAAACTATATGGCATTTTTTCCTTTTGAATAAGTACGTATATCTCAACAATCTGTTCCATGTCCGGCAGTACACTCAAATGAATTTCGTACTAATTTTTTCTTAAATTTACGCTTGCCACTCATCAACGGTTTGCCCATTTGCGAAGATAGGGTCAATCATCTTTTGAGTTTTGGGGTGTTTTTGTTTTTATTTTAATTGGAACTTATACCTTTTCTTATTCTCTTCCAGAAATTTAAAAAACAATGGTTTTCTAAATGAAGTTCATTAATATCATCTCATTCTTTTCCTTTTACTGCTTTACTACTTCAGCTGTCAAACTGTATCAACTCGTTAAGTGACATTTGTCAGCACATATTTTTTGGTAATTTGTTCAGTTTGTTAGCATAAAGGACAAGTAGTTGATGCTCTTCGGGAGCATGACACAAGGTCCTGCCGAATAATATTTCTAATATAATTTGTTTCGTATTTAAAGGGAAGATACATAAAGTTTCAGATGGGAAAATTTGAGGCGCCTTGTTACACAATCACTTCTCTATTGTGTCTTTTGTAGAGTAAATAGTACGTACAATAAGTAAATTAATAATTAAATTTTCAAATAATAAAAATTGCTTAATAACATAAATCAACTTTTAATAAAGAAGTCAATTGGCACTCCATTTTTATGGAATTAACACATCTACATATAGTTGTAGAGTGTGAAGCAATAGAAAACACTTTCCGTCTTCCCATCATCTTCTCCTACATGGACTATAAACTGAAATCTATAAATTCTAAAAGTCGTTAAAAATAACCCTGCCGTTAATTTTTTAAATATTCTACGTGAAGGCAACTTCTTTTCTTACAAATTCAGGACGGTTTTTCCTAAAAGAACGGAATGGTGATCACATTCACGGTCTCAGACTTAATAGATCAGCTTCAATGGTAATTTCTTCCACATTTTTTCAAGACAAAAGTGTATGCTATTAAAATCTCTGCTATGGAATGCTTAAAGAGACGATAGAAAATGTCAGTATTTTCAAATAATCTTACACTCAAGCTGCTTTAAAATCTTTCCAATCGTGGACCTCTAACTCTTAATTGGTCAGAAGCTGAGCTGATAGATTTAAACTTCTGTTATCCTGTTCCTGATAGTTCTCATGATAGTTATCATGTTTCACAAATGGGACACTGTGAAATGTAAAGTGAGACTGCTAGTGTCCTGAGATTGCTAACAAACTAACCCAACACCTTCAATCGACTTTCATTATATTGAAGAAGGTTTGGGTTTGTCAATAGGTTAACTTAGGAGATTCTTTCTAGGAATAGCATAATAGATCTTACAGGTCGCAGTCTATCATTGTTGCGTCCAATAGTATCTAATAATATAATAAATAAAATCAACTTGTATCTAATAGTGTAAAAAAAATTTAAACAATATTCAGACTGCACGAATAAAATACCGGGGTGCGGGAGAGATAGAGAGTTAAGGTGGGTATTTCTCACTTCGTTTTTTTTTCGAGAACTTTGATTCCATTTGTAGCTGCATTTGTTTTATTGTATATAGTTAACTTAAAAGGAACGAATCATAGACATAGAAAATACATAAGTCATAGTATACAAAGATCTATGGTATACAGAAAAATGACTTACAGTTAGTGAATGGTTGCGAAATGGACGTCGGCATTGTCAGTGTTAAAAAACAACGCTCTAAGTTGTGATAGACTTAATTGATGTTTTGTAGATTTACACTTACAAAATAAAATGTTGAAATAAAGATTAAAATATTTAAAAATGAGAAAATTATATTTTATGTCCCTAAATTGCGGTGTACAACACTATGTAGTTGAAGGTACTTCTTCAAAGCAGTGATTTCCCAATGTGAAGACTAATAAACCTTAATTATCCTCATTTATTACTCCAGCTTAATCAGAAGACGGAGAGATACTTAGAGAAGTTATATTTATAAAGTTTCTTAATAACAATATTTAATATTTTCTAGAAAAAAATATTCTTTCTGATATTAGTTGATTATTGTATATGGTTTCAATGTGTGAAGAACTATTAAGTCCCGTTTGAATACTCAATCCAAATTCAGCACCAATGCCACAAAGGAATGGAATGCAATAATTGGAATCAAGTCGCAAAAAGAACAACCAAACTTATCAAATGGAAAAAGTTAGTCACTGGGCCATTTTGCTAAATGGAATAATTTTGCTTCTACTTCTAACTGGTATAGGTTTTGGGGTCTATACATTGCTTCTTGGTGAAGGAATAAGTTGCGAAACTTTATGTCGGTCGGAAGTAAATGGAATAATAGGAAACAAATGTAATTTTAGATTTCATCAATTGATAAGAAATTTTTTAAATTGGTGTTCGCAGTTGCAAAGTACATTTGAACATTTTTTTTAGAAACAAAGACAAAACTTTTGGAATATGCATGCATTTCTATTTAGGAAAGGAATATTTGCCAAAACCAATATAAAACCGAGGGAAACGATATAAACAATAAATGAGCAAAATAAGCACACGTCACGCTATGCGGAAATTTAATACGAAAATATTAAAAAAATATATATTTCGGTAATGGCATAATTTTGACTAAAGGACTAAAGGTGAAGTAAACAAAAAAATTGATGACAAGTTTTATACATTTTAACAACAATAAACATAAAAATGTTCTAATACTAATTGAAATTGGGAATTAAAAACGGATCTCTTATTAAAAGGAAGTACCTTAGAAATTATGGCAGAGATGATAACAATTAATTTGGCCAATATCAAAACTAAATCTATTAAATTATTCATCTTATGATTTGTTGAACAAACTAAAGAACAAATATATATGTGATCAGTTTATTTCATAATTTTATCGGAAAAACCGGATTTCTTCTTAAGAAATTAGAAAAAAGTTATTTTATCTTTTTATACCCCATAATGCAAACGGATGCAAAATGTAGATTCTATGAAGAGAATAAGGAGTCGGCTACACACGTGCTATTAGAATGCCCTGCGCTAATGCACATACGGAATAGGCTTCTGGGAATGTATATTTTTACGGAAGAGGCAATAAAACTCTGTACAGTAGGTTCTATATTACTTTTGATTGACGCAATAGAGTTTATGGACCTACTCTAAACTCAAAAGGGGGCATAATAGACCCGACGGTCGCAGTGATACATTCCCTAACAATAATATACTATAATATATTACCCTAGAAAATATATCATCTACTCTGTTAGTTTCCTTACATTTCCGGTGAGAGCTAAGTTGCTGTCTCTAGAGCATCTAAGCACCTGAGCTCCTAAGTATTGGAATGTCAGTATATTCATTGTTTAATTTAAAGTTGGATTCCAGAATCATATTAAAATTCCAACTGTATGACCAATAAGTTGGAATTCTGTTCTAGAAATAGTAGACGACTTTTTATAACATCTAATATATTAAAGCAGGACCACCTCTTTGGAATCATAAAAGTGGTAATGAAGAGAATGTTTTAAAATATCAGCCGGAGAACGCTTATGCCAAACCGGACATATGATATGGTCCGACATAAATCACAGAAAGAAAAAAAACAACTGAATATTCATAATCGCTAATCATAGTGCTCCACTCTAATGGAGCCCAAAGCCACATAATTCTTATTCTAGTTCTTTACCTAGTTCTTTCTTTATATACGCAAAAGGGATTAATTTAAGTATTTATATTATGTGCATTGACAATCCCACATGGAGTTTAAGACGTGGTTGTTTGAGTTGGAAGGCTGTTAGATAACTTCCATGTACCTTAATTAGTAATTTTTCACCGTTCTGTTAGGACCTAAGATAAAGAAATCCATCTCATCGAATGTAGATAATTTAATAGGTCTTTCGTCTTTACTTATAAACAGTCTGATAAACTGTCCAAGACCTTTATTTAAAAAGACCTATTTATTCTGGAAGCCAAAGCCGGACATTTACAGTGAAAATGTTTTATAGTTTCTTTTTCCTGCAGGTTTTCACAACTACTGCAGTGAGGATTATGAGAAATGCGCAGTTTCACTGCGTTAGTTCCTATTGATGGACTATTATTGTATTATTAATATATTTAATAATTTTAATAAATAATAATAATAATAACAATAAATAAAATTAATTAATAATAATAATAATAATAATTAATTAATAATAAAATTAATATATTTGGTAGAGAGGTTGCGAATGGTGGTGAACTTCAACAACAAAAATTCTTTTTATATTATTTTAATTAATTGAATTTTTGGCGACCAGGCAACTGTTTCAAATATTCGCAAATACCCTTCATCAGTGGTCTTGAAATAATTTTTTATATTGAATTATTCATAAATAGTTTTTTGAACTGCAAGTACCAAGGATTGAACTCGTGCCCTGCCAAATTTGAAGCTCATAGTCAGTGTTTATTAGCCAACTGATCCAAAGCCGTACTTGACTTGTATGTTCGAACTTGGAGTTTTGTTAATTTACTATAAAGGCTCATTAACAAGTTCACTTGCTGTGTAATGTTAGAACGAAATTATAAACCAACTGTAAAATAATTGAATTAATTAATTATATTTATATTTTTGATTTTGATTTTGAATTTCAATACTATTCTTTCGTAGAGTTAATATATTGTACCATTGTCAATATTTATAGAAATATTTTTTTTTCTTACAATTTTTAATAATATTTTCCTAATTTTTGTTCGAGATTTATTTAAGCATTTAATATTGTGAAATGAGAAGACAAAAGAGTTAAGACACAAACTGAACTGCTGAACAGACAGAAGCTGTGTATCTGCTAAGCTATCATTGCTCCTGTTGTTGCGGTTATCCGTTGCATACTTTTTCATTTGGCTTATTTATTATCTTTATAAAAAGATACTCTCGCTTAAATTCAATAAAACGTTTGCATAAATCACTGCCACAAATACACAAATTGAAATGGCATTGCGCTTTGGGCACGTTTCTCGTATTGCAATCAGCAATTTTTCAGTTTCCTTTATTGATTGTTGTTTTTGCATTTATCGCAAATCTGGAGTCACAAAACATATCCAACGCCACTACGATTTGTACGCCGACCTCTGAATTTTTTAAAAAAAGGTGTTAATATTCAATTAAAATTTTACTTTATAGTTAATACATTTCGATAGTAATTTTTAAATCAAAACATTGTACAAATTGCTTGCGGAAAGAAATTTAGAGTTATGAATTGCAAGGAGGAAGACGGAAAAATATTTAAAGGGATTTTACATTGGACGTGTGTCGATTGGATAATTTTCGTAATGCAAAAAATATTTTCTGTGAAATTAGATTAAATTATGAAAACCAACCTAAACGTTTGATAACGGGGACTATAATTTCCGGATCTGCGGCTTAAGTGGCTAACACTTAAAGTAAAAGTTCAACCCCTAAGATAGGGTATCTTGTACTATGATCACTAGGTATACTTTCATACTAGGAGTAACAGCTCCTGAAATACATATTTCATTTTTGCTCAACTCTAACTGGATTCAGAAATTCAAAATGATTTCATAAGTACCTGTTGTATAGGTTTAATGCTTTCGCAATGGAACCATATAGCCTAAGTGAGATGGTTAACTAATCTATGATCAACACTTGCAATGTTTGCCACGTTTGAGCCATCGTACTCCTTCAAAATAGAACGTTCTAACCTGACCACTAGAATCTACCTTATCAATACATATTATTGCTAGTAGATGACTTTAAATTAAGTGAGATGGTTAACTAAACTAAACCTCTATTCAAACTTGGGATATTTGCACTATAGAGCCATTGTCTTCTTTTAAAGTGGAATGTACTGACCAGCATCGTGACCAGAAGCATCTACCTTACCAACGCATGTGATTGCTAGTAGATGGCATCAAATTAACTTTTAGATTCCCTTTATCTTGCATTCTTCATATGCTAAACCATTTTTATTATTAAACAAATTTTAGTTTAAGTCAATTATTACGATATAATCTTTACCAAACACATGCTGAAGGGTTGAATTAACTTCACAAACAATTTTATAAGATATATCTTAAGAAAAATGAAAACATTTAGCCAATATTTCACCATCGTCGTATTATAGAATTGTCACATATTTTCAGTATTGGACTAGTAGGTGTGAACCAATTGATGAACAGTGCAGTTGAAGATCTTAATGTTCACTGGCTTAAGACTTAAGACATTTGTCTAGTACCTTCTCTCATATAAAAGGGAAAAATTTTATTACTTCTACTTGGCTGCTTGGACGAGGGCTGGTTTTAGACTAGTCTTAGATTGCTCCAACTAAGGTTGCTAAGGTGCTATTATAGCTATTATATTCGATAGTATTCAAATTGAACTAATTATTGAAAACTTTAATTTCAGAAATAAAATGCAAAATCTTTGTTACTAAGACGCTGTGTTTATTGCATCTACTAAGTGGTTGGGTCAGTAACTTCACACAATTCGAATGTAAACGTCCACGCATAATAAATTAACACTCAACAAGTTGGTTGCCAATTTGCCAATTTCAATTTCGTACGCTTTTAATAAATGTGGCAGGAGTAACAACAAAAATCGCAGTCGCAGATATTACGAGAAGTCGTAGCATTGAAAAGTAAATCCACGGAGTAAAACAATCTGTGCAGGAAGCTTCCTGCGATTGGCACACAGAAGTACGAACAGAACGACACGCAGAACTAACGACTGAAATTATTAATGCACTCAGGTGCGGATAGTCCGCGGTATAAATTGTAAATCATTTTATAAGGATGTGACTTCATAGCGGGAGAACAGCGTCGCTCAACATTTCGCTACAATGATGTCCAAAGAAGTAACAACTATCCGAAGTGGAGTTCCGAGAAAATACTCTACTTGAATGCTTTGCGTGAGTTGAGTACCACTGGTATTAGGCCACGAAATTCCTTACAAGTCATTTGGCACGTCACCTAAGAGCCACACAAATAAGATTTGAGTCTGTTTAAGTGCGACTTAAATGGCTCAAATTGCAGTTGGTGTGCGTGTGCTCCGATCGAAGAATGCAGACCATCAAATGCAGAATGTCGCTTAATTTATAAGCACCTACAGCACTTTTTGCACTTCTGGCACTTCACCAACAATAAATTAACTTTATTAAAAGCACTTCAAGCTGAGCTCTTAGCAATTTGTTAGCACCTGAAATCAACGCGTGTGCCTTTGCAAATTGTGTATTGAAACGAGAAAGACCTTTCACCGGTAATTAGATTTGCTAATATATTTTAACAGTTAAGGTCACAGTATAGTAAGTGTAGTATGTGTTATGTGATTGAAACCCATAAAAATAAAAAATTAAGTAATATTTTTTATTTCCCATTACCACATTCTGCTGTGCTTATTGGCGGTTATTAATAACCCGAATTATATTATTTATGGCTCAACATTAATCGTTTGTTTACTTTATGAAATAATTATTAATAATTCTTTATGCTTAATTTCCTCTTCTGATTATCTCCATTTAAATCACACTTTTCATTAAGAAACCAAACGGAGAAACTAACAAATACGCCTGGTGTTAAAATCCATTCCAATTTTTTTTTTTGTACTTTTTTGTAGAAATCTACTGCGAGTGTGGGTCCATCATCAGAGCACACCAATTGGTTGTGTTGCTTGTTGACTGACTGTCGCAGCAGGTGTCATTGTAGAGGCGCGTGCAAGCACAAGATTTTCATATGTTCCAGCCAACACAACACCAAAACAGAGTGTAATTTTGTAGTCATTATACGTGGTTGATCCGACAACCACAAATGTAGTACCAGACAGCAGGGTCAAAGTTGAAGGGAGCAGTAAAGAGGAAAACGTGCACATAGTATGGACTAACAAATGTTCGATGAATAAAAATAGTTCCTTAGTTTTTCTGTAATATGTAATATTTTTGTAGTTAGTTTGGAGAACAGTCCAACAGTATAATCTCTGGTGATTAACTAGCTGATATTTTAAAGTAATTCCAGAAGAATGCATCTTTATTGGATGAAGAAAGTTTTTAAAGGATTAAATTCTGTCACTGACTAAAAGTATAAATGCTTTTTCCCAAACAAAACAAAAAAACTCGCCACTCATATATATATATTGGATATTAATTACATAATGAAGTGTGTTGGATAATCTCTTAAGCTTAGAAAAAATCGATTATGACTTTAAAGTATATTAATAACTAATCTATATTATTATTATGAAATAGGGATAGTGCACTGTAACCAAAAAGATCCATTGTGCCCCTTAGTCGGATAGCCTGTTTCTCTAAATTCGATTTCTGTAATGAAAAACAATAAAAATGGCCTATCTTTCCCAGTCTTGAGTCCTTATGTTCCATGAAATACCCTCCCTTTACCCAACCCTTTATCGTTGTGTACCAGTGTCGGATACTCCACTAGCACATGGCATGTAGTGTCTCTCTCTTCTCTACAATATCTGCAGTCTGAGCAGAGATTCAGTCTATAATCTAGATGCAGTAATATAAAACTATGTTATTAGATGGGACTTATACAACTCAGCAGTAGCTATTCCATATAAGAGTTTGTTTATACTTGGAATTCCCACAGATAGTGTGTGCTATATCTTATAGTTCGCAGATATATCAGTACCTAAAAGTACATTCAATGGCACCATTTAAATAAAAAATATATACTTGGTAACAAATAAATTACAAAGAAGACTTAAGAGAACAAAACATAACGAGACTCAAGAAAATATATGGTATATTAAACAAAGAGATCACAAATAAACTAACTTACTTATGAAATTTAAGTTTGCCGTATCCAACATCTTCCGCTGGCTGTAATAGTTTTCACATCATCTGCTCTTTCTATCTTAAGACAGTTTTTCCTCTTCAGCGGTATCCCTTTATGCCATTTCGAATGACAGGCCTCGTAGTTGTTGAGGCCTCATCATAGTTGGGCGGTTTCTTTGCTTTTCTTATTTTACTTCTAAAAAGACGTTTCCTTTATCGCTTCTCTTTTTTGTATTGATTTGCGAGGGGAACGCTTTGCAACAATTTGCAGGGTGATCTGCATGCTATGTGTTTCTGTCAAAATGTATAAAAGATTCTTATTTTGGACTTTCAAAAATAATTAATTTCTTAGTTATATATTATTACACTATTTCCCTCTTGCGAAATATTTAACGAAACCACTGCATCTCAACAGAATCTAAAGAGTCATGATTAGCTATATTAACAAAATTTCACATAGATCTCAACATAAATGGACTTTAAGAATTAATTCATAGATACAATTCATTGCTCTATTTCCCCTCCTGAAAAATCTTTAACGAAGGCACTGTATGTCAATATAATCTAAAGAATCAAGATTAGCCATATTAACACAATTCGACAATGATCAAAATTCAAATATGAATAGCTATAAAAACGGAATAATATTGTAACTGTCTGAAAAGCACAATTTGAGTTGTCTACAATCGTCGATGGACTTTTGGGTGGCTCCGATGCTTCCACGTCGATGCAATTCATTCAGTTCATAGTAAACACACTCAATTTCATTTGAACGCACAATGCTCAATGCACAATGTTAACAACCTGCATGGATGTCGGTCGGTATGTTCGTCTGGCTTTGCGTACCTCCGCTGTCCATCTGCCTGGGTCCGTTGCATGTGGTTCGTAATGTGCTGTCAAGTTCTAAATGAGATGCTGGATAAATTGTGTTACCAGTAAAATTGTCGATGCTATCAATGCGGTAATAATCTGCCTTGTTTTGTGGTTTATGGTCATCTCTCCTATTGTTAAACGTTTTTAACGATTTTTTATTTATTTTCGTTTTGTTGGTTTTACAAAATTTTACGATGTGTTTTCATAGGAAAACATTTCATTAATTTAAATGTTGTTCCCCTTTCTCGTGTGTGACATTTATTTTCTTTCCACCTCTTTTCCTAGTAATTCGATACATTATTATGCTAATTTTATTATTTAGTGAATAAGTTTGAAAGTAAGATCTTGACTGAGTTGTTGGCGCCTATTTTATGTTATTTGATTTTAATATATAAATTTGCATATACTCATATAGTATAATGATATTGAACAGCTGATTTTATGGAATACCTGAGATATTGGTACATTAACTAATTATAATAGTGGAACTAAATCACTGATAATTCAAATTGCCTGTAATAAACTATTAATATATAATTTCCGAATTATAAATTTGTATTTACTTTAATTTTTATTGTATTGACAGCAATAATTTATGGTGACTGCGAAAACAATAAGCACAAACACTTAGTTTAAATAATGCATATTATAATACTAAAAGCAATAAATTTGCAACAACAACGTTGTTGCCTTGTATACTTAATTAGGCTATATGCGTATGCAAAATGAATTTGAGTTGATAGTGTGTAATCGTTATCTATGCATTACAAGTAAATTATTTAAAATAGTGAGTTTAAAAGCTAATCTTTGGTTTGCAGCTGAATGGTATATAATCTTCGATTAAATTAAATATATATAAACAACAATCTTAGTTTACTTTGTGAGGAGAACATTTTCCGTGTCTAATTTACTGCCGTAAATGATGTTAAGAATTTCTTTAACAATATTTCACTTACATGTAAAAGTAAATAATATAATTTCCATATCCAGTAGTCTACGCCAGTCAGTCCGAACGCGTCTCGATTTTGCCAGTTAGTAGCACCAAATGCCATCAGATCGTTTATTATCAGGTCCTTTCATCAAATATGCGGTGAAATCTACCACTTTTTCCACTATCGGTTACCGAATTAAAAACCTTTCTAGCGAGAGCATTAACATCCACTTGCATAAATATGAAAAAGCTAACGAAGTCGTTGTATTTTAATATACTTAGTTGAATCAATGTCACGATATAGCTCACATAGTTTCCATCCAATTCAATACATCTTGGCAAAACATAAAAGAACAGTTCGTTATGCTTTCTTAAAACTTTCTTCAACTAAGTCTTAGCGACTTGTTAAAGGATGATTTTTGTGTATCAAAAGAAAGCTTCATTTTTCAATAGTCTATTTAGCCCGACGTAAAACCAAAGAAGTGTTACTTATTTGAATATGCTATCTGAAGACCTTTTTTTAATGTTTCTATTGGTTCCAGTTAAACAAAGATTTTTGTAAGTTTGCACATAGCATAAGCTCTAAAAAGTTCTGGAGAGTTATTAATTGACTGGATGTTATTTTATTTATTTTGTCCTTTTTTACCAAAAGACCCATTAGCTTCACTAAATTTTCTAAGCTGTAAACTTCCGCACTCTTTTACAGTATTACAATAATCCTCTCTATAACGCGGTATCCTTAAAATGCGTTTACATATTACGCAATTTCAGTCCCCCGTATAACACGGGCATTTCACCATATAATGCGGATATTTTTACAGTTCATAATTAGCTTCGCATACATTTGCACGCGTGTATACGGGAATACCCATATAACGTGTTTTCCTATAACGCGGAACCAATCTACCGCGTTATAGGAGGGATTACTGTACTTCTTTTAAACTCTCTAGTAATTAAGTTCTATACCTGTGTATACAAACACCTTTATTAAGGTTTATATAATAGACATAATAATGGCAGAGTATCATTATATAGCGTTATAGATCTGAAGTAGATCTTTCTGCTACATTAATCCAGACAAATTCATTGTTATCTAAGTCATTTTAGTTTTAATTAAACCTAGTATAATGACTTTCAAATTTAGAGTTATTAAACGATTAACACTCAAAGCACTGCCAGAACTTAACAGTTATTATTTTAATTGCCTCTTTGCTTTTATCAATATAGCATCACATAGAGTCTAATTTCATCTTCATCTTCATCAAGTTCAATAACTCAAAAATTGATTTCAAACAGAAAATTTTAATTTTCTTAAATTAAAGTAAAAATACAATATATAAAAAACAAGCTCGTATTAATAAGATATCATTAAATAAACAAACAATCGCAGTTAATTGCGCCAAAACTCAATCAATTTCTCACTCCGATTTTTTTTTAAACAAATTTTACGAGGTTTAATCTAAGATTAAAACCAACTTAAAGGCACAAGCGACCACATATGGATACACCAACAACAACAACAACAACGGCCACAATAGTATGGAAACAAAAACAAATTACTACGAAAAAAAAAAATGAGAAAGACGAAGAAAATTCCTAATCTTATGAACGTGTTTAGCAGACTATAAACATGACATGCGAAGTGGCGTAGATTGAGGCAGCCCAGCCAATGTTGGCTGGTGGCTGCTGGATGGTGGATGGTGGATAGTGGCTGTTATGGACAGCAACGGTTTGTTATGGCATTTACGGATAAAAGATAGTTGGTGCTTAACTGCAACAACGAAGACATATGATACGCTCATCAATCGCTCGTTTGTAAACCATTAAATTGATATCACGTTGAGAAATGGTGTAAAAAATGCCTTAAGTACGCCACGATTACAAGATCACACGCAAGTTCAAGTCAAATAATGTTAATTTATTTACTTTTTACACATTTCGCTCGCCGAATGTGATTTTCTTTGTGTGATTGTGATTTTTATTTGTTTTCGAATATTCCATTTAGTTGAGGTGATGTGGATATAATCAGCATTTGGCAAATATGTCTGTGACCACAAGTCTCCAGTGTGATATTTTACAGTTGATTAAATCGAAAACTTGATAATGAAATCTGTATAAAGTCACGTTTCCAACATAAATAGTGAAGTCGCTTATCTATAAAATCAAAATTAAAAATATTACTTTAAATAAATTTAATTTTCATAAAAAATATGTATTCTAATAGTTATAAATTGGAAAACAATTTTCTTACATTATTTATGCCAAATAAATACTCGCAACTGACCTCGCTTTGACCTCACCACAGTGCCTCACAGTTGTTCACCTTAGCGAAATGAGCTTTTGCTATTAATGGTGAATTTTTTAGAAAAAAAATTGTTTTCAAAGAAAAACCAAAATCTAAAACTACTGCTGCCATTTAACTTCATTGACAAGAATTTTAATTTAAAATTTTTCGAACAGAATTCGTTAGAAAATAGTAAGAAAGACAACACAAACATATTTTATCTGAAAATTTGTTCAATTTATCACTTAAGCTCACCAAGTGGTAAAAAATGCTTCACAGAAATCTTCAAGTTTTAACTTGTTATATGCTATAACTATACATTTGAGTTTGATATATAAGCAAATATTATAATAATGGTGATATAATAAAAAAATTTTATAATCCAATTTTTAATCAAGTAAATTTTTGGGCCTGCATAAAGCTGTTTCGGATATCGCCATATATCCAATATCTGTGATCTTTGGAAAAATGGTACTTAAGTGTCCGTACAG
>NC_051847.1:6359084-6368205 GCF_002237135.1 Teleopsis dalmanni
AGATATATGCAATAAATTTAACAACAATATTTTGATTAAAAATTTTATTCATCTAAAGCAATCAAAAAGATTTTTAGCTTAAAATCTTTTTCTTTGCAATAAGCGCTTCCCTTTTAATTTGTTTTAATAAAAAATAAATCCTAAAAATGAGTTTTTATAATTAATTTTTTTTAATATAAATAATTTCATTTCATTTAATAACGCGGGATCAAAAAATTGTTGTTCCTTAGCCTAAATTGAAAACTGCCTGAATGTTGGGATAGGGTACCCTAATGATCGCGATAAAATCGGTAATAACAAATTGTTAAAAATGATAAATATTTTGAATTAACGTTAAAATTAAATTTGTTAAAATTAAATTTGTTAAAATTAAATTTGTTGAAATTAAATTGTGATTTTTAAAAATTTGAAACACACATATTTAATAATAATGCTTGACTTGAGCTTGAGTAAATGGAGCGCATTTTTATGTTTTTCTGAATAGATTATTCATTGTTAATATCTTTTAATAAGTAAAAGTCCTTATCCTACAAACTTTTATTTTTAAGGTAAGTTAGTTTTACATATAAATATTTCATATTTTAAATAAAATATAAATATTGATTTTACTTCTAATTTGAATAATTAACTGTTGAAAATGACATATGTAATTTGCAGAACCGGTTGGTAGGGTTTCTCCAAGATTTCCTACCCTCCAAACCAGCAGTAGTTTCACAGCAATGGCTGATCATAGTTTAACACTATTATGTCCTGCGCAGGCATTTCCCTCACCTATGTTTAGGTAGGTTTTTAAATTACATTATTTTATATCTAATCTAAAGTTTTAGCGAATGATGTGAGTGACTTGGTTATTTATGATATTTCGACTCCACATGTTAAAGACAATTTGTATCCCTTAACAATCTCCACTTCATGCAGCCAATTTCTTACTTAAATTTCAAGTTTGTTTAAAATAGATTGCATTGTTAAGAATTTTCCACCAATGAGTCTTATTTTGTGTATTGTTAGAACCTGTTGGAAGCGTTGCACCACGTTTACTTACTGGAAATGATATTAAAGTTTTAGATTTTGGTTTAACTTTACCGGTCACACTATTGTGCCCTGCCCAAGCATATCCAGTACCATTCTTCAGGTAAGCCTTATAAATTTCTTATAATATTTCTTAACAGTGATATTAAACCAGATTCTAATTTTAATTGAAACTTCTTAGTAATTGCGAAATAATTCGTCTCTATTTTATTAGAAACATTTGGCAAAAGCAGTTATACAAAATTAATTAAATATATTAAATCAATCGATTAAATCATATACATTACCTAGAAAGAAAATAAAATTTTCGAAAAATATTATTAATAACGTGTACATAGTATACAATATAATAGTTATAGATTTTTTTAGAATAAAATAGATTAATTATTCTCATAGGTGTGCGGATAGAGTTCTCCAAACCGCAAATAATGGAATATAAATCTTTGATTAATTATCATTCGCACAATTTTCAGAACCTAATAATCCTATTCCAACATTCAATGAAAGGAGTTTTCTATTCCATTATATTCATTCTAATTAAAAACTTCACTCTATGTGCAGAACCAGTTGGTAGTGTTAGTCCAAAACTGACTAGTGGTGATGAATCCAGAATTGTAAAAGTTCATTTTAATATGAGTGCAACTTTGCTTTGTCCAGCACAAGCATATCCGGTACCATTCTTTAGGTAAACAATACATATTTTCAATTGATGGATTTGTATAAAGTCTTTAATGCAATAGCGGTTCCTTCCCAACATTCTTTGTATTAAATTTTCACATACACATAGCAGAAAATATTTTTTTATGTCTTTTGCATAGAGCCAGTAGGAAGTGTCAGTCCCAAAATAAATGCTAATGAAGAAAATATAAAAATTATGCGTATAATGCGCAATCACAGTGTAACATTACTATGTCCTGCTCAGGCCTACCCGGTTCCAATTTATAGGTAAACACTGATAAAAATTAGTAATATATTGTGATAAATACATACGATTGAACAGTAAAAATCCCAACAAGGCTGTATATTCAATTTAAAATACGTTTTCAAAATGAATAAAATTACTTGCGCTATATTTAAGAGCCTGTCGGCAGTGTAAGTCCAAAAATGACCGCCGGAGATGATGCTATCAAAATACCTAAAGTAGCTACAAACTTTAGTGCTACACTATTATGCCCTGCTCAAGCATATCCGGTACCATTTTATAGGTAAATTAAGAGCGTATCCTAGAATTTCAGCGGTTTTCATATATAAATATATATATATGCATGCTATATAAATAGAAAAATAGATAGGAATTTAAGATTAGTTTTTGTAACTTTTCTACCGAAGTCTAATTATCATTCATTATATTTTTGTTTACATGAAGAACCTGTGGGTAGCGTTGGTCCTAAACTTACATCAGGAGATGACTCACGTACTATAAAAGTACGTAGAGAATATAGTGTAACATTGCTTTGCCCTGCGGTAATTAGTATATTTTTGTGTCTGGTTTAATAATAAAATATAATATAATTTTTTTACATACGCTTTACGTAAGTGATCAAAAATATATTAATCATTCTGATCATTAATAAAAAACAAATTTTAAGTATGAGTTCTCAGTTAATTCCTAACATATTAGGCAGTTTTTTTTTGAAAGTCTTAATTGAGTTATAAAGTATATAGTAGCGTAACGTATGTTTTTAGAGCCGGTTGGAAGTGTAAGTCCAAAAATTAACGCTGGTGATGATTTTAAGCACATCAAAGCCAAAAGTACTTTCAGTTTAAACTTGTTATGTCCTGCACAATCGTATCCCACACCAGTCTACAGGTATTATTAAACTTTTCTAATTTCAATAGTTTACCATAATCTCACAAAATAAGTATTTGCGAAATCCTATATACTATTTACTATATCGCTCATGTCAACCTATAAACAACATATCTTCTAAACTATCATTACGGCAACACTTTCTCAACGTTTAATAAAAATAGTTTAAGACTGTTAGTTTGAATCTATTTTTTATAACTTCCAGAACCTGTCGGCAGTGTCAGTCCAAAAATAAGTTCTGGTGATGACTTAAAGCATGTAAAAAGTCGGAAAACTAATGGCTTAAGTTTATTATGTCCAGCTCAAGCATATCCAAAGCCAACTTTTAGGTTAATAAATATATCATTTAATTGTAGATTGTTATCCCAACGTTAGGTGGTTTAAAATAATCGTAGTAATGTATACATTGGAAAATATTATTTCTTTTACTCATAGAGCCTGTTGGCAGTGTAGCTCCAAAAATTAATTTTTTGGAACGTTTTAAAATGATGCAAGTATCAGCTTTTACGAGTACAGCGATATTTTGTCCTGCACAGTCATATCCTGTGCCTGTTTTTAGGTATGATAATTTTTATGTTTTTACAATAGTGTAAACCGTATTACTCTTACCCTTCCAAACATTCAGTATGTTTCGTTTTCAACTGTATAATATTTTTAAAATGTAATAATGTATATTACATCCAGAACCGGTTGGTACCGTGCGACCAAAAATTAATCTGCAGGACAAACATCAATTTGTTGATATACATGAAGAAGAAGATTTTGCTCTATTATGCCTTGCACAATCTTATCCAGTACCTGGTTTTAGGTAAAACTTCAATATTGAAAATATTTATTTACTAAATGAAATTTGTTCCCAACTATCCCAACAGTAGTGCAGTATTTTCTTATATCTTCCATTTATAATAAAAATATTTTTGCTAGAACCTGTTGGTAGTGTTAAACCCAAAATAAATATACAGGATAAACTGCAAACACGTGAAATTCCATTGGGCAACAGTTTTGTGTTACTATGCCCAGCACAGTCGTATCCTGTTCCAGCCTATAGGTAGTTTAAATTTTCTTAAAACTTTGAGCTTTTAACATCAACAAATTTATGTTATGAATTTGAAAGGTATTTAATACTTTGAGCTAATTAATGGGCATTTAGATTTTCCTCAATTGCGTGTCTTCATGAGTATTTACTACTAACATATATCATTGAAGAATTAAGTATTATAAAATACATATAAGCAAATGTTATAAATATAATTTTCTATTGAGCAGTTTTCAGAATTAATTTTCGATTCTTTTTTATTGTTCTTCACAATATATCTTTAAAACTTCATATTTAAATATTTTAGAACCTATTGGTAGTGTTCCGCCAAAAGTAAGCATAGATGATGAAGTGTCTAATGCTCGCACGAAACTGGGTAATAGCTTAAATCTGAAATGCCCAGCACAATCATATCCAATACCAGCATATAGGTGGGTATTAAATGTCTAAACTATAAACTTTCAAAGCTTGGGATATCTTCTTGTACTGATTTCTCCAAATAGATATATAACACAAATAATATAAAAATCAGTAAATTATATATTATATAATTTTATGTATAATTTTATTTCGGAAATCATAGTTTTAAATAAAGTTAACTCATTTGTTAAGGTGGTTTAAAGGGCAGATATATAAAAAAATTCACAATACGTTTGTTTTCTCTCATCGCTCTTTTTCTCTCATTCAAGCGGTTTTTAACAAAACTTCTTTAATATTTTTAAAACGTATTTAATCTACTATATTTTATCAGAACCAATTGGAAGTGTTCCACCTAAAGTAAGCATTGCTGATGAACTATCAAATTCTAGAACTCATTTGGGTACAAGTTTAAGTTTAAAATGTCCAGCGCAGTCATATCCGATACCAACTTATAGGTATGTGCTTATACAAAAGGCATATTTATTTATTAGAATATTGGTTGAAGTTCTTAAAAACAAGAATTTTTTTTCCTTAATTTATTAAAATGAAAATAATATTACCATCTAAAACGAAAGGAGTAAAGAGTCAATATTCTTTATGTGTACTTTTGACATAAATAAAAGACGCATTCATGCAGTTTAATCAATAAATCAATACTTCGTACTTAAAATCAATAAAATATATTTACTCTCCAATTATTTATATATATCACAGAACCAGTCGCTAGTGTCCCTCCCAAAATGAATTTATTAGAGAAAGTGCGTACTATGCAAGTTCACGTAGGTGCAGAATATGCAATGCAGTGCCCTGGACAAGCTTTTCCAGTGCCGGTTGTAAGGTAATCCTAGAAATTGTTATATTAATATTTTGTCAGGTTTAAATTCTTGATCGCAGTAAATTTTATTAAAACAATAAGAAAGGATTCAGGTACCCTATTTCAATCTTCGTACAGTATTTGTAACAATTAAATAAATTAATTTTTCAGAATTATAAATACTTATATTCACTTATTTTGATTAAATTTTAATAATATAATTATAGAACCACTTGGTTCCGTACCACCAAAAATTATTAACGTACATGACAAATATCAGGTTGTATTATCTAGAGAAGCCGCCAGTTTTGTAATGCATTGCCCAGGTCAAGCATATCCAGTACCAATTGTAAGGTAAAGTTTGCAACCAAATTATATATGTTCTCAAAAAATTCAGTCAGTTTTCAGTCATTGTGTTATCTTTACGTTCCTTTGAAATTAAAATTGTTTTGGTTATTAGAGCCCTTAGGTGCTGTACCACCAAAAATAACAAATCTGAATGATAAGTCACAGATAGTGCAAGCTAAGCAAGGTGTTGAATACTCAATGCATTGCCCCGGTCAAGCTTTTCCGGTGCCGTTTGTAAGGTAAATAATTTCAAAATCATTTTTTATTTGGGTCGTTATGCCAACATTACAGTTTCTTGAAATCGAAAATTTTTACTCACATCTCATATGCTACACATATAAAAATAAGTATATTTTTATATTTTTTAGAACCACTGGGTTCAGTATCACCAAAAATAATTAATTTGCATGACAAGTTCCAATTTGTGCAGACTAGGCTAGCAGACGGCTATGCCATGCAATGCCCTAGTCAAGCATATCCAGTACCAGTTGTCAGGTTAGCAATTTTTAACCATATAGAATGTTTTAGTAGTAGTCTGAACTGTGTTAATTGAAATATTAGATACAAAAGGCTATTCAAATTTTGAACTCCATAACAGAACAAGTAATACAATATTTTATAAAAAGAATAATAAACCTAACCCAACATTTAATTACTTTAAATTTGTCCTCTAAATGAAACAAGGTAGATTATACAATTGATAATTTATAGAACCTATGGGAAGTGTCGCACCTAAAGTTGATACCCGTGATGAATTTACTTTTAGTCGTACACGTTTGCATTTGAGCAAAGCGTTGATATGTCCTGCACAATCCTATCCTGAGCCTACGTTTAGGTAAAATAAAAAGTTTATTAAATAAATTATTTATAGAAGACTATAATGTATAGTAATCTTAACTCTTTTTTATAAATATCGGTGATATAAGAATTTTCCATGAAATGATTTAGTTATCTTATACCAACATGATGGCAAAGCATTATTGTTTAGACTGATAAATATCACTTTTGTTTTTTTTCGGTTATAGAACCCGTGGGTAGTGTTGCACCAAAGGTTGACATTAAGGATGAAATAAACTATGCTCGCACACGAGTTACCCAAAGTTTTGCACTAATTTGTCCAGCACAATCATATCCAGTGCCTTTATTTCGGTAACATATTATATTATCTTAGGTTTTTGTATCGAGGTATTGCAAGACATTCAGGCAGAAATTGATATCACGTTTTTAAATAATCCGTATTCTATCGTAATCATTAATATAATTCACAGAACCTGTAGGTAGTGTTGCTCCAAAGGTTGATTTTAAGGATCGTATAACATGGCTTGATAAAGCTAATAGTAGTTCATTAAGCTTATTATGTCCTGCTCAATCATATCCTATGCCACTTTACAGGTTAGTTGTTTTTTTTAAGTAAATTTCTTTAATAAATTGTTTATTAAATAACATATAAGAGTACAATATGTGCAAACATTTCCAATAACCCACATTCAGGTCCTGTTTTTAAGGTAGTTATTTTAATATAAGTTTTTAAAACCCATTATGCAAAAATTTCAGAACCCGTTGGTAGTGTCGCACCAAAAGTAGATGTTAAGGATCGTATAAATTGGTTAGATAAACCAATTAGTCTTGCTTTTAGTTTATTATGTCCTGCACAAGGGTATCCTATGCCAGTGTTTCGGTATGTATTATTATTTTTTCTTTGAACTACAAATGAATAATTTTCATATAAATTATAAGTTGGTCTAATGGGTTAGAAGTTTTGAAGGGTTACTATTCAATATTTGTATACTATTTATGTTTTCAGAACCGGTTGGCTCCGTGGCTCCTAAAGTAGATATGCATGATAAAATGGACTTTTCAATAAGAAAGTTAAACGCTTCTTTGAGTTTATTATGTCCAGCACAAGGTTATCCTATGCCTGTGTTTAGGTAATCTAAAAGTGATTGCATTTACATGACTTATATAAAAGTTATAGAAATACATATAGAAGTTTAATGTTATTATTGTATGAAGACTAAATTATGTATATTTTCTATACTTATCCCAACAACTTAAAGCAGTTCAATGACAAATTTTTACTGTTATAGTTTGTTGTTTTAGAACCTGTAGGTTCGGTTGCACCAAAGGTCGATATGGACGACAAACTTGGATTTTCAATAAGAAAATCTAATACTTCTTTAAGTTTAATGTGTCCGGCACAAGGATATCCAATGCCTGTCTTTAGGTAAAACGTTAAAATTTATTTTAAATACATACATAAATGTACAAGTTTTATCAACCTTTAATGTTTTATTCTATAATACAGTCTTTTTTAAGACTCCAGTAACTATAATTCATTAAAATAAACAATAATATTGAACTAGTAAATGCATGAAAACTTTTAAGTCAAGCTGTTTACTTCCAAAATCTTAATACCAATCCCAACTTCAAATGTTTAGTTGAATTTTTTTCTGTAAAATATGTTAAGTATATTATATGGTATATTGTCTTGTCTATTCTAGAACCCGTAGGATCAGTTGCGCCTAAGGTTGATATAAATGATAAAGTTAAAATTTCAATAACAATATCAAGTTTTTCTTTGAGCCTGGTTTGTCCAGCGCAGGCGTATCCAATGCCCGTTTTTAGGTAAATAAAGTTTAGAAAAAATTTTTAATTTTTAGCTTCTAAAGTAATAGTCTCTTATACCTTACTTTGCCAAATAGTTTCCCTAATAATGATTACATTCCCATATTAATTTTAATATATATTAAAACTATACAGTTAATTAATTCATATGCATACACATATATTATTCTCCTATACTATCTTTCCAAATAGAGTATATCAAAACTGCATCCATCTTCAAATTTTTCAAATCTTTTGATAAAATATTAAATATTATTTTTTAAGTTTTTAAGAAAAACAATCCTCTCCAATATTCAGGCAATGAAAATATATTCTTATCATGCTTATTTATATTGAGAAATTTTCAGAACCCGTAGGCTCAGTAGCGCCTAAAGTAGAAATAAAAGATAAAGTCGGAATTTTTTTGGGAAAACAAAATAGATCTTTAGCTTTATTGTGTCCAGCGCAATCATATCCTGTGCCAGTTTATAGGTAATGCACATATAAAACAAAAAATGTATAAACCATTTATATACTCGTATGTTATATTTAGTAATTTATAGGATACAGTTTTATTCCAACATTCGTTATAATTTGTCATAAAATATTATTTGATCTAAAATTTAACCATTCGTTCCTAGAACCTGTTGGAAGTGTTGCTCCAAAAGTTAATAAAAATGATGAATTTAGTCATGATCGTATACGTCATGGTCTTACGATTGCATTAAAATGTCCAGCTCAATCATTTCCAATGCCTTATTACAGGTTAGTAATCTTCTTTAAATTGATAGAGAAGTTTGTATAATCCATAAGTACAAACCACTTACCATGATCGCAGAGCTCTACTCAACCAATACTCGTGTTTTTATTCTATGTTAGCATCCACATTCAAGCAGCTTACAAAATTATGAATAAATTGTTTATTAGACTATAATTAGTAATACAATATCTTGTTCGTCTTTTGAATTTAATATTCAGACATTAAGTTCTTAAGGGCTAGTTTTGCAATGCACACTTAAGGAAGTCTTAAATTATCTGTAATGTGAGTGTTTTTCTGTCC
>NC_051847.1:6368305-6385152 GCF_002237135.1 Teleopsis dalmanni
TAGAAATGAAATCTCTTAAAAATTTTCAAGAATTTTTAAACTATACAAAATCTTAGATATTTTTATTAAATTTTATTTTGAATTCAATTCAAAATTAAGCCAAAAATTATACATTATATCTAACGACTAATTGATTGAGAAAGAATAAACAACCGAGTTAAGATAATTGAGTAGATTTTAATTGATATTTCCTAAATCACCTACATTGTAAAAAATATCTATTACTCTAAAACTAACTGTTGCAACAGACGAGGAACGGCAGTAGACAATTTACAACGGAAAGCACTTAGCTCAGCGCTTAGCATTAAATCCGTCACATTTATCCTTTTAGGCAGGACACGCGGTGCAAATCCATAACGTTAAAGGAGCAAAAGTGACCAAGAATTATTTACTGGCATGTTTATGAAGGGAGAATAAAGGAGAGGGCAGAAAGTAATACTCCTAAATTACGCCGTATAATAAATCAAAAGTATTTAGAGCAATAAAATGAAATAAAAAAGCTAAAATCACAATAAAAATCAAATAAAAATAAAATACCAAATAAAAGAAACAATAAAAAAAGGAATGAGAGAATATTATATGTTACATGGGTGAGAGCATTTTAGTTACTGCAGGACGTAATGTAAGGGGTGTACAGTGCGTTTATTACAATTATCACGCTTTTATCTTATGACTCCATGGCCTACATCCCACAGTGATAATTGCATTACAACAAAAATTTACCACTACAAGTGTATACATAAATGGGACACAACATAGCCTGAGAGCAACAAGTGTAAATTGTGCTGCTTAATGCCTTTGCAAAGGACTACTAACATACACACAGAATCCTCTGAGTTATAGCGAAAATTCTCCAAGCGCGGATAAAACGGTAGCAGATTTATCCTCAACATTCCTATTGGTGCAAATACAACCATTGGAGCAAAATTTTGCAATATTCCCGCCCTCAATTTGAATTGCGCAGAATCTTCACGAAGGTATATGTCAGCAAATAATTTATTTGATGGAATCCCAACCTATACGGTTCTGTCAGAGTAGAGAATATTAAAATTTTAAGAAATACCTTTTGTTTTAGAAATTTTCCATTCAATGTTACAATTTTTAACTATCAGAATTAGAGGATTACCAAGGTATTATATCCTAATAAGCTAATGCTATTTTATCAATAAACCTTAAGAAGAACATACTATGTAATTCGATATAAAAGTAAAATAATATACTTTGCCGTTGTGTGCTTCACATATATTTTTGTCAAGGTTTCATAAATTTTAACGGTGATCTATAAGAAATCTTCTTTTTAATATTTATAAGAATATATTTTAAGGTATGTTTCTTCTCAATTGAAACTGTTGAAAAAAAAAACTTTTATCAGGAACTAAAATGAAGTCTGAATTAATCACTTACATATTACATATTACATATATAATACGTACAATTAGAGGTTTCGTTCATGCTGTTAACATTTCTTTTGGATCAGTCCAGACAATTTTAAAAGATTTTTTATTCCTGAAAAGAGTGAAATCTGGAATCTGAAAAAAATTATTCAAAGCTTAAAATCATCGTAACAGCTTTTTTTGATTATCGCTGTGTCGTTCATTATGAACGACATTCATTCCTTTCGTCGGTCCAAACTGTTAACAAGGAATATTATTTTAGCGTTCGCAACGTTTACATAAAGCTATAAGCAAAAAAAAGGCGTGAACTGTGAACAGATATGTTTTGGTATTTACACTACTTTCACACAACTATCACACTGCATTGGTTCTTGAAGACCATTTTGCCCAAAATTCAACTTGATATGAGTCTGCTGTCATATCCAAAACTATCGCAGTTACCTGATTTAGCACCATGTAACTTCTGACTATTCTTTAAGCACACTAACCACTCTGAAGACGCCACTTTCTCAAAGTTAATGGTAAGTTGAAATAATTCGTTACACGTAGGTATCATACACGTCGATATTATATCTTTTTGTAGATACTTGAATTAGGTTAATTTATGAATACAATGGTTGATTGAACTAGTGCAATCTGCATTGGTCTGCTGCATTGGCATTAATTTTAATGCAAATCAAGATTTTACACCTTCTCCATTTACTTTCCCAATCTTTAAGAACTTTCAATTAATATTTCAGCACGCACTCGGTCGCAAGAGTCTTAGTTTGGTTTAACACGTTTAGGTTAATATGTGCATTTGTAGAGGCCGCTTTATATACCTTGATCCTAAAAATTTGGTTTAACTATTTTATAAACTTTAAAACTTTAAACTTCCATAGCTCAATCAATCCGAATTTCAATCAATCAGCTGCCGCTTTCGAATATGAAGCTATTTTATTATCTACATTGCAGAATCGTTTAACGTGTACAAAGCTTAAAAGCCAAACTTCGGTTGGTTGATCGGTTTTAGTGTGAGGGGCAGAATCATCTTCTCATCTCTCCAATTACCGCACAGCTTTGTTACAACAAATCCGATCATGAAAATCTTAAATTTAAATTCAATTTGCGAGAATGATAAAGGAAATTATTTTTTGAAAAGTTCCGTTTGAGATGTCCGCCAGGCTTATTAGTTCAAGTATATTTCCTTGGGCATTTACAAGTAAATCTTCTTGCAGCTTCTGCATTACTATAATGGAGACAAAAGGTGGTTCAAAACCTCCGTAGTACATTTTAAATACAACCAATAGGTATGCACACCATTTGGGCTATAAGTAGACGTAGTAGTATCTAAAAAGTATCTTATAACTTAAAATCGTCAAGAAGGCAATAGTGCTATAACCACCACCAATACCAAGGCCAATACTAATGCTGAACAAGATCAATACTAATGCTGTATGTATAATTTTGAATATTTGTTCTTCTGAATAAAATAAAATAAAATAATGCGAGTCTACGGATAATGAATATTATATAGGTAAATCTGAGGAACAAAGTACTAACTGATAATAATAATAAAATATAATTATAAATATTTCTTGTTGATATTTGCCAAGAAGAGACATTACATTAATAAATATATATTTAGAGTTTCAAGTATAGTTAGGGTTTTATTTTCCAATTAATATATAATAAAATAATAAAAAACGTATTATATAAATTCATTTTAGGACTCTATAGATGTGATGGAATTCATTTTATGACTATTAAAACCTCTTAAAATTTATTTAACCAAAACTTTTAAGTTCACACAAAAATGTTACGGTAAGTAAATCGAAATACGGTTAAGAAAAATTATATGTGCAAGATTTTTCTCACCAATTGCTACCCTTGTTCCACTCCCCTCTTTACAAATTCATTTGCTAGTCAAGGCATTTGTCTTGGTTTAATGCTTAAGTGAAGTTGACTTTAAAATTATTTCTTGCTTAAGTGGTCACAGAAATCCCAAAAAAATGGGTCGCAATAAAGTGGAAACAAACAAAATTTTGTCAAAATAGAGGGAAATAAACACGGCGACACTACGAAATTTTTTTCGAGCTTACTCAAGTGTGCGTAAACTCTATTGCCACACTTCGACGTGTGTCCAAAAAGTCCTTTGTCCGGATGGCTCACATATGTTGCTTAATACTATTGCTGCGTATTTATTGTGCTAATGCAACAACACTGGTTCCTAGTCCATTAACTTTCTGCCAAATTTGCACATTAAATAGTGTTTCTCATGTCTTTTACAATTTCGCCTTTTCATCGAACTTTTTCTTATCCTTATTTATTCTTTTTTTATGCATGAAAATGCTAAAATGAGGTTCACACTTCACGTTTTGAATTCGGTGGGTTGGTTATACATTTAAAGGTTTCTTTTCAAAAGATTTCTGTCTTAATGGGGTTTTAATAGCTCAACAAGCGCCCGAATGTCGCGACATATCACAGTATTTAAATTTCATTTATATTATCAAAATTTAAGTGGCGACTAAAAGTTGAATACATATTATAGTTATCTAAACCTATACTAAATAGTAATTAAATTTTAAATGAATTAGAGTACATATATTATTTAATTACATTGAAAATTCCATATTTTTATATAGCTATATATATGAAGCTATAAATAGGAACCATACTATTTCTTAAATAAATTTTTCCGTGATATGCGATATTCTTTAATTTCTAATATTCATAGTGTAATCTAATTAGAACTCACAATAGACGTGTAAAGTATCATTGTAGCTTCAACCAGCCATTGATAGATAAAAAGATTATGCGTTTATGATATATATAGGACCTATATGTATTTTTCAAAAATTTATTTAATTGTGCAGCATACGTTATAGCTAGAAACTTTGAATCAGCTCAACAAAAAGTAAATCCATCAGAGCACGGACGGAAGACAGCTTAATCCATTCTTAAGGAACTAAAAAAATGCAAAACATCACACTAAGGTAGAACAACAATACTCCGTGGTATGTTAGAAACTCCAATATTCATATACAGAGAATATCTATTTCTATTGAAACTATAATCAAAGTAGATGGTCATCTTAACAGATCATTAGCTACATTTAGAGATGTTACAATAAAAGCGATGTAGATCACCAGATTTTTTCAGTGTTGATTAAATAGCGCAACCAAGGGAAGAAGTTATATTACTAACTGCAACCAACTCCATTAAATAATAATTCAATTATTCAATATTTAAGATCTTATTGATCAATGTTAGAGATCTATTACCGAAACTATCTATTAATTTTCACCACAATAAAAGATAGTTTAATAAGAATAATAACATCGAAATTTTGATGGTTTTTAGGAAGTCCTCATAAATTAACGGCTCTAGCTGCAACAAGAATATTAGAAACTTAAACGTTTATTATAAGCTATCACGGTGATCTCAAGAAATCAGTGGGCATATTGGAGCTACTAAAATATGTTTTTATTTTAAGAACTGTAAAGCACTTCTGGTAAAATAAATGGATTTATCGAATTAAACTTTTTTGATATATTATAATCAATAACCCCATGTAATAAATAGATATACAATTTTATAAAATAATTCAATATTTGTCTCAATCTTTCTTTCAATCTCAATCTTAGTGTGAACGGAATTAATTTTTCCAAGTTTATTAAAAAATAAGTTGCTGCTCTTATTCGAAGACTAAATGTTAGGTTTTCTTCCATAACTAAAATTATTCTCATCATAAAATACTTAATTTGACGTTTTAACATTTGAAAAAAAAATAGCAAAATTATTCACTAAAATTACTAATCATGAAATGGAAGGAAATTCACTAATTCGCAGTACCGTCAACACTACAAAACTCCCAAGACAAATCATTTAACCGAGAAATACACATCGAGTCGAGGCATTCCAACACGTTTCAATATTGAGTCATTAAAACAAAAAGCAAGAGCGTGGCTGAAGTAGCAGAAAAGTAGGAAGTAGGAATTCAATACGGGGAACAACAAAAAATACTTGGCCTAGTATTCAAAGCAAATACCGAGACAATGCTAGGAATTTGTTAATAAAGAAATTTTCCCTATTGACTTCATCTCAACAATGGATTGAAGCTGCATTAGGAAAAGGCGGAGGAAGTTGAGATACACCACGCGTATTTAAAACCAGCAGAAAATTATAGAATATTTAATGAAGAACGTGTAAAAATTTTCAAATGAATAATTCCTTGCATGCCAATCTAAGGACGATGTGTAGGAGTTGAATACCTCAGAGAATAAGTATACGAAATACTAAATTTTTTTTAAATAAAAGATGTAGGCTAACAAACTGATATGTCAAAGGATAATAAAGTATGAAATAGTTTTAAACATGCATGACACTTTAACATTTTAAATTTAATTACTGATAAAAAGAAAGTGTCATTTGCCACTACTTTCACCAGCATTTGTGCAGAAATCAGGAGCTTTGACTTGCTTTTGTCCAGCGCTCAGACTGTAAAATGTACAAAGAGCAAAAGGAAATTAAACTGTTATGGTTGAGAGGAAAGCTAAGGCAAATCTGTTGATCAACTTCATCTAAATTTGAATTGATGCGGTGGACAGTGAAAGTTGGAAAAAAGTTGTAGAATTCTGAGTCGAAAAATTTTTACAGCATTCCGGTTTTTAAATATTTTTGCTATTCAGTTGACTTCTCTAATTGAGTTTCTAATGCGCACAAAAGTCAGCATAGCTATGAGTTATGGGTGAAATTTTTCCTTCGTCTCTACTCGCTTGTCTATTACATTACTTCAAATTGTTATTGGTATTGCTTTGATTAACTCTACTATCCTGACTGACTGTTTAACCGACTGACGACTGCAGTTGACATACAACAGCTCTTGAGGGGGTTCACTCAATTCATACATGCATCCATTCATAACACAACTGACGGCAGCATATTTCGATAAATGACAAAGTGTTATGCTATGAAGCACACTTTCAGGCAAATCAAACGGTTGTATGACAATGTTTGCATGCTTGTGCATGGTGGTAAACGTGGTGGTGGTGGTTGAAGAAACCACATTCGATTCTTCTATACACTACATGTGACACCCAACATAACTGGGTGCATCTAATGTTTGAGGTATGGTTATAATTTTTTCACATTCCTAATAGAATTTTGAACATTCAATAAACATTTTCAATGTCGTTAAATATTGGAAAAAGTAGAGGTATTTTTACTTTCATCTCAACGCTTTTTGAACAGATTCTATTTTTATCGTATTTGATATCATTTACACTGCAAATGATTTCTTATGGAAGTCGATTACTTTCTATATAAGAATTTTCACCAGGAGTTCGATAAAGTTTAATCAATTGATCTATTATTTGTTTGAATTTTACGAAATCAACTTTAATGGGTAATTTTAAGGAAATAAAGCTACAGCTTAAATCAACTCATAATAAATATATTTTATATAAAAAGTATGTTTTGATTTATACGCATATGTATTTTAAACGAAGAATGTAAACTATTACTATTTCATATGGAAAATTTGGATAGGATAAGTAAACATATTATGAGTACGAGGTCTGCTACATATACTATTTCTGGCCTAATAATGAAAATGCGAATATTTATCATCAAAAATTGATTTATTGTTTTTGAAAGTATTCTCCAGCCTAAAGACTTCAGGCAAAGAAATTGTGGTGTACCACTCAGAAGTGACCGTCTTCGTTGCTCAAGCGACCATTTGTTTCGAAGTGCTTCTTCCACGAACAACTTTCGTTGGATTTGGCTCGTCTTCGAAGATCCACCCTTTCGGTTGTTATATTGTTTCGGGCTCATACGCATAGATCCATGATTCGTCCCCTGTGACGATCTTACAAACGTCTTTTGAAGCAGCACGATCGTATTTTTTCAACATTTCTTACCGCCAATCGATACGAACCTTTTTTTGAGCGATTGTCAAATTGTGTGGGATCCAACAAGTACAAACCTTTTTTACGGCCAGGTGTTCTCGAAATATCGAATGTATGCTAGTGGGAAAAATGCCCAAGGATGCCTCTATCTCATATATTTATGTATATATATAGTTACCATTCCAACAACTTTCATCCTAAAATAAAACTCAAAAAATAATTAAATTTTATTTGTCAAAAATAGTTATTATCATGTGATTTTTACTTGGCCACATACAAATAACTCTAACACTCTGCTTTTTATTTTAAAACGCACAAATAATTGTTATATTTACCACAAAAATATAAAAATCAGAAATAACTTTTATTTTTGAAAACAAAATATAACACAGAAATGGTCTGGGAAATCCATATTAAAAATGCATCTCGCTGTGGTTGACTAAAAATCACTAAAAAAACGATGAAATTTTGCAACTGGTATACGAAGACTGATAGCAGCGATATTAAAAATAACTATATAATATTTAGAAAAGCGTTTAAGACGGTCGATGTTTCGGTACCACATAAATTAAAGAAAAAGAGTGGATTGACCGAATTACCATCAGTCAAACGCTTTTAAAACGTAACGAAACCAAACTAAACCATTTTATATGCAGATTATTACGGATAGAGTATTTGATGCAATCGATCATGGTCTGGATCAGTGATCCTCTACAAACAACTTCAAAGCATGAATTGACGACTAACCATGCAATGTTGAGTGTTTTATGGTACTGAAAGGGAATTGTGTTTTACAAGCTGCTCCAGCCTTGACTGTCACACCTCGACCCCTTGACTAAAACAATCAAGAAAAAGCGACCACAATTGCCCAACAGAACAGGAGTTGTGTTTTCTTTCGACAATGTCGAGCCACACACATCTTAAGTGACTCGAAATGCATTAACGGAACTTGTCTTGAAAGTTTTGATATTGTAAACTGATAGAATTATGGAACTACCTGAAAAATGTCAGGTGCTTTCAAATTTTTACATCTTATAGAATATATTTCTTTCATTTATTAGAACTAATAAGGACATATATAAGAGATAATCAAGTGATAAACAGTAACTTGTAACATTTTACAACTTTCGCTATTGACATATTAAAACATACTACGTGATATATAATGGGTAGTTAAATAACTGGCTTGGATAATATTTTTTTAAGTTTGACTAATAATCCTAGGCTGTACCAAGCTATTGTTTCGAATGTTGGGAGACTACTTTTAAACCTAGGTTTTTAGGTAATACTATTTCTCAACAGTGGTTAGTGAAACAGTATTTCATCTACTACTTTATTCTCTTTTCACTTTCATTTTAGCTTAATATCTTTTTAATTTTCACCCAGTTCACATGAGGTCTCTAATTGAATCTCCTACAATAATAGTGACATAAGCTGATTTAAGATTTAAATATCAAAATGAGATAACGTTTCACAATTTTTTGTTAATAATATTAGTATGTATTTAATTTTTGTTAATTTTTTCCCCTCTTATAATTCAATCTACCGTGCTCAATAATATTGTAAAGTTTATTGATCTACGTCAATTAGCAAATGAGCAGACGCAACAATTAAAACTTTTGTGTTTTGTTTGGATCGCATGTGGCCACATATAAAGAACCAATAAAAAATTAACAGAAATTAAAATCAACGAAACGGAAAAAAGGCAAAAAAACTAATAATGAGATAATGAAAATAGTTGTGATATATCACAACAAGGAACAATGAATTCACTACATTTAAAATAAATATCTCCTTTGTTTGGTGTATGAAATGTGCATTGCATTATATGGAGACATAAAGGGCCGATTCGGTTTAATAGAAGAATTAAAAGCTTTTAATTAGTTTGTAAATATTTCCGCTGATATTTCACGATCTTGTTTTTTTGATAAAGATTTGTGAGTTTAAAGTTCATGAGATATTATGATGAGCGGATCAAATTTACATAAAACTCCATAGATATTCGGTTACCAGTTCAGAGCTACTCTAGTACGAGTACAAATGAGGTGGAGGTGACTTGAGTTAGTTTAGATGAAATTTGAAAATTCATCGAAATTTTCAGCTAATGAAGTATTTTGTTTATTGATTCTTTATTTCGGAGAATTATTATATATACTTCAAAGGCACTTATCTTTTCTATTAACATATGATGCAGTTAAATTTGTCGTTAAACAAGTATAGCAAAGCAGAAAGAGTTTACCTTTAAGATGACAATTCCATTTTGAAACGCTGCTCACACTTCACGCCTTTATTTACTTAATTGTATTCCTACAAACCATAAACAAAAAATATAAATAATTTCTAAATTTTTTATCGTCATAGATACTTTTTTATCCTCAGTATAATATTATTTTTTAAGAACTGGAATTTTAATTGATAAATTTTAGGGTTTCAGTTCATTTTATATTACCAAATATTTTAAAATGTAGAGCTTCGTTTTTTGTTTTAATTTAAAGAAATTATTTCTATATGATTTCTTCGAAAAAACTCTAAAGAAATGCTAGAGAAAAATTTCTCTTGGATTTGTAATATTCCAAGCTATTATCACTCAATTCTATTTGAATTGATAAGATTTCTTATCATATGACACAAAATTCTTAATTAAGAAACTGTTATGCAAAACAAAACATATACACATATATAATATGTTAATTGAATTTACTTCTAGTGTTCTAGCTTATATTTAGCTTGACCCATTCTATTAATAATTTATTTATGTTTTAAAATGACTATTTAACTAAAAAGACTATATAATGTAAATAAATCTTTACAGCAATCTCACATGCTCCTCATAAAATATATCTAGCTCAAGGCAATACCTGAACTCCATCACATAGATATAAAGATATATCTAGCAGCTAAGTTAAAAATAGGTAGGTTGAGCTGTTTGTTCATTAAGATGTCATGTATGACATCTTGTCGTTAGTAATACAGTAAAAGATATGATTAATATAGTTGTAGCACTATTTAAAGCTGCATGTCCATTCTGTGAACAAGTACGTTAATTACTAATGAGGTTTTGTTGCTTCAATATCTTAACACTTGTAAGATTATTCTGTATTATCTGGTTTGCCTTTCTAGCAAATAAATATTATGACGGTCTCGTGCTTTCTATTCCTTCTAGATTGTGACTCAGCCTCATGCCACAACATTTCAACAGTGCTTCAAAACTCTCTTCTGTTCCACATATATAGCATATCTCACAGTTATCATTCTCCGCCAGATCCATATTTTAAGCACGTACGCTTAAGAGACAACGTGTCGTTAATACACCTATCTTTACTCTGTCATCGTTTTGAAAATAAATGAGTAAAATAAGGCTCCAAATATTACTTATATATTATGGCATAATTAATATAATGTTATATATCTTAAATTCTTGGTATCAAACCTTTGTGTGTTAATGTCAATCTGATTGTTCAGAACTAGTCCCATGCCTAGCTTTGCGAGTCCGTTAACTATGTAGTTTCTTTCACAGTTCCATCTCCAGAAACCTAGGATACATTAAGCTTTTCACGGCTTTCAATGAGAGAGAATTTGAGAATTTGAGTTTCTAAACGAGAGTTTTTCAAATGAATATGAAAAAGTTTACATTTATTTATAGAATTGCGCTTGGACAATATGTGGTACAATTGAAAATAAGAAGAAAAACAAAAAACTTCAGACTTAGGCTATTAATAGAGTCTAAGTTGCTAGCTTAGATTATTTTGTGTGATGGCGTATGTTATATGCAGCAACGAGTTTTGATAACCCTATAATAAAATTGATCAGCTACGCACTTCAAGTTTTCGGTTAAAGATTTAAAGATTTTTAAGATTTTTAATTTCGTTAAACACAGATTTAATATGTAAAGTTTGGTTTCATTTTAATTTTCCTAATATTGTCCGCTTGAGTATTAGAAGAATTGTTGACAATTCACAGTCTGAGCTTAACTCTCATTTGCGACAGAAACAATAGTAAGATACGCGGCTCTGATAAAAGTAATTTCTAATTATTTAAATGTGCGTGAAGAAGAAATACACATAAGCAATTATTTTTAAATATTTAATAACCAAAAAATATTTAATTTTATAAGCAAAAATAAAACTTTAATGAATGTATAATTCAAATAAAGATATTAATGAAGTGATAATCGCGGATAACACGTGTTAAGGTTAAATAAACAAATTTCAAAAGGTGTGTATTCACGAATATAGAGAAGTCCAAAATCAAACGTTTATATATTAATAGGATATAATGAATTTTTTACAAATTTATATTTTCGAAATAAAAATATTTATGTGAAGTTTTATGGGAAACAATAAGTTTAATAGTCTCTTAAAGAATTCAATAACCAACGATAGATAAAAACTCACGTACGCTATAAAGAACGGAATTCATTTATTAAAACAATTTAAAAGACATACAGATGTTATAAACAAACAACAACAATATTTAAACATATAACTAATGTTATCTCATTTAAATTGCAGACTACTAGAACTATAAACAGAATTGTGAAGCGGGTTTAGAAAGAACAGCTTATCATTAAACTTTACTAAATTGATAACAGATTTAACTCCATGTGAGGTGAATCTTATTTTAAAAAAAAGTAATAAAATTTTGCAGGTCTTAATTATTCTTTATCTGTTAATATCAAGAAAACACATATACACTCGTAATTTTTTCTAATTACTTACGGTACTAATAATATTTCTAATTTACCATATGGAATGCTAGTGACTGCAACCAACAAAAAGGAATAAACGTCTCTTCTTAACTTATCTGAATACAGTCATTGCATTATTCCATAATCAACAATTTTTAATAGAAATCATTTTTAGTTATAGATTCAGTTTTTCCATATTTTTACTTAATTTACAAATCAAAAATAACACTCCTTGAGTCCAAAACCAATACGTTTTACTGTATTAATCTGCTATGAAGATCTCTCTAACATCAAAAACTCATATATAAAAGTATGTTCTAGTGCAGTGAAACGAAAAGATTCTAATTTTACTATGTAGTTAAGTGCTTATGTATAATTTTGTAGCAATAATCATTTTATTTTTCATAAATCGAAAAATAAAAATACTCGAGATCAGGATCATATATAACTCTTGCTCTTAAAGTGCCAATTGACAAAACTTTTTTATAGTGACATTTCCTATTAATCGTAGTTCTTTACAAACTCCCTTATACTTGATTATTATTGTTTTTAGCCCATTCCCAATAAAAAATATCGATTATCATTTATAGTAAAACATTTTGAACTGGATTTGTAGTCAACTTTCATCATTTTTACTTAAAGGACTATTTTAAACTGGATTTGAAGAAAACTTCCATAGTTTTTACTTAAAGGACTATTTTAAACATTTATACTCCCAGTTTGGCACGCGTACAAAGCGATGTATATCATATTAACTGGAACACCAGTTTGTGTTTAAAGCATTATAGAACGAATATCTCCAAATCTTTTCTCCATCGCTTGAATTCTTCTAAGCGAAGCTAAGAAACTGTTAAGTTGACCATCCATTTTGTTGAATAGTTTCGATGCTAAAAACTTTATGTACTTAATAATTATTTTAATAGAAAAATCTTTATCAATATCAAAGTTTTTGATATACAAAAACATTTTGAATATATTCTTTACGGGGATCTTTTAAAATTTTTTTAGTTCCTCAGAAATGCATTTAACTGCCTTTTACTGGAAAGTGACACAAATTACTAAAATGTGTGAATGAAGTCTTCTTGGAAAAAATTTTGTTTTCTATTTAGCAATGACTTACTTTACTTTTTTTTAATACATTGACTATATTTGCTATGTTCAAGCACTATAAAAATTGATTTGTCTTACAAACTCATGTAAATTCAGAATATGTTGAGACGGAAGTTTTTGTTCAAATCTAACTTCCATTAGAGAAAAAATTTTTTCCATTGATATAATTTGTAATATAATTTTTACTCTTAAAAAAGGAGTTGGCAATCAATTGCCATAATCTTCCTAGTAGCACGTTTAAAACTTTGAGTCTGAAAAAAAACTTCGCCTAAGCATCATTAAAACCAAAAAAAATGTGTGACAATAAGAAAAATGTTTAACACCTTTAAAATGTACCTATGAAAAAGTAATTGAAGGTACTTTGAGGGTGTGAAAGGTCGGAAAAATTCTGCGTATTTTTTCAAATTCTGTTATTATTATTTCCTATTATTTATTTATTATTTATTATATTATTTCCTAATATTTTTGAATAATTTTAAATGATTTGCAATATCTTTGAACCAAACACGCCTCTTTATTTATCCGTCTTTGCGGAGTAAAACCGAAACACACACGCGGTCTTTCGGGAGACCATAAGTTAGTGCATTTGTAGACCAGAGCAATTCAAGCTTATTAAATACAGTTTTTGAAAAAATAATATATCTATTCACAGCGCTGAGAATTATTTATGAAATATATAATTAGATTTATTAAATGTTAATGAACTGAGATAAAATAATTTCTCATTTTTTGTTATATATTTCTAGTAAATCCATTTGACTTATGAATTTCTCATATTTAAAAAATAATAAATATTACAAGTTAACATAAAGTTAATGAATAAAGTTAGTAATCATACAACGTATTAAATAATCATTAATATTAAATTTTATTATTTAATTCAAGAAACAAATATTTTCTCAATTAATTATAGTATAATTAAATTATTTAATTAAATTAATTTTTAATTGTCATTTTCAAAAAAAAAACAATTTATAATACTTCCACTGCATATTTGTAAATGACTGGATAAGTAAAGACACATTCGCTTCCCCTTCCAAAATAACACTGTCTACATTTCTGAAACCTATTCAAAATCAATTAGGCATAAATTTGAGTATCATCACCAACCACCCCACTATACAGAATCCCTTTCTGGCACAAATGCAGAGAATTATGCTTGCATCGTAGGCAATTGAGTTTAAATATTCATTCTCAAATCGAAAGTGGAAAGGGCGTTTGATACTCTTACTCTCAGCGCCCCATGTAAAGCACAATATAGAGAACTTCTTGCCCCACTGCAGCAATGACAATTGCAACAGGCTGCTGAAGCAACAGCGTGCCTGCCACACATACGCAAAAAGGGGAAAATACTGTAAACTGCGTACGCCCCTTCCTTACATCTCCGGTCATGTGCCATTCCTTCTGCATCCAGCTGCTTATGATTTTAATGCTTTGCACTGGTTGCTCTGTGCGTATCGTTGACATTGTGAAATCTGATAGTATCCTGCCAGCACATAAGTCAACTGTGAATTCAGTGCGAGACGAGATCTCGTTGCTGATGGAAGTGTCTTTCCAATTGAGAGGATTAACAAATCCTTAAATAGAAATTTTGCTTTGGAAACATTTAGAAACAATTATTTTTGTAAAAAAATTATTTCAAATATTAAAATTATTTTTTTATAATTTTATTTTATATTTTGCTTAAAGTGTGAATTTAATTTCGTGCTAATTTTTTGTGCTAAAATGAAATTAAGTGACTTTTAACCAAAAATTAAATTCATAATTTAATAAAAATTAATTAAGCAACTAAAAGAATATGTGAAAAATCAAATGTTTAAGGGTGTAAGTTTAACAACATTTTAAGGACTGAAATAAATAAATATTTGCATCTGTCTATCCATGCATAAAATAAAAAAAAATTAATTAAAAATAATCTTTTTAATGACTAATAAAAATAAAAAGTTAATAATTTCAAATCGAACTCTAAGAACATAAAGAAAAAAATAAATCTAATCTAAAAATCTAATTATGATTAAAAAATATTTTCATCTTGAAATTGAATAAAATTATTTTTACCAAAATAATGTAGGATATAAAAACATCATTTTTTAATCTTTTTTATAAATGACTTAAAATCAAATTAATATTCAAATTAAAAAAGGAATTTTCTATAAAAGATCAAATTTTCTATAAGAAAATTTAAAAAAGATGAATTTAGATACTTCTTAGCCTCCGAATTTTTTTTAAATCAAGAGACTGTAAAAAATATATTTGGAGATGTCTTATTTAGCAAATTTTTTTTTTAAAAAATTAACATTTTATAGATTTAAATGAACTAAAATTAGAAATAATATACATAAAACAGTGAATTGGAAGAGTATTTCTTAATATATAAAGTCATAGTTAATTTTTGTTATGTTTACAAACCATTTGCAGGACTTGAATTGCTTTATTTTTATTTTTAAATAATTTTATAATTTTAATAGTTTTAAAATCTCAAACCAAAATTTTTTTTAAAGTTAGACGATTCGAATAGCAATGAAAATACAAGGACAAAAATTTATTTAATTTATTGAAATTTCACTAGCCATACAACGCTGTTTCGAGTATTGCCAAGATCATCAGTGGTCAGTGGAATAATCGAATTTAATTAGTTTATAGTACGTATATAATTTGTTTGGACTGCAAGTGCCAGATTCAGAACTCGAGCCCATTAAATTATTTACATTAAATTAAATTTATGTTAAAATTACATTAATTAAAATTACATATATTAATTTTTTAATAATATCGATTACGTAGTCAATAATTTTTTTTTTTAATACAAATATACAAAAAATATATATATTTCCGCTCCTTAATTTCAATATAGTATTGGATGGTTTTGTAAAAATATTATAAAAAAAAACAAAACATATATGCCTTCTATATATATGTATCACATATATCTAATCCTAACAAACTATAATTTTGCTCTTGACTAATAAATACAGCGACAGATATAAGTTAATAAAAATGGTTACCTTAAATGAACACAAAGACCGATTGTTTTAAAGTAATTTTTTCTATTGTACTTGCTAAACCATGCTAAAGGTTTGACCATGTCATAGTAAGTGCGATAAATATAAGTGTAATCAATGTATAATATTTGGAGTTATTTTCTTTCAACTGTAAGAACTACTGATCAAAGTATAAGTCTGAATTAGATAATAACTTAGTTCTCCTGATTCTTTCTGAGGAAGAAGTTAAATAGATTGCAAAAGCTGGCGAATTTTATATGGAATATAAGTTTTTTATTTCACAGTTCACAAAAAACTTTTAATAACAAACATACTAGTGTATATAAATCTGGTAGTGTATTAATTGCTTCAGAATTAGAAAACTTATTTCCTTAGATGCAACTGTTTTCTGTAATATTATCTTCCATGTAATTAGGTATTGCTTAGCAGCAAGACGCATGGAAAGATCAAGAATTCTGACCAGCAATCTTTTTGGCTTGTGCCAAATGAGAAGTAGAAGGCACCATAATTGGGGCGCCGAGTTACAAATGATGAAAATCATCAAAAAAGTATCAGAAAAAGATTTTGAATATCTTATAAAATTCTCAGAAAAAATAAAATGGTAAAAGTGAGTCGAGTAAATCTCAAATATAGCAATGGTAATTATGTGGAACGCAAAAGTATAGGGATGAGGGACTTTTAATAAAAATAGTCCTTAAAACTGCTACGGACTTAAAGATGGTCTACGTAAAATCTAACGTAACAATCATATTATTATTAAAAAGAA
>NC_051847.1:6385252-6389261 GCF_002237135.1 Teleopsis dalmanni
ATTTTGAAAAACCCATTAATGATCTAAAAAGTGCTTTTAAAAATCTTACGGCTTGTTTTTTTACATTTAATAGATTTGCTTTTGATATGCTAGAAAGTCAAACAATATTTGAAGTCCTCAGAGGTTTAATTACAGCTACTATATTTGAGAAAATGTCTGGTTCTACAATGAAATGTAATTATTCACCATTTTTATGAAATGACAAATATTCGCGACGATAATAAATGAAATGTCACAGTTACAAACCAACGCGTCTCAATCAATCACTTTGCAGCAATTTACGCATTCGATTCAGGACTAAGGATCCAGGTACAATGAAACTTCTTAATACGTTCGCTACTTAATGCGGATCAACTTGGCGTAAAAATGATGCATTTAAGCACTTGAAAAGTACTTCGATGAAACTTTTGCCAAGTCTCAGTTGTATGGAAAGCAAAGCAGACAGTCGAAGTCAAAGACAAAGTGCCACCTTCAATACAAGATATAAAAGGAATTTCTTGTGGTTTTTCCCAATACTTTTGGTGCTTTGTATTCGACTTATTGATGATGACAATGACATGACGACTTGACGACATGACGACTTGATGAGGCAGTTTTTAAAGAAAAACTTATTCAACTTTTTTTACAAATTTTTGTTTTTGTGTCGTTTGTTGGTGCTTGAAGGTGTTGTTATCATAACCAATGCACGTGACTGAATTTTCGATTTAATATCGAGCACCCAAGGAGCGCAGCACTTATGCAATGCTCGACGAGGAGAACTCAGAGTTCCAATCGTTGAAAAGCTGAAAGGTATTTATTATTGAATTTGATGAACGTGTCATGTTGAAGTTTGAAAGGCAAGCAAATATGCTCAAATGTGCTTGATTTATTTTTTAATGTGCTGCAAATTGATTTTGTGTCAAACTTGTTTAAAAACTTTATTAGAAAGTTTTCAATAATAGATATTTCTTTTGATTATTATTTATACAAAAGAGTGCAAAATGTGCTTTATCATAATTTGAAAACATAATAAATTTTGTTTTCATTCTTCTATTTCAGGCGTGCGACGCGCCAAATTTCTAACGAAACCTTTGCCACAAGAAATAAGTACGTTACTAGCGGAAAGCGACGTTACCTACAGAGCAGATGGTTCACAAAATACCCTCAATACAGAGCTTTCGTCTACTGCAACAATGGGAGCTACAAAAACTAATGCAGATACTACCAACACTTTAAGTAGTGTTGGCACTTTTGATGGCTCGAACACCACTGTAGATATAATGGAGGATGAAGAGGAGAGTGAACAACAACGCCTTGGGTGAGTCTTAGAATTTTAGATGCTTTGAGAACTTACTGAATATATAATGATTTCGTTTAAGTACAATGAGTAGGTAAATATTATTGAAACTAAAATTTATGGCATATAATATAGCAATAATCATTTTAAATAAATAGTTAATAGTTATAATCAACACATTATCATATCATGGAAAAAGTTCCTACATTTAGTATTAATAACTAATGAAATTAATTTTCTTTACATTGCAAATATAACTAATGGGTTTCATGGAAGAAAGTCTTAGTCAATCCTTTAAACTTTTAAACCTAAACAAATAAAATTAGTTAAATAATTTTTATTCTAATGAAGGAAAAAATCGAAAATACAAATAATGCTATCATTGCAACATCAATAATTCGAAAATAGTTTTCACAACATATCCGACGTATATCCTTTGGATTTGGTATGGCTTTAGTTACCAATAAAATGTTTAATATTTCATACAAGTTTTCCTCATGTGAATACCAATGCCAGCCCCAACTTTTTGCTATTTCACTCAGTACTAAATGGTACCAAAGAAATGTAGAAATCCACATAAGAAATACTTGAGACAAATTCCTTTACACTCCAAATGCAAACACCAATGCCGACCACTTCTCTGGTCACATTCCACACACACAAAACCTCCTTTGGTGAATGCAAATTTTAACACTTACAAAAGCGTCCGTCCTGGTATTTGGCAGTAACTGAGGCATTTGTCTGCCACATTTTCCTTTCGGAGTTTTCCTTAACATTTTCTCTGGCTGCAGTAGCTGTCGTCGGTTGTCGTTGGACTCGTTCTGATTTATTAAGTGGTCAGTGTCAAATTTGTTCTGTCAACCGAAGAAGGGTTCTTTTGTATATTTATATAAAATATTAACTCATTTTAAGTAGAGCTTTTGTGTGAATTCCTTTCATACATGAAAACTGTAAATTTCATTATTCCATTGACTTTTATTCAAATCGGAGTATCTATGAGAGAGTATGAGGAGTACAAAGTATTTGGGTTTAATGTATTTAATTTAATTTTGTCAGTTTTAAATACTTTTGCTTTCAAGTATTTTGTAGAAAGTTTCATTTAAGCACATTAGATTTGGTGAAAGGGTAATTAAGGTACACATACACACTCCAATATATCTTAATTTAATAAGATAGTTTTTATTTGTGGGTATTGCAATATGTAAGAGCAAATAGTATTTATGTTTTAGACCAAAAAAAATATATATATTTAATAAGCTACGTATTCAGTTTAGCTGTGAATTATAAAACTTAATTTACGTACTTCTGTTTGATTTCATTACATTATTCTAACTAATTCTGATAATATCTGATTCCATGCTAAAACTATTAGAAAAATACAAAAACTTAGACAATACCGCTGAAGAGTAAGCTAAATTTGAAAGTCAATATCGATGTAAAGGTCATGAACATCTAAACAGCTTTCTATTCTTGTAATAGAATGTTTAGCAAAAATAATGGGTGATGCGTTTCGATATTACACTTTGGATGAATACGAACGTTGTATATTCGATACTCACTTATGTCTCTGTAGTTTGGACAAAAGGTATATCATTTAAAATCTCAGCAGAATTCAAAGATGCCTCCCTGGATTCAGTAATATGTAACTTTCCGGTTAGCTAAACTTTCATATAATAAGATCAGGTCTTAGGAAGTCATTAAAGATATCATGTGAATACTGTAATGTTTATTGAAGTTGTTTCCAGTCACTGATCTATAGTAACCCACGCAAACTTAAACTTCATATACTTATTGTGGAAGTTGTGAAAACTTGTCGGAAAAATAAAAAATTCTACATTTTTTCTGTGAATGCAAAGCTTTAGCCTCCAGAAATAGGCTTATTTTTTGACAATTTATCAAACTATTTATCGGTAAATTGAATTTCATCGCTCTTTGGTCAAAATCTAATCGTCTGTATTTATTAATGAAATTTGATTAATTTTTTATATGCTTTGACTCTCCATTATAAATTTAAAACCCATTCTTATTATCCAATTTATATCTAAGTATTTATATATTGACATATTTAATATATTAAAAATGTACGTAGCAGTTATCTAATAAGACAATCAAATTTGAGAATCAGTGAATTGGAAAGTTTCTAACAAATGAGACGAGCCCCTCAACAAATTTAGTCTAAGTACATTAAGACTGAAAAGTTTTCGGAAATTCTCATTTAAAATTCGCGCGCTGTATATTTTTCGATATTTTAAGTTTATGTAGTTTGGCAGCACTGTCCTTAATTACTATGCCAAAAATGAGCTCGATCTGTCAGACAGTTCGTTTACGGCAGCTGTTGAAACCAGTTCACCTCAGTAGTGCGTTGCGAAATGTCTTCGACGGTCGTACGACCGTCCTGGAAGGCTTTGTACCACTCATAAACTTGAGTTTTCGATAAAACTGATTCCCCATAAGCCTTTTGTAGCATTCGCAACGATTCTGCACACGAAATTTCGTTCGAAACACAAAATTTGATGCAAACTCTTTGTTCAATATTTTTTTCCATTGTTTTTTTCGCAACGCCCTACTGAGGTGAACTGGTTTCAACAGCTGCCGTAAACGAACTGTCTGACAGATCGCGCTCATTTTTGGCATAGTAATTAAGGACAGTGCTGCCAAACTACATAAACTTAAAATATCGGAAAATATACAGCGCGCGAATTTTAAATGAGAATTTCCGAAAGCTTTTCGGTC
>NC_051847.1:6389361-6405825 GCF_002237135.1 Teleopsis dalmanni
AGTCTATTATTTTAATGCGATTGCCCTCTTGAGTGAGGCATAATATATTTTCTGGCTTGAGATCCAAATGAAGTATATTGTTTCGATGTATGAACTCCATAGCTTCACAAACTTGTCGAATGATGACTACACATACTCGTTCTGTAAGTACAAATTCATCGTCGACCACACGATCGAAAAGTTCACCACCTTCAACTCTACAGATCAAATAAAATTTTTAATTAGTAACTATATATAGTGAATGATATCTATATATTTAAGGTTATTGTTTAATAAAATTACTATTCATATATTTTAGAATATTTAACACACATTTTAAATAATATATTTATTTGTTTTCCTTTTTATATATTGCGTTTTTAGACTCTAAACAATAAAAACTATAAGCCTAGTCGAAGGACCACTTTAATAAACTTGTCACCTGTGGAAAACTAAACGTAGTATATTCCAATGTACTATGTTATTTATATATTTTTCCCCCTGCACACAATGTTTAGTAAAGTAACTTATTAAAATGGATTAAATCAAACAAAATGACCTAACACTCCTTGTGACCTAAAAGAGTGATCATTTTGTCTTGAGGAGAGAAGAAGTTTGCTTGGTTGACAATTGAACAAAAAGTTACTCTGAACAATTCGTCAATATTGAATGCCTTATTACAAGGTGCAGAAAAACAGACAATAAACAACAACAATAAAGGATTCTTAAGAAATTTTCCAGAAAGAAATTTTCTAAAGATGTTTAAAGGATGTTGAGACTGACAAACTTCAGCAAACCAAAATAAGTTAAAACGAGCATAAAAAGATAAAACCATTTTAAAATCTCAACTGAAGTATGAATATCAGAAATATTCGTAAAATGAAATGTTCTTATTTATCAGAGCAGTAAATCGGCTGTGAGGTCATACCTCCGAGTCCACTCAGTAACTTGGTAATTAAACCGATTGTTAAATTGTCATAATGACTTAGAGCAGGGCTGTCCAAAGAACGGCCCGCGGGTCACATGCGACCCACGGCTAATATTTGTGCGATCCGCGACATCTTATACAATTTCAATCTACTACAATTACGCAAATTTTCTTTTGGTGTAATAATAAAACTAAATTATTTAATTTTTAAGGGAACGCCAAATAAATGAATTTAAATTGATAAATTTAATTTAAAATTTTGTCGAAAACAATTATGAACGTATGTATTTGTTTCCGTGACCCTCCAATCTGTGCAGTGATTTGTATTGGGCCGCTATCGCATCTAGTTTGTATAGCCCTGACTATGAGTATTGAATTCCTGATCCTGTTATAATACATATTGCTTTGATAAAACTTAATATATTAACGATTTCTTGATGAAACATATATTTACTTATTTTACCTGTGTAAAATTGTAACTAAAAACAATGAATAATATGTAGGTCAAGGTCATTTAATTATACCAACAAGATTACTAGGAATAAAGTCTTCGTTTTTCATGTTACAATAACGTTGACTTGCCATTAATCTATTTTGTCACATAAACCTCTATGGAATCGATCCAATGAATTTTAATTAGATTGAATAATAATTTTCAGTGGTTGAAATGCTCAGTTAGATGAGCTCTCTCTGTTTGTGTTAAATAGGTGTGGATAATTCTATCTATAGAAGTGAAAATTTTTTTTTTTGTTAATTATTTGACTTACAATTCCAGCACAACACACATCATCTTCTGGTACTCGAACGCGGCGTAGAGCTGTATTATCAAGTGATGCTGTAGGGAATTCATTATTTCTACTTCACGCTCCACATTTCGTTTGTCTTCACGCTTAGGAATGGGCACAAACTTTGCGGCTAATTTAAGGCCACTGCACTTCTCTTTGCATTTGTAGACTGTGCCGAACTTTCCTCTAAAAGATTAAAGATTAAGTAAATAATTTCTTGAAAATCATTTTGCATCAAAACGATGTTTAAAATTATTTCAAACCTGCCAACTTCGCTGAGTATTTCAAACTGTTCGTTTGCATCAACGCCGCGTTTTATGGTCACATCACGATATGGAAAGGTCGGTTCAAGTACTGAAATATATAAAAAAAAAAATAATTATTTATGTAATTCATTTTAATTAAAATGCAATTAAAAGCCATCTCATTGAGTCTCATTTCGACTGATAATATAATAAATACATTAAATACTTTTTAATAGCAGTTAATTGAATTATTTTAATTATTTCTGCTTAAATACTTTGAGTATTTTTAAATAGTTTTATAATAATGTTAATAATAATTTTATTTGATTTTTGATTTTTGATATATTTGATATATGCCAATCAAGCATTGTTTTTTGTGGCTGCTCTTTTATTTTGCATGGAATATTTTAAGTGCAAATTATCGCAAATACGTGAGTTTTGAGTAAATTTATCTTTGCAGTTGAATTTGTCAATAAATTTCATAATTGACTTAATTAATGCATTTGACGTATGCCGAATGCTCTTGATGCAGGCCATGCATCTGCGAAATGCAAACCCAGCGTAAATGTGAAATGTGGTTTGTAGTTTGTCAGTAATTTGAAATACTCTTCGCACTCCCCAACAAATGATTTGGTTGTCATAGTGTGTATCTTAAGTAATTTTAATGCAACTTAAGCTCTTTCCCAAGTTCCACTTAGTATCGCTAATTTCTTACAAATTTGGTGGCTGTCATTTAAAAGATACTCAGCGTTTTGTACGAATTGCAGTGTGATAATTGACGTTTTCGATGTAAATTTGTACTGACATGGTATTTATTGATTAATGGAAGTGTTGAGAAAATAATTATTTAATATTTAAATATTTCTATTGATTGACTAAGACATGGCATTAACTAAATGAAAAGAAAATATGTAAAAATTTCGAGAAAAGTGCAACAGTTTTTAGTCGAATTTTAAATTTAATTGGCGGTTGTTATTTCTAATTAAAATTTATAATTAAAAATAAAATTTTTTAAAATTATTCTTAAATGAAGAGTGTTGTTTTGACGTAATTTAAAATGGATAGATAACAGATTGTTAATTTGTTTAATAACAATAGTTATAAAAACTTCTACCTCGAAAGGTAAAAAGACATATGAAGTTCAATTGAATTATTCAATGCAGTCAAGGGATATGTTTCAATCTATCATTTTTATTTTATTTTATTTTATATTAATTTATTTATATTATTTATTTATTTTATATTATTTATTTATTTTGTTTTATTTATTTTATTTATTTCATTTATTTTATTTATTTCATTTATTTTATTTTTATTATTTATTTTATTTATAAATTTTATTTTTATTTACTTAATTTATTTAATTACTTTTTTTTATTAATTTTACTTATTTTACTTTATTTTCTTTTTATTTTATCTTATATTATTTTATTTTATTTTATTTTATTTTATTTCATTTTATTTTATTCTATTTTACTTTATTTTATTTTATTTTATTTTATTTTATATTATTTTATTTTATTTATTAATAAATTGTGTTTTTATTATTATTTTATTATAATTGCTTAATTACTCAGTCATAGTAGATGATGTTTATTTTTAAAATAAAATGTTAACTGATATTGCTTCAATTAGTTCTTCTCTGCATTTCTTTTCAGAATTGACCGCATCAATTATTAATTAAAACAAAATTTTCTAAATAAATTATTTAAATCTAATAATCTAGAATAAAGTGCCAGTTCATTGGATCCATTCAGTACAGAAGAAGCATAAATATAAAGACAGGGTTTAAAAGTAACAACCAAGAGATTCATCGGTTCTAACTACAATTTATATAATTAACTTGTATTCAAAAAAGTTAGAAATCAATCAATGGAAATTGTGTTTAAAGTATGTGGGTTGATTGTATAGATCACGAAAAGAGAAACCTTAAGTTTTTGAATAAAGATAAATCAAATCATTGCGATCATGGGCGAGTTTTTGTGTTTTAAACTAATCCTATACTGCCTTACGGATCAAAACAAAAATTTCAGCATTGAGGCATATCCTTATATAGGAATTTCTGGCCAGTGGACAATCTTAAAAGGTCTTGATAAGCCATATAAGTTGGTCCGCAACTATCACGAAATCTGCACTACTTAGAATTCGGGAAGATTTTTTTGTTTGATATCGAATAGGTGTTCTTTTTGAATTTGATTGGTGAATATATGCAAAAATCTTGCCAAAGTCTAGCCAGTGTAAACACAGCGGAAGTCTCTGATAGAAAAGTGAATTTTAATTGAAATAAGTTGGGATTGGTAGTATATCTAGGATAACCGCCAGGTTAAAAAGCCACTACTTCTGCACAACATATATAAAAATATTTAATAATACTACATTTTTTTTAAGTATTTTCTTCTTGGAAGTCTTGAATTAGTTTCTGTTAAATGAACTTCTATTTCGATATTTTTCGATGTCATTTTTTCTGTACTACAAATCAAAGTTTTGCTTGTTAAAACTGTCGGTATCGTTAGATAGTATTGATAAGTGTATAGATATATTCTAAGTACAAGCAAAAGCTTGAGACTCCATGCACTTCTGATGTTAGCTCGAAATTCAGATGTAAGATGCAATTTTGTAAAACTTTTGATTATAACAAAAAAAGTTTGATTTAAAAATATCTTTTCTGAATAAACTATATTATCTGATTGTATTTATATTACTGAAAATATTTTGCACATATGCAAATGTATTTGAGTGAATGTGAATTTCATTTCTGCACGCACAATTTACTCAGCAAGTTACCAGAGACTTAAGTGCCAACATGAACGCTGAACTTTATGGTTTGGAATGGAGTTAAACTAAAATGTTGGGGAAGTATTTACATAAATAAGTATGCAATTTAGTATGCTTCTATGCATAAATGTGTTTGTATCTAACATGCCCAGAATTGCCACACATCAAATTTATTTAGCGTTTCGAGTGCAATTAGGCAAGAAAACTTGCGAAACCGAAGTTGTCATTCAGTTGCAATAGTTCCCTATGAAGTTTCTCACAATGAATTTTGGCGTGAACTATTAGTGGGTTGTTAAAGCAAATAATTGCATATTATTTAAAGTATTTTTAAAGCATTTTCATTGTTAATCAGTTATTTAAACGAAATTTTTTGAAAATACTATATTCATTCAATTTCAACAATGAAATCAAGTCTAATCAAATTGATTACAGTAATCGTGCTTCCATTACAAAATTAATCTGCCAATATTTCAATGTTAAGTTTCGTTCCCATACATTGTACAGCTTTAAATTTTAAAAGCAACAACACTCAGCATATGCCAGATCAACCAGGTCTGCTACCAGGTAACAGCATCTGCGAGGGAGAACAACAAATTTTGATAGCGCTAGTACCAATAATTTTAACACCACAAGTAAACGTGCTCGTCTCACTGCGTGTGAGTACGTGCAACTTTTAATACGAGACTGAATTAAGTTGCATTTAAAATGCGCAAATTTTAACGTTCTGCTACTTTTCGTTGCATACATTACGGCGTACTGGTATATACCTATGCATATACCATATGCTCCGTTGCACTTGCTTTCAATAATTCTCCGTGCAGCATAAGTAAATCTGCTGCTTTACCGAAATTTATTTTTGACGCAATTTTAAATTCAAGTTACAAGGAAAGTAGCATTATGAGAAAAATGGAAGTAATAAACGCTTCACTGAAGGAGTTTAATTGAAAGCACTGAGTTGCGAGGCAGCCGAAGGTAGATGTATGGCGGCTCTGCGTACAATTTGTATTGGAAAATAATATACCGAGAAATTAATAAAATCTGTGAGTAAAGCTTATATTGTGGCACAGAGGAAGAACCATGACGTGGTTTTAATAAAGAAAATGTAAAGAAATTTTTAATTAAAAATTTCACACATCAACAATGTACGTATTTAGGATAATAATATTAAGAGTAAATGTAAAAGTAAATATTTAAAAGAAGTAATGAAAATTAAATAACTGTTATTGATAAGTCAGTTAAATAAGACAATACAATATTTCAGAAATGAGTATAGATACTGATAAGAATATCTGATGTATACATACTTTGATACAAAAGTATCAGCACTTATAATTTTTATCTCATTTTATCTTAATGGTTTTTCTAATAATATTAAACATTTTGTTTCTTTCCACTTAACTTTATTTATGGAATGCTTGTTTAAAAATATTTACTTGAAATTATTTAAAATATTATAAATAAATAAATATTATTAAAAATATTTAATTATTAAATATTTGTTACTTATATATATGTAAAATTTTGCCAGACTTGCAATAATAGGTCATGATATTCTACAAATAGACATAAATACTTTTTAATACATATTTAAAGTAACACGCAACTCAGATCTAAGAAAGCTACAAATATCTCAAAGAATACGTTTTTATTGTCTAACTATAAATTTTAATTATAATTATCACTTCTGAAAAGAAATTACTTTTTAATTTTTCTATGAATTAATTTACTTTGAAACAAAGATTTTTTAAAGCGACAACTTAGTAGGTAAGAACATGTAATTCAATTAGTCAAATGAAGATGTCCTTCTCCTTACTTTTCCGCTTTTAATATATGCTGATTGGCATTGTCAAAGTTTTTGAAACACGAGTACAGCAGGTAACAAATATGGACAATGTAAGGAGACTGCCTTATTTCGTTGTTGAGATAAAAGTCCTGCAATTCACTTTTGATTTTTTAATTTCAGCAAAAATGCAAATTTCTCATTTTAGCTAATTTGTCAGTCCTTCTGCAAAGTCACTTGCCAGTTATTTGCTAATTAAATCCCTCGAGAGTATTTGACTAAGTCTTCAATGTGTTACAATGTTCTGAATAATCCTAGGTGTCTGTGTAATCCACTTTGTGATTGTGGAATTCACTAAATTGTAGTTCAAATAAATACACTGCCACGTGAATTGCGATTGTAAGGAAGTGTGGATGAAGATGTAACATCTGTCTGTTTGCTTCACAAGAAAGTGTTGCAACAATCAATTTAAACTTCATCTTAAGTTGTTAGAGAAATTTCATTAAATTCTTATAGTTTTCCGATTGTTTTGTGGTATTATTTTGGTGTATGTAAGCTATAAAGATCAAAGAAAAACTAAACGATTAATCAGCATATCCGACGTAATAGACTTCTTAATAATATTGGATAATGGAGTCTCTAAAATACGTTCTCTGCGAATGACCAAAACTGATCAACAGCAGAATAAGATGACGGACTCTTCGGAATACAAGAAAACAATCCAACGTCTTCATGTTCTTTAAAACAGTCGATTAAGATATCTGGTGTCAGCACAGTAGATTATCTAAATTACAGTGGCCAGTATTTTTCACATAATAGTAGTAATGCATAAATATATAATGTTTGGGATAACTTGAGCACTGACTGCGCGCATTATCAAAGTCTGGCTTCATTGATTTAGTATATGGTGTTGAGGATTTTGTGTACTCATGATAAATATGTATCTGGTGTTACTGGGTAATGCTTAGAAGTTTTTTAAATATTATAACAATTGTCGGAACTTACATTGTTGTTAATTTCTGGCTTTTAACAAATGGCTTGCATAGTACTTTACATGTAAAAATATAGACGAAATGAATTAATGTGGCTTAAGTGTGTTTGATGTTGATTGTAGAGTGCTGAGCAGAGTTATATGACTGTTTGATATATGTGCGGTACAAATTAAGTTATGATAGTCTGCTGAGTTCTAAGTTTGTGCAATTTGGTTTTTAGACAAAACAGAATTTTACATTTATTTTTTCAGCAAACATTATTCTAAATGCATTCAGTGTTTAAATTTTTAATTAAAATTGTTAATTTAATCAATTTGAAATAATTTATTATTAAATAAAATTGATAAAATGTATTAATTGGAATTTTTAAAGACTTTTAATATATTTTTACAAAAATTTTAAATGGTTAATAACCTTAAAACCTTATATTTAATACGTTGCACAGACAATAAAATTAGATTAAAAAATTTTTATAAAAAACGAAAACGCGAAAAAACATTTGAAAAGACACTTATATGAAAAAAAAAAATTTAACGCCCAATTTCAAAAGTCAATGGCGATCTTTAAACGTCTGCAAAAGCATTGAGTTTGTTCCCATATCTCATTAATTTAATGTACCGAAAAATGCGACAATATTTTATGAGAGAAAAAGAAAAGATAAAAATGATTTTAAAAAATAAAAGAAACTGCGTATTTTTAAATTCAAAAATTATTTTTAAAATTTAATCAGACCATTTGAAACGCGCCCAATACAATGGCATATGTGTGAGGAGCCATTTCTGTGTGTATATTAGGATATATAAAAATAGTATCTTGAGGGAAATGTAATTAGAAAAATCTATTCAGAATAACAAAATTTTGTTCAATAACAAAAAGTCAAAGTAAAAGTAACAAAGTCAAGGCTTTTATTTTGTTGATTTGTAGAAAATCCTAATGAATACGTTTAACATAATGCCACTTTCTGAACATTTCGAAAATGTAAGAGAGCCAAAACTTTTTATATGCAAAAAAGAATTGATGAACTTAAGTGAATATTCTTTTCTTGATATGATATTATTATATATATAAGTAAAAAAATGTTTTAAATAGTAAATTTTAAGCAGTTTGTCTTTTCGAATAAACATAATCCAGGTATTAGAATATAACAGATAATATAACAAATAATACCTACATAAGAAACGGTTAAGAATGGATAAAAATGATTTTTTAACAATGGATGAGACTTGGATTTACGACCATGATTTCGAATCAAAACAAGAGACTAAGAAGTGATGTGAACTCGGATTGTAGACATCGTGATGAGTTCGTGTTCAGAAATCAGACAAGAAGTGTTAATTGTCTGTTTGCTATTGTTCAGACTTGGTCTTACTAACATAATATAGCATCAAAATGAAAGGCATAGAAGTGGTGTTAATTTGAGTCTTCGACTCCAAAAAGAGTTTGAGTTCTGCATATAAAAATAAGAAGCCATGGAATGATGTGAACTTGGATCCTTGCAGTAGTCGGCCAAAAATGTTTTAGTAATGGTTTCATTATTATGAGTAAAATTTTGGTTAAACACCTTAGTCCTGAATAAAAACAAAAAGATATACTGATGACTATACTAAAAATTAAAATCATGTTTACAGTTTAAAATGCATTTTTTTAATTATGTTACGTATAGTTTTTGAACAACGTAGTATATACCATGGTATATCAAAAATGAAGACATACACAAGGACTTGAGAGTCGAAAGTATGCAAAAGTATATCAAATACAGTACGCTGAAATTGTTCGATTCTATGGAAGCGCACACTAATGCAGAATTGGACTCTCTCCAATCAAATATAATATACATTTGTTGAGCTTCACAGTATACTTCTATAAAATCATCTGAATAACTTATTATCAAAATTCAACGCAGCTCTTATTGTAGTGGATCATCAAATGGTCACAGATACATTAAGTAAAAATGCTATTTTCTACTATTAAGTAGAAAAAGAAGTAATTACAAATTTTCTATAAAGTTTTTAATTAATTTATTTTGTAAATAATTCATATAATTTACTCTTCTTACACAGAAAATCTCATTCAACATTCATCAACACTTAGTTTGGTTCTTTTTCTCAGAATTTTTTGCGCATTCCGGTCGAAATTTTTAATATCTTTTAAATAGCTGGCAAATAATTATTTAAGCATTATATCCTTCTTTGCAACATGTGCAGCATGTTTCAGGACTCAATGCAGTACATGAAAAGAGGATTACATAAAGCTTATTACACAATTAGCTGTGTTAGCTTATTTTGGGATTAGTTCTAAAATTATGATTTTTATTTTTATGGTTCCACGGTAAACCATAAGAGTAGCACTTAACTTGATTAAAAATTTCAATGGACTGAAGTATAAAATTAAATCCGTTTATTGGAATTTTTAAAATTGTGTCACATAATCTGCGAACATATGTATGGGAATATCTTTTTTTCACCAAACCACGGTTTAAAAAATATTTGCATGAAAATGCAATTCAATTTTGATAATTTGATTATTATTTAATATGAAAAGAATTTTCAATGTGGTTTGATTGCGGTTAATATTTTAAAGATTTTTTATACAAAATTATTATTATATTTGACAATATAACTGATGTATAAAAACGTATAAAAATAAATGTTTTTCCAAAGTTAATAGTATTATCAATTCTGCAAATATTTTTGTTTGTTCGTTATTAATTTTAATACAACGTTACAAAATGAAAAAAATAATTTAAAATTAAAAAATGTAAAAATATATGATATGTTAAAAAAACGATAATGAACATTATGGAACGACATCAAAAAATAGAAAAAAAGAAAAGGTCAAAAAAAGTTTTAAGCAAATAGCATTCTATATTTTCTATTCACACAGAAAATGAATTTGGTTATTTTAACCAGATTTTAACTTCATCTCAGGTCAAAATATTCTTACTCGAGGCATCATGTTGCTTCTCTACCATATGAGCTAAAATTTCTCCTACAAAATAATCAAGTCAATTTAACTAGCATATGGTTAGAGCATATAATCACAATTTAATACAACAACTACAAACTTTCCTATTACTTCTTTCTTTGCATATAGTATTGGATGGATTAGTGTTGCCATAAAAAATGAATTATATTTCTCTAGATTTGATGTGATGCTCCTTAACCATGCATATCCATTTCGTTAAGATCATCTACTACATCAAAGTTCAATTATACATATTTAGTTTGTTAAGATTGCCTACTGTATCATCAAGTCATCTGAGTTATAGCTTAGATAGTAACATTCTACATAATATTTGATTTACACGTCAGACCGACAAGAACTAAGCAAATCTTTGGAAGCCTTCCCTAAGAATGGGGATTAGCAAACACCTCATGCCATATATGGTGCGTTACCAATGTTGACGTCCTGCAGACTAAATCCCTAAAACGTTTTAGTATATAATATCCAATGTAACAAAAGGTGCTGCTGTTAACACAGCATAAAAAATAGATGAATTGGAGCAGAATTACAATTTAATTGAAAAAACTGGAGCGAAATTAAACGATCGGCGTTAGGTAAAGTTCAACGGAGATTATTTACTACGTTCTCTTATATACCTCACAGCTACTTTATAACATAAAATTGGAAGCACTAGAAAACTTCTGTACGTATAAGACTTTAATTGGGTCTCTAAACTTTATTAATAATAAGTCATCTTTTAAAGTCACACGGTTTGCATTTAAATCTTCTTTGTGAACTTAGTTTCAACATTTAACAAATTCAACCTAATAGAGTAAATATGTTCATTTAACGTACCTAATATCGTAAAATTATCAAATTCTCGCTCACCAATTTAAAAGTTCCTTAAAGAATTAATGAAACCGTTTACATGACAAAAATATACAGTGAAATACACCGTAAAAAATAAGCACCGCTAAATTTAAAAAGAAAATTACATAAATTTTCTTTCGGTTGCTTGAAGTGAGTGAATGTGACCTTTTGTTGTGGTTGCAAGCATCTATGAAGCTCATCTATGAACTTGGGCGCTACCGCAAAGCACTTATGTGCTTTATTGTTGTATTTTCAATCGCGCATAACAGAAACTGTCATGTGAGTTTAAAGGTTGAGGTGGTTTTTTATTAGTTTAAATATGTCAGCGTTGTAATGAAATTTGTAAATTATGCAGAAAAATTATAGAATGAATTCACAAGCTTAAAAAATACGCGGTGAAATAAACTAAAATTTAAGTGTACATTTTGGTATGGAAGTGTGAAATTAAAATTCAACACACGACAGTGGTGTAGATACATTGGTATAAAGGAAAGTGAAAAATTAAATTTAGAAAAACTGAAATGTGTTCTCAATTATAATATAATAAAAATTGAAAGTAATAGATTAATTATAGTTAGATGTCGACACTGTCCATTTTAACTATGGAAACTATAAACACACACCTTTGGTGTAATTTGTTCTTCGTTATGGTATAGTGATTATACCACAGTGCTTTGCGATCCCTACATAGCCGATTTTTTATTTTTAATAAATTAGTTTCATTTATGATTTACTCCGAAGAACTTCATTAGTTAAATTTTTAAAAGAAAACACTGAGCGTAACCGTAGAATGTTCGAAGCATCGATCACAGTACGGCAGTAGAATCACATGTACTATCACAAGCTCAGCAGAAGGTTCAAGAGTTGTGCTTATACTGTCATATTATCAAACTTCAACCGGTTCACAATGGTCGTGAATTAATTACATGAACTGAATATCTCTTTAGTGTGTATCTACTATTTTATCGAATACCATATAGGTCTTGGTACTTATATTAAATGAAAGTTTCCGACGTTGTGTAATAAAACCAAATAAGAGATCATTTCATCATAAAACACTATATCAATGCAAATGTAACAATATTGCTTGATATACCTTTTGGAATATATCCAAAATATATATAATATAATAGTTTGGAAAAATGCTGTTTGTAGTAATAATGAAAACAATTTTCTTAACTGTTCAACTCATTGTAATCCCGGAAATAGTAACTCTAAGTCACTGAATGAACTTCAAATTATAAAACTTGAAAAAATTTAAAATTTCATGTTAATTTGTTGAATTTGCTTATTCAGCATAAAAATAAAATAATATTTAAATGAAATTTTTATGATCACATTTATTCGACAAGATGAAAAAAGCTATTAAAGCGCAAATACAAATGTCACTGTCATGCAAACATTAACATTTTTGAATAAATATAATTATAATGTAAAATGTAATGAAGTCATTGCAGTATAAATTCATATATATTTTAATAGAACATACTGACGGTTTTAGAGAGGAAAGTCTTCACCATGTTATTTTACATACTGAACTAATTTGAATATAATTTCAAAATATTCTTAAACATATTTTTTTAAAAAGAAATGTATTTTTTCTTAAATAAGTTTCAGATATTTGTACTTTATGTTAATTTATTGCCTCTTTAAGTTTCTTCATTTGTTACTCATACGCCTCCGACAATAAATTTATTGTGTGAACTTCATTATTTTACCATAAAATTTCTGTTAATTTTCTTCACTGGTATGTGCTTTGTTTTGTTATAAAATCTTGATTAAAATTAAAATCATTTTATTATTCAGTATTCTTCAAAGTTGCATTTAAATGTCCAATACAGTTTGAAGCTTGAATTCAGCAATTATTGCGCTTGTAATTCTGGAGGTCATAAAGAATTAACTGCCATTTGCCATTCGTATAAAATTAACATTAAAGGAGCAAACGCTTTAATTGTGAGCACAGCTGCTCATTTAGAAGGATAACATCGCTGTTAATGGGAATTTAATTTTTATCCTAATTTTTATGTGATTTTTGTGGTAAAATAATTCTGTTGATGGTTGTATGGATTTTAAAATTAAGTGGATATAAAAAATTTTAGAATGCTTAATGAATACGTATTCATAACATAAAATTTATATTAAAACGAATTGTTCTGGAAATGGTCAAATTAATTATAGCATTAATTGTTGTTGCCTAAAAACATTAAATTAGTTCAATTAATATTTCTTTTATTAATTCTTTAAAAGCGTAAAGCTTTGGATCTCAAATTGCGAAACTTATTTTGGTTCCTCAACAGAAATTCTAATCTGTCACTCAACAATAAGCTGTTTATATACAAAACTGTACTAAAACCTATATGGAGTTATGGAGCCCCATTATGGGGTAATGCAGCAGACTCAAACCTGGAAATTATCTAGCGTTTTCAATCTAAAATACTATGAATGACCACAAATGCACTTTGGTATATAACGAATGAACAGCTGCATAAACAACTAAGTGTTCCGACAATCAATGGAGAAATATCTCGTATTATAAAGAATTACGCTTATCGAGAGACGTTTTAGATATGTATATGTAGGTCACACACTTCTATTTTAAGTATATTTGGATATGTCACTGGGCATAGTCCTGTGATTGTAATAACTATTATTACGATTCATATTAATATATATTAATTATTGTCATTCATACCTGATAGATTGTAATAAAACAAATGGATTAAAAAAATACTTTAAACAAAAAATTGATTTGTGAACATTTTATAAACATTTTTAAATTTTCAGACTAAAATCAATTCAAATCGTATTTTTTCCATACGAAACAAAAACGTCATCCTCAACTTTTTCTTATTTCCATACTTTCTTTTTTATCTTTTTTGAGCTTTCATCAAATTACATTTTGATAAAAAGTTCTCTATAAGGTAGATAAGGCAAAAATTCAAGAGGCAAAATTTTTTTAAAAATTGTTTTTCTTTGGGTATGGACACACTTTAAGTTTTCAAAAGGATAATGCGAAACGGCTATAATGTAGTGTAGTCTTATCATCGTTGAAATTACTTTTTTTATACTCCGGTATGTCATTGAAATGTCCAATGAACAATACGTTTTTATTCAAGTAACAACACTGAGTGAAATTGTCACTAATTCTTAATGATGTACTTACACAATGCAAACATTTTAATTAAAAAAATTATTTGCAACATTTTTAAAAATATATTTTTTCATAAATTATGATAAAGGCTGATTTTTCTATTATTAAGAATCTAAATAAGACCAACATGCATTAATTTTAGAACTGTATTTTTCTGAAAGATTTTTTTGCCTGCATAATTAAGAAGAGCAACAGAAAAAGATAAAAATCCTTTCGCAGACAATTTAGTTGTAAATATTTAACCGCAATTTAAACTGCTGACTTTCCATAAATAATTCAAAGACAGTAGCGGTTCAAACTATATATAATTAAATAAATTATATAAAACTATAAAAAAAGACATATTGTATAAATAATTTTGTTTCTGCCAATAGTGGTAGACATGCATTTTACTTTATTTTACAATTTTTGCAGTGGATGCGGTTGTCTAGCATCTATGATAATTTAGAAGCATTGGTTGTCATTTGCTATCATTTGACAAATGTTATAACTATTCTGTAATATTATCTTAAAGTATTGTTTATTAATCGTTAATAATATAAAGATTTTTATTTTAAATCATTCGTTTTGAATAAAAACAATTATTTTACAGATTTTTAATATGTTCCCATATGTATTCATATTAATAATACATTTAATCAAATGGTTACAATCAGAATAGTTAAAGGCTCCTCGGGGAGGTAGGCAGATCGGAAGTCAATTATTGCTTAGTCTGACAAAGTGATAAACAATAATCCAGTCAAGGCGTAAAAAGCGGTTTTGAAAATACTTTGAGTTAGAAATAGTAAAAGTGCTCAAGTGCACTGCCTCAAATAGCTTCACATAATAATAATAATTTAATATTTATTCATATTTATATTATATATAATATTATAAAATTTATAATATTTATAATTGTATTTAATAATAATTCTTGCTAAGAACGTGTTTATGGTGTTGAATATCTAATATTAGTATAGTTTATCTAAAAGTTAAAAAATGATTTAATAAGACTAAGATGCACAAATATTTAAAGTGATTTTCTTAAAAAGAAAATGTATTCATATACATAGATAGATAAATAAGTATCTACATAAGTAGAACAAATAAATTTTTCTCTTGATTATAAACATTCTTAAGTGCACACATTGTATATTTTAAAAATTTATTTAATTACTTCTTGACTGTCTGAGATAAATACTAATTAAGTTAATATGTTTTAAATTATTAAAGAATGACTCAAAATCTTTTAATAAATATTAGAAATTACTAAAAATTACTGAAATATATAATTAAGAATTAATTTTTTCTATACACATATTTACTAATTACTGATAACAAAATTAGATATAATAATGCAAAATATATTTTTATTTTTATAATTCCAAAACTGCACTGTTTTAATTGATTTAATGAGCGAATATTCTCAGTTGAAAATTCATATGAATATTCCTCTATAGATTACGCTTTAAGTATTTGTCGCTTTTATGTGTCTATGTTATGGTTCATCCTTATGAACTAATGTTTTCTGGTAAGTGGAAGATTGAAGTCTTTTTTAATTTTTTTTCATATTTAGTCGGCTTTAGCTAGGGATTAAGTGCACATATGTAAATAGTCATGTGTGTCACCATATATTAAACAAGTGAACATTCCATACAGCACCATATACGAGTGCACACAGATACATACACATACACATAGATATATTTTATTTGCATCCATTCATATTTGAGACTATCATTTGCATCTTTTGATTGTGCTGACGGTGCATTGATAAAGCAGATGCTGGCGTTAAGGCGTTGGTTTTTATGTCACCAGGACAAAGCCGTTCGACTATATACTTTATCATTTTGAAAAGTGAAAAGAAGTATGGCATAATATACGCTAAATTTTTACTTATAAAAAAAATTATAGAAAATTTTTTAAATAGCAATATTTTTTGTAATTTTTTGCATCAGTAGTATTTTAATATTTTTTTATTAATAAATTTAATGAAGTCGCATTTCTGTACTTTTGAATATTTAATGTTTTACTAAA
>NC_051847.1:6405925-6414479 GCF_002237135.1 Teleopsis dalmanni
TATTGTATTAAAAATATATATAAAAGTCTTTCTCAATTAAGTAAATTACCGTAAAGTGTAATAAATTATTTAAAACATTTTAATTCATATATTTTGGGATACCATAAAAATAAAATAATGTGATGTTACTAAAAAATTACAAAGAAAAAGTACAATTAAGAAAATTGTGGTAGATTAGAAAAATGTCTCGGGCTGCATGAGGCCTGTGGGCCGTGCTTTGGACAGCCCTAATATAGACAGTGTAAAAAAAACTATATTTTTAAAGCCTACATTCTTTTTTAGTTAACATAACATCCATGTTTCACAAAATTTGGGCAGGTAAACATTTTTTTTGTATGGCGAATTGATTTATCCCGCGAAATGGATATAAGTACTAGGCTTATGTTAAAAAAGAAAATCACTGTATAAGAAGGTGTATGATTTACTTATCTATATTAAATGTTAGGAATTCTTTCTTTATAATTACAATAAAATATTATTTTGTCTAAATTTTTCAAAATGATTGTTTTTTCAAAATGATTTTTTAAGCAGTTTCAAAAATAAATATATTTCAGGATACACATGAGCGCCAACTTTTTTACCACAGTAAACGACTTTTTTGTACCTGTGAAAGATGCAGGGATCCAACAGAGCTCAATACGTATATTAATGCGATCAAGTGTACAAGTTGTGAAGAGGGATACATGACTTTTGCACTAGGAGACACTCTATGGAAGTGTGAATTATGCGGTGCAAATTCCTCCATATCTGATATAGCTGCTTTAAAAAGTAATATTGAAGATGAAATAAATGGAGCAACTGGTGATATGGTAACATTGGAATCTCTGTTACAAAAATACTCTAAGATATTGCACACTAATCATTTTCTATTGATTCGTATAAAGCACAATATTCTAATGATTTTAAATGAAATTTTATTTCATAAAAAAGCTGAAGAACTTAAAGAACGTAAAATTCAATTACACGAAGAAATCTTGCCTCTTGTACGTTTAGTCTCGCCTGGTATATCGAAGCTATATGCTTTCGAATTGCATGATTACCTTTCAAGTTTCATACAGTTAGATCGAAATTATATACCCAAGGATAGCATAGCTGATAAGGTGATATATTTATTATATGTTTTTTGTTTGGAAGATTTTTATAACTAAATCTAATAATTATTAATTTCAGAAAAATGCATATAAAATTTTAAACATAATGGAAGAAGTTTGTAAAAATTTGGCTTACGAACTACCGAATACCCAGGAAGGTGTATTGCTCCAACAACTGCTAAGTTTAAAAAAAACAGTGAAAGCTCAAGTAAATAGTTCGAAGTAGAAGACGGTGTTTTTTTGTGAAGTTTCCTAAGTACTTCCAAAATAGGTTGCTGTCATCTATCCAAAAATGGAGGTTTAAGTGTTGTAGGAACGATATTAATAATAGTTAGCACCCATAAAAATGATAAAAATTACTAATACCTTATATAATATTTATTATAAAAATATGAATGTGTTTTGAGAATGTTTAATCGCATTTAATACTGATATGAGTGTAGATAATATCTTTGTCAATTTTCAATAAAAAATAAAAATAAAAAAATTAATTGTGTTGTGTTCAATCAGTTTTTTTATTTTATATGCGTTTGTGATCAGCAAGCAATACGCACATGAATTGATTTCGAATCCAGTGAATACTTACTAAATGCGAGAGTTATAAAAAATTAAAAAATCTGGTGCAAAAATCGTGCGGAGAAAGTGTTCCGCCTAAAAAGATGTTTGATTCGGTACCCGCAGGTGGAAAATGAGGTAGCGGACGTCCACATCTTCGGTGGAAGGATCAAGTGACCAACGATTAGTGGGCGCTCGGTACTACCAACTGGCGACAGCAAACAACTAATCAGGCTGACTGGGAGGGCTACTCGACGCGGCCAAGAACGACTCACATTTGTAACGGCCATTAAGTAAGTAAGGTGCAAAAGTTAAATTTGTAAATTTGTAATTTGTAAAAGAAGGTAAATCAAAGCTCTAAAAAAAGTCAATTAAGTTCTATATTTAGTATTAAAGGATTTAGATACAGAATCAATTAGGTAGCCGTCCTTTAAAGGTATAGACTTAATCCAGAATTGTTGTTTAAATCCCATCTATGAAATGGGATATTATTTTTGAATATTAATCGTTCTCTATGATTGTAATAATTTTCTGCCTGATACGATAATTAGAAGAGGATATAGATATTCTCATATTTATTATCATTATGCTTTGCGGAACTGATGTGTGCTATGTCATGTGTTGTCTGGTAGCTATATCTAATATAAGTTCAATCTCTTAATTATTAATTTATTGATAATGAGTGCTTTATTGACATCTTGGCTAGTCATGAAAGTACAAATACTGCTATGAAATTACTGGTTAAGAATGTCCAGAAATACAATATACTCCGACTATGTAAATTTTGCTGTGTCTTAGCACAACACTGTAATTTTGGTGATCAGGGACTAATGTAACATATATATTCATAATTTATAGTTGGGATAATATGATTAATATTTATCGATGTCTGTGACTTCTTTCATAATTTTTATGTAATCTTAAAATGTAATCAATTGCAGTTGCGGAAAGTTTTCAGAATTCTGTAGTGCTTCTTTGACGATGAGGTTCTTAATAGTCCTAAAATCAATTTAAATAATGAATCTATAGCAGTGTCGTGGTCATTTTGGTCTTTACCTATGGATTTTATCTAAAATATACTAGCAAGTAACAAAATCTTATTAAATAACAAATCTTAATATCAACCTATCTATATATATTTAAATATTAAATCATACACAACTGCAACAGTTGTTTCAAAAATAACTTTATAGATTTTTTTAAAATTTTTATTATTTTTAATTAAATAGCAATTAATGCATTTTATTTAAATATATAAATTGTTTCTGCTTTCAAAGTTTACAAAACACACATATATATATAAATACCGCATATATATATTGAATACAGCAGAGTAAAAATAAGTGTACACTGAGCATACATATATATTGCACTAAATAAATATTTTTAAAGAACATTAAAAATAAATAAGATAAACATTAGAATTTATTTTTTTAAGAAAGATTTCATATCTCGACATGCACTGTAATCATATCGCAGATGAAGATTAAATTAGAGATAATCTTTTAAAATTAAATCTAATTTTAAATTGTTGGAATCTAACAATCGTACGTGCGGTTTTCTTTGGGTGTATGTGGTTCTTCTGCATACCAAGCAGTGCACTTGGCATTTGTACAATTAAACAATACCAGCGGTTCCTAATCTTTTTCTGAGCCTTTCTAACAATAATCTCTAATAGGTTTGTTCTCTATGATAGAATAAAATTTGTTGAAAAATGATTTTATATTTTACTCATCCAATCTCGGAGACTACGATGTTGATAAGACTATGATAGCCAAGATTAAACAGGAAAAAAACGAAAAGCATTTTAGGCTTTAGCAAACCTGCAGTTCGTGAATACCGAGTGGAAGTACTGACAGTTGTACTAGCACGTGTGCTCTCAGCTTAACGTAACCTACTGACTTATTATTTTAGTTTTTAACTAATTTCTATATTTCATATTACAAAACCATTTTACCATTATAAATATTTTATGAAAGATTATCTTTTTATTTGAAGATGCTGTTTAAGGATTTTTATTTTCTTTCCGATTTTTTATCTTTTTACTATCGCTGCAGTTATAAGTCTTATTCCTAAATAAAAAATATGATCTTCTATGCATATGTATGTATATAATTTAATATGAACTGCAGTGATAAACGAGAATACCTAAATGAGATATATGGGTAATCCTCCCATAAACTCCTTAATTGATAAATTAATCCTTATTCGATGGAACTTGTGATCAATTTGATTTATTTTATTTTAATCTAAAGCACTATTAAATATGTGGCAATTATTTTAGCAAATGATTTGTGAATCTTTACAGAAGATTTGTGAAGATTTTTAGTTGGGAACCTCTGTGCAACAGACGTGATGATAGACTATTGTTTAGCATTATTCAGACGCTAATAGTTTCATAAATCACGCTAAGTCTAGCAATATTCAATATATATAGCAGTGCTCGCAGTGCTGTGGTTTTGATTTTCTTTTATACTACGATATATGATCACTTCGAATAAAATTATATCCGCAAGGAACTCTATAGCGTTACCATTAAAATAATTTGCGAGGACTTCAAATGGTTGAGAAGATAATTAAATTTCACTTTCACATTAAAATTTAAACAATAATATTTTTTTTATTCTAATTTCTTTATATTTTTTATTTTGAATTAATTTAATTTAATTAAATATAAATTATATGCTTTTGACTATTTTCGGCTTCATTTATACCTTGAAATAATAAATATAGGAGGTGTCTTTTTGACAAGCAAAAATTACGCTTATCATGCCTATGGGTCAGAAATTTGGACAATAACCAACAGTAATGAAAAGGGATTAAGAGAAAAATTCTTTCAAAGATCTATAGTCTTGATTTATATGAATCGATAGCTCATCGCTGTATGTGCTATACCGTCATCTCGATATAGTGAAAAATATTAAAATTCAGCGGCTTCTTTGGATTGGTTATATCGCACAAAAGAATGGAAATGCAATAGAAATTGTTGTGGAAGATGTCCGAATCTTCGGTGAAAAGACCATGTACGTAATTGTGTTACCACTGCCTGCAGCCAGTAAGGCATTGACTGAGCTGCTTGAAGGAAGCTAATGGACGCAGTAAATGACAACTCTCTCCTGTATTATCCAAGTAAGTAAGTTATTTCGAAGAAGAATTATAAATGGTTACCAATTCAAATAAAAGCTGTTACTGTTTATTTGTTGCTTCCAATATGATTTTATTAACATAAGTATAAGTGCATATATTAAGAGCAAATCTAATAAATTCTAATTCAATGATATTGATATACATATACGAAACATTTCAGAATCTTACGCATTCACATACTTTGGTTAGGTTTCTTAAGTAATTGAGCCTTACCTTATCGATATTATTTTTCATTACTTGGCGAGCACAATCCAACCTTTCTTTTATTACCATTGACCCAATAGGTTGATATTAGCAACAGCAAAGGATTAAGGCCGAATTTGATAGAATACGATTGGTATGGTTGTAATCGTAGCAGGATACAGACACATTGCACTACATTCTCTTAACCTGTGGCATGGATGGAATATCTTCAATGACTATAGCTCATCTTGCATGTTTGGCTTCATTAAGAGCTTGCATGGTTCTGAAACTTTCGAGATTTACCATATATGAGTATGAATGAACCTCCGAGTAATACAATGAGTCTAAAAGCAAATCTTAAGAATCAATGCAATGAGATAAACGATTCAAACGTTTCTTAATTATTACTAAAAATTTGCGGATTATAATAAGTGCTTGAAAATTATATTGGTACTGTTCTGGGGCACCTAATAGTGAGTTGTTCTATAACTTATTAATCTTTAATAAATTGTACGACCAACTACTGGATATAAAACTGATAGTTTGCATTACAACCAATCACTTATTGTACAGCCAACAGCATGTGCACAGCCAATGGGTTTTTGGGCAAGTAAGCCCTTGCTTAGGTTGCTTGTTTGTTTTACAATCGCCTATATATTTTCTTTACAACCAACCTGTTGTTGTTCCAGGGATCATTTGATCTACAACCAACCATTTTGCTTTACTAAGGAATTCCATATTGAAAGAAAAATTGTACAATTGAAGAGTACGTTACTTTTGAGGAGGACGCTAATGCTAGAAACTCTTTAGTCAGGTACATACTTGAGTTTTTAACAAGGCTGAATGTCTTATACTCGTTTAAGGTCAGTTATAGTATTGCAAATATACTTTAGTCACAGTGATTGGCTCCACTCTGAGGTAAGTTCTGTACTATAGTCTAATTTTAAGGTTGTACTCTGAGGGAATAATACTAAGACCATTTAACACATAATGCAGTAGTACACTAATTCGTTCTCGGCCAATACATTGTATTACTGCGAAAAACATTATTACAATGAAATTAACAATGCCTTAGTGATTGTTTTCGCTACAAAAACGAAATACTGTCTAATGAAGAGCAGAAATATAGCGACAGGGTAGCAAAAATAATTGGCCAGAAAATGAAACGCTTTGCATTTTTGAAAATGTCGTTGCTGTCGCCTGCCTGCGTTTTCGGATCGTCAGTGTCTTAATATTGCGATTTGGTGAAGTTCTGTTTAGCAGTCTATTTTAAAAATAATTAGTTTTCAGTACACAAATAAGTAAATCGGTGAAATATATCAACTAAAAATAATAAGTTGAAAGGTGGAAAGGAAATATATTTAACGGGCAGAAGAAATATGGATGAATTCGATAAAAAGTGTAAAATCGAACAAGACAATGAATTGGGACGGTATCTATATTTATAAAATATATATATAAATTTTGAGATAAGAATAATAAATATATGTCTTAAATAAATAGATATCTAACAGCTGCTATAGACATTAAAGCCGGAGAAACTATTATGCTTGAATGTCCTGTTCTGATTTTATCGGCAAATGATGAACGACGTTGTTCGAACTGCTTCCTCTTAGCAAATGAATTCTGCAGGTAAAATCTCAAATATTAGGATTATTCCATTTTAAATATAAACTATATATATATAATATATATAGTATATATAGTATATATTCAAATATGTGTAGGAGGTTAATGCAATTAAACTAATTGCATATTTTTAAAGAATGCGGATTTTTCATATTTAGTTCAGTAATTAATATAAATACTGAGATTAATTTAAAATGTGAATTAATATCCGTGACTAAATGAAATTGCAGATAGTTTAAACACTGCATCTATTTGTTACAGTGTATGGTATGTGCTTGTGTTTGGTTGTGTGGTTAAAAATATAATTAAATATAATCTCAAGATCAAGGTTTTTGCGATTAAGTCTCCAAAATACTGCACATCTTTAGAGTTTGGAAAGATCTTACATTGGACTCCATTAAAAATGAGTAAATAGATAGAAAGGGTGCAGTTGTGGAAAATATTATCACATTTTGTATCAACGACATCAACAACAGAAAGAATAAATTTTGAAGAACATGTTCTATTCATATTCTAAATGGATGAAAATGAAGATATAGAATTTCATGTTGTCACAAAGCACTAGAGATGATTTAGGTGTTTGCTCATTTGAGCCAATAACAAAAACACTAGCAGATCTCCAATTCTAATTAGATCATTATCAATAACAATAAATTAAGCAAACAGAAAGGGAATAAATTAAGTATATCTCATATTTGAAATAATTCTTATTCAATCTATTAACATTTTAACATCACAACCAACACGTGTCTGATTCACCTTAAAGGACTTAAGAGCCAAAAAATGAAGCGAGGAACAGTATTTATATATATCTATATTCAATATTAATACATCATGACTGTTTCATAAAATATATATTTTTTGTTAATAACTAAAATGATCTAAAAGCCATCTTCAGGTAGTTTTCTACCCACAGGATCGACAAATATACTAACAATTGTATTAATAATTTATTTCAGTAAATGTAAAGTGTTTCCACTGTGTGGGAACTGTAATACACACAATGACTACGATTGTAACAAATTCGTTGATATGAATGAACTAAAAACCTCTGAGCTGCAGAAAGGTGGTCAGATCTACGGAGTTCTTAAATGTCTTCTACTTCGGGAAAACACTGAAACGGCTGAATGTTATAAAAAATTTATACAGCTTGAAGCACATTTGGAGGAACGACGCAATACTGAAGTATGGGACGAAATCAAGAAAAATGTAGTTACACCTATAATCAATTCGGGGCTACCAAATTATCTCAAGTCAGATGAAGAATCGATTGATGAAGAACTCTTGCAGCGTTTGTGTAGCATAGTTGATGTAAATTGCTTTGAAATACGTGCTCCAGACACATCATACATGCGTGCAGTATACCTAAATGCGTCATTGATGTCACATCAGTGTGTCACCAATACTGTGGTAGCTATAGATGATAATTACAAAATGAAAGTTTATGCCAATCGCGACATCACTCAAGGCGAAATGTTACTTAACTGCTACACAAATGTTCTCTTAGTCAGTAAACGTTTGAACCATTTGTAATATAAAGCATTTAAAATAAGATAACACTTTTTGCAGGGTACCGAAGAACGTCGTCAAAACTTAAAGTTGGGAAAATACTTCTTCTGTACTTGCGCACGTTGTGAAGACCCCACAGAACTGGGGTCTCATATGAGCAGTCTAATTTGCCCACCGTGTGCACAAAATAAACGTGATGGTTTCGTTGTTAAAAAGAATAACAAATGGCAGTGTCTTACCTGTCAACATACAGTGAAAACAGACTTTGTTGAAAATATATTGGAACGAGCAAAAGAGGAAATATTTCACGCAAAGGATGACATTTATAGATACGAACTTCTGTTGGGAAAACTGAATCGGTTTTTTCATCGTAATCATTACATGATGATAGACATTAAGCAAAATGTAGCTGCAATTTTACGTTCTATTATACTTAATCT
>NC_051847.1:6414579-6421763 GCF_002237135.1 Teleopsis dalmanni
ACACACAATGACTACGATTGTAACAAATTCGTTGATATGAATGAACTAAAAACCTCTGAGCTGCAGAAAGGTGGTCAGATCTACGGAGTTCTTAAATGTCTTCTACTTCGGGAAAACACTGAAACGGCTGAATGTTATAAAAAATTTATACAGCTTGAAGCACATTTGGAGGAACGACGCAATACTGAAGTATGGGACGAAATCAAGAAAAATGTAGTTACACCTATAATCAATTCGGGGCTACCAAATTATCTCAAGTCAGATGAAGAATCGATTGATGAAGAACTCTTGCAGCGTTTGTGTAGCATAGTTGATGTAAATTGCTTTGAAATACGTGCTCCAGACACATCATACATGCGTGCAGTATACCTAAATGCGTCATTGATGTCACATCAGTGTGTCACCAATACTGTGGTAGCTATAGATGATAATTACAAAATGAAAGTTTATGCCAATCGCGACATCACTCAAGGCGAAATGTTACTTAACTGCTACACAAATGTCCTCTTAGTCAGTAAACGTTTGAACCTATTGTAATATGAAGCATTTAAAATAAGATAACACTTTTTGCAGGGCACCGAAGAACGTCGTCAAAACTTAAAGTTGGGAAAATACTTCTTCTGTACTTGCGCACGTTGTGAAGATCCCACAGAACTGGGGTCTCATATGAGCAGTCTAATTTGCCCACCGTGTGCACAAAATAAACGTGATGGTTTCGTCGTTAAAAAGAATAACAAATGGCAGTGTCTTACCTGTCAACATACAGTGAAAACAGACTTTGTTGAAAATATATTGGAACGAGCAAAAGAGGAAATATTTCACGCAAAGGATGACATTTATAGATACGAACTTCTGTTGGGAAAACTGAATCGGTTTTTTCATCGTAATCATTACATGATGATCGACATTAAGCAAAATGTAGCTGCAATTTTACGTTCTATTATACTTAATCTGGCCCATCGTCCAGGACGAAAAGTTTACGAAAGAAAGGTGAGACTCTGTCAAGAGATCTTAAACGTGTTGCAAATTATTCAGCCGGGCATATCGCGTCTTAAAGCTATCGCGCTATACGAATTGTGTAATGCTTCAGCTGAGCTAAATCGTATGCGATTTAATGAAAATGAGATATCCCAAAAGGAGTTAAAGGTAAGCATCGTTGTATTTTTAACTTTATAGCAAATTCATATCGCTTTTTATAAAAATTTGCTATGAGATCCTGTTAATGTAGTACTCTAGAAATTATTTTATAATCTGAATCTAATATTATAAGCCCTTCTGTACTAAATAATAAATAATCCTACTGTTTATATTTAGTCAACATTTGTCTTTAATTAGTTTTTTAAAGGTTTTTAGAATACTTGCTGTGCTACAACTTTTATATAAGTTATATTCTAGAATTTAGGGTTGGATAGGTTGAGAGAGTATTTGTCACTACAAATATCTACACTTCAACTAGGAGATATCTATTGCCCATTGTATTGTATTCGAAGTTAGCAGTAGAAGGCAAGCTATTCTAAGCAGTGTTTCTATATCATATTCCCTTAGATAACTATTTGGTCTTCCCGATGAGTTAAGCAGATCTGCTAATCCTATCCTCGTTGTCTATTAACCCAGTGAAGAAATGATATTTCAGTTATTAAAGCCATTTTATTTGTGATCCTGGACAGACATAGAAAATTATCGATTGAATCCACTTTCTATTTATCATGTACAGTTCGTGAAATACATCAGCGATGAAGTATGGATGTACCAACATAGTATCCATTAGAATTCCAGTAGGTATACCAACTTCAGGTCAAAATATGTTTCATACTTTTCCTATCTAATCTAGGCTATAAAAATGTAGCAACCAAAAGTCTTCTCGATTAGTTCACAAATCATTCGTAATTTACACCTAGAGGTTTATCTTAATACAGTGACCTCATTCATCTCCACTTCGGAAAATTTTCCGGCCATCTCATCTGCTATCTTGTTGTCTCCATTATTTCTATATGTAGAAACACTAAGAGGTGAAACCTTGTAATAGTCTTCATTGCTGCCTGATTGTGGACTTATACTTATGTGTATTAGCCTGCCTGCTTTTTTAATATCGTATATATCCTATATTTAAATCGGAAAAAGGCTGCAAGTAACAAGAAAAATATACAAGTTATGGTACAACAACCTGACCTGCAGGTCCTTAGAGTCGATCACCGCATCTAAAATTTATTGTGTATTATTATTATACATATATTTTATAAAAAATCCAAAAGTGCTATTCCAATTTAACCTAACCTTCTTCCCAAATATATATAAACCCAAGTAAAAGTCATACTTTGATTATTAATTTTTCAATTTGAATTCCAGGAACTTTTGCTACAATCAGAGTCGATGCTTCGTGAATCAATACGAATGTTGTTGTATGAACCTGTCGAAACACCAGAAGGAAAATTAGCAAAGAGCATGCTTAAAGAATTGAAGGACCTACAAAATGATATGGACATGTTGAAAACAAAGTTCTAATAAATAATTAACATTTTTGTTATTCTTAAAATGAATTTTTAAGTTTTTTATTGTACTATTCTACTATTTATTGTACTATATATACTATATATTTTTACTATATTCCTCAAGAATATCAATTATTTGTAAAGTAACTGCGAAACGATTATGGCATTTCTGCACCGGACACTCCACACAAATATCAAGTAAAGCTGCCAGTTTAGGAAAGAGTGTAGAGTGATTTTCAGGATATGGCTTAAGAAATCCCCCGAAGCTGTTATGCGTATTATCACGTAATAATTGACAAGCTGCAAATAAATTCATATCACTTAGTTTATGGCTGCACAAATCATCTGGTGAATAAGCGAAGCAATTATGACATTCTATCAAATCATGACGATGAACTCCATCGTGACCTATAGATTCTGAGTCGATGACAAATATTGTATCCAAGTCGACGAAATAAACCTTATTAACTGTGGCATCATAAAATATATTATCTTCAGACATATCAGTAATATAGATGCGAAAGTTTGCAAAACCATATGAGAACATAATAGCTGCCTCCAAAATTTGTTTGGCGATCTTAAGTTTCAAATCAAAAGGTGATTTTCGGTATGCCGTCATTGACTGACCTGCGTTTGACTGAAATATACTAAAACCACATGTTGCATATATATTTGGTACAGGAAATCCATTAGCTTGCAGTAATGGTAAAATCAGCGGCTGAACATGAATCAGCATATATACCAAAATGGTTCTCTCTCGGTTAGAGGTATTGTCTTCCACATACTGATTAGGTATTTGTAGGAAATAGTTGATAAAACGGTTGAGTCCGAACTGTGGACATAGATGAAAGCGACCAATGCTTTCATCATTAATTAAGTAGTGTCTTAAGGCATCAGTTGAAATGAGATCATTTTTTATTTGATTTAAACGCTTTCTATTACTAAAGTATTTGCCTACTATTTCTATTTTGGTTGACTTCAAACGTAGATGACGTATTACTTTATCCGGCCGTATCCAGTTTGTGAGTATATAAAATGAACGAAGAATTAGACTATCGGTTGGAAGTGTTGTGTTAAGAAATGCACTGCATTGTTCAGTCTGTGTTTGAAAGCAGGTTTCACAATATTCTAAATCCTTTTTAAATGTTTTCTGAAAGTAAGTTGAATCTTGTTTGATGACGTAACTAGCACTAAGTATAATGAGAAAAATATATTTAAAGTTGAAGATTTTTTTGAGTACGAAGGTAGCTACCATAACTGCAAAGAATAAAATAAATAATTCAAAATTTGATGTTATAAATATATATAGATATAAATTGAGATAACCTATAATAATATGTAACTTGTTTATGATTATAAATTTTTTATATATGTATAGTAGACTAAAATATATGTCAGATACGGAATTATATGTATAAATACTTCTTTGGAATACTTTATTACAAATGTTTTCAAAAACTACCAAATCCCATAAGATTCTTGATGAATCTAAACGTTAGTGATGACGGATATATGTTTTGCAGTATCCGAACTATCTGAGTAGTTAAAACAAACACTTGTTTGATAATAATATATCAATTACTAGTTGTTTTTTTTTGTTAACAACTCCATTTTATAATATTTCTATACTTATTATTAGAATTTCTTGTTATGAGATTATAAAAACAAAATATGACAAAGATAAGATACATTAAAGTACCTTTCAGCGAGAGCGCGAGAGATGGAGAGGTCTCTGTGTAACACTTACGGCTAACCGAATTAACCTAGGTTAAGTTAGGTTGGAGTGACTGTCTTGTACACCAAACCTTACTTTACCACAATTTAAGTTCTAGTTAAAGCATATAGTACACGAACGGTGTCCTTTTGATAATGCGGGATGCGTGGTGAACTAACCTCACAAGTCTATGAACTTAGCTGTGTTCCTGGTTTTAAGACATGATAACTTTGTTAAGTCAGTTAGAAAGAAGGCCTCAAATATTTTAAATTCCCATTTAAACAGAGATGGCCAATGGTACATAAGGTGAAGTACAGTTTTTTTCCTTATCCGCATTTTCAAAACTTCGACAAAAATCATTAGTGGGTACACAAAATTTGATTATATGACTTACTCATAAGCAGTGATCTATAAGTAACGATACAGTAGTACTGTGTAGGTTGTGCTCTAGTTATTATAGTTAAGTATAGTACAGTTAAGTGGTACGCTTTTTTGGCCAATTTGGTACAGATGAGTTTTGTGATCTGACAAGAATTATCATCCATTCAGATTTTTCTTCAGATTAACATAATATTGGGTTGAAGATTAACTTATATTTGGGTTGAAGGATCATTTTAAAATAAAGCAATAATGAAAAGTATCATCAATATTTGACCACCTTGTGTTGAAATGATCATTATGGTATGTTTATTACTCGTATACGAAACCTCTGTAAATCAATGGTCGTATAAATTAATTTTTTAAAATTTCACCTTGTGGTGAAATGATCATTATAATTATATGTTTATTATTCGTATATGAAACCTCTGTACATCTATGGTCGTATAAATTCTTCTTCTTCTTCTTAGTTGGCCATTACAGACGTGTGTCGTCCTTGGCCGCGTCGAGTAGCCTCCGCCAGTCAGCCCGATTAGTTGCCTTCTGACGCCAGTTGGTAGTACCGAGCGCCCCCAAATCGTTGGTCACCTGGTCCTTCCACCGAAGATGCGGACGTCCTCTACCGCGTTTTCTTATTGCGGGTACCGCGTTTTCGTATTGCGGGTACCGAATCAAATACCTTTCTAGCCGGAGCACTTTCTTCCATTCGAACGACATGACCAAGCCAGCGTAGCCGCTGAATTTTTATGCGCTTAACTATGTCAATGTCGCGGTATAGCTCATACAGCTCATCGTTCCATCTAATTCGATACTCGTCGCCAACGCGTAAGGGACCATAGATCTTCCGAAGAATTTTTCTCTCGAATGCACCTAACGCCTTCTCATCACTGTTGGTAATTGTCCAAGCTTCTGCACCATACAGCAAGACAGCCATGATAAGGGATTTGTAGAGCGTGATTTTTGTTTGTCGAGAGAGGGCTTTATTTCTCAATTGCTTACTTAGCCCGAAGTAACATTTGTTGGCAAGAGTAATTCTTCGTTGAATCTCTAGGCTGACGTCATTTTTGGTGTTTAAGCTGGTTCCTAAACAAAGTCTTTCACAACTTCGAACTTATAATTGTCAACAGTGACGTAGGTCCCAAGACGCTCCGGAGATTTGTTTGTTGACAGAAAGTACTTTGTTTTATCCTCATTTACCACAATACCCATTTGCTTTGCTTGTTTTTCTAAGTTGGAAAATGCCGCACTGACGACGCGTGTGTTCAGACCAATGATATCAATATCGTCGGCATACGCAAGCAGCATTACACTTTTGTAGAATATTGTGCCAGTACGGTTTAAATCTACTGCTCGAATTATCGTTTCCAACATTAGGTTAAAGTAGTCACACGACACGGAGTCACCCTGTCTGAAACCTCGTTTGGTATCAAACGGCTCAGAGAGGTTCTTTCCAATTCTAACGGAGCTGGTGGTGTTGCTCAACGTCATTTTACATAGCCGCGTCCTTTTACATAGCGCGTAGTCGTCATAAATTAATTTTTAAAATTTGTTTCCAAGCATATTTAACATTATTTTCAGCGAATTAATTAATTGCTCATATTTAATATATACGGTATATATGTGGTATAAAAAAATTGAATGCCATAATAGAAACTAATTGCGACATATTTAAAATTGGGAATTATATTTTGAAACCTGGAATTTTTGATTTTATATCAATTCAATGTAAACACTGTTTCGGTATAAAATTTTGTAAACAAGGAAAATAATTAACATAAATTAACATTTGCAAAATGTTAATAATGAATTTATTTGTTTAAAACGCAATATACATGATATATATATATATACATAGATAAATATATAAGTATATACTGACATTAGAAATAATTTCGCGTGTCTTGAAAGAACTATATCATATACTATTTTATTTCATAGTTACTTATACATTTTGTGTGCTTTATTCCTTTTTTTTTATATGAACGTTAACTGTGTTCTCATCACATACCTTAAAGAATAACCTTGAACCTATGAAAGACCGCAGATGTAATAATCAAGTCCAAAGTTATTTTGGTTGCAATTTGTTCGCTCATCTCCAAAGTGTTGCTGCATTTTGTACCTCTTATTTATTACCAGTTTACCGTGTTCATCGGAGGACCACAGAATGAAGTAGCAAGACAACAGCTTAAGAGCATCTTCCATATACCAAAACACAGACTATCTGCAAGAATTCTTAATTTGTGTTTGGTTTCGTTGGCATCCGAGAAAGCACTCTACACTTGGCATAAAACTGGCTAATTTTCGTTTAATGGAGTAAATTTTTCATGATTTTGACAAGATTCATTTCACTTCATTAATAATTTATTATTAGTTTTAATAAACTTTTGACTCAATCCTTTGTTCTTATTTTATTATCTTATTTGATGAAATCATAATTGGCATAATTATATCTCTGCGATTTATTCACCTTAATACTTGCTCATGCACACATACATTCTTTTTAAGACTATTAAGGCTTTTAAGAGAAGACTTTTATTATATATTAATAGAAATGAACATATATAACAATTGGCTTTCTTGAAAGTTCTTCAAAGTTCTTAGTA
>NC_051847.1:6421863-6434047 GCF_002237135.1 Teleopsis dalmanni
AAAAGTCAAGTACGTTAAGGTGCGCTGACTCTGAGCTTCAAATTTGGCAGGTCACAAGTTTGATTCCTGGTACTTGCAGTCTCAAAAGTTATTTACGAATAAATAAATACAAGAATTATTTCCAAGACCACTGATAATGGATATTTGGTAATACTCGAAACAGCTGTATGGTCAGCCAAAAATACAATTAATTAAAATAATAAAAAATGAATTTTTGTTGTTGTAGTTCACTACTGTTCGAAAAACCTCATTATATTTTAATCATAAAAATTACTATGTATAAATAGGGTTATTTGTTACAATTGACCTCGATTTGTTATTAAAAATCTTAATGTAATCGTGTATTATAATATTACTGTAAATATTATAACAATAATAATAACAATACAATAATAAAATAATAATATACAATAGTATAATAATATTATAACGATTAAAGTCAGTGATCAAATAAGTTAAGTAGCTATAACTAATTTCTTAAAAAATGAAACTAATAGATCTATAAGTATTGAATGCATCATGCGATATGTTTAAATAGATTAATAAACGAATGACGAATGACATCCTCCCAGACGTCAAGATTGATCCGATCAAAAAATACATAAAATACATACATATCCATATGATTACAGACTCCTCGGGGAGGTATGCAGATCTAAGTTCAGTTATTGCTTAGTCAAATGAAGTGATAAACAATAATCCAGTCAAGGCGTAGAGAGGGGTTATAAAGAAACTTCGCAGTTAATAGAGAGTAAACGTGTTCAAGTGCACTGACTCAATTAGCCTCAACATAATAATAATGCTAAGTCATCCAACAGATAGATAAGTTGCATCGAGAATTGGATCAAAATTGTGTATAGTTCGATATATTTTATAAAGAACATGAGAGAGCACTTCCTATAGGGTTTGTAGTGAAAACCAATTTTATTTCTGTTTTGTATTCCGATTAAATTGTGCTCTAAATGAAGTATCTAAGGGTTGTCTAAGTCTTTTTTATTTCTACAAATCATTCAAAACGCAAACTACATAAATTATCATAATGAAATATCAGATTTCAGAGTTCAATAAAAAGCACTTACCTTTACTTTTCGGTAACAAAATCAATCAGATTAGATAAGTTCTACTAAGTGTTTATAAATATTCTAATTAACTGAATAAAATTTCTCCGTGGTGTTAATTACAGATTAAATTATTTTAAATTTTGTTGTGTTGTGTCGTGTCGTGCGTTTATTGTTATTTATTTTATCAAATCGAAAACAATATTTTGTTTAATAGACTTTTTTAAATGTCACCTGAAACGTCATAGTTCCATTTTATTGCCTACTGCGTGTTTCATATATATTTATAAATATTTTTGTGTTTAAATTTTAATTTATTTATTTTATTACAATTATGTATGTTCTATATTTTATTATTTTATATACATATATATTTGTATGTACATTTATAATTTCAAATGTTGAATCTGTCCTTTCTTCTTGGCATATATTCAAAATAAATATATATTCTCTTTTGTATTATACATGAATGATTTCTGAGAAGAATTGTATATATTAAAAAATTACGTAAATCATTTATAGTATTCTGTACGATAATTTATCACAGATTTTCTCGTAAATATTGTACATCCACTTTTAGTTTCAATTAATGCAAATTGCATCGGATTTGCTGAACTTGACCGATAATCGCTATCGTTTGCAACGAAATGAATTTATCTGCACGTATTTAGCGAAGCTTTTTCATTCATGAGTTCATTAAGTATCTGCGTTCCTACAGTTACAGAATTTCAGATATAGATACTTTCAATTTAAGCACTGTTAAGCGCGCTACAAACGCTAAATTCCGGCAACCACTTCAGTTCACGCGCAGCACTCGACTAAGTAAATTTCACGATATTCTCACTTGTTTATTTGAAAGTTTGAGTATCTTTTTTTGTCATCATTCTGAACTCTTTGGGTTTTAGTGCCGATCGAAACTTTTGCCTCCGGTTAACTAACTTGTTTTATATGTTCTTCCCGCTCAAAGTTCTGAGTAAATGCTTTCAATTCAGCAAATTGACGGCTGATATGCTCTCCAGTCGTTTCGCACACATTAAATTGCTTCGGAATTAAGCGTAAAAATTTGCATAAAGATTTTTTAATTGAAATAAAAAATTGAGTCAGCTTTCATTCGATATCTGCGTTTTAGTTTTTCAAAAAGTATCTTTTGAGAATTTCCAAATGTGTGATTTATTTTCGCCTCTTAATAAATACACTATATCGGATAGAAGAATAGATAGAAGCCTGTCATAAGGAGTTGTGTTCAACACAGTAATTTGGAGATAAGTAAGTATCTACAAATATAGAAACTCATGTGAAGTGCCACTAACAACTATAGTACACTTAAGTCGTACGATTCTGAAGTACGACATAACACTTCTACAGTTAAAATGTGTTATTTACATTATATGTTGTAATGTAACAGGAAAATTCATTTTTAAGAGAAAATCTGTGAACAGCTATAATTTTGAACGAACTATTATTGGAATAAACACTGAAATATAGTTTATATATTGTTAAAGTTAAAGTATTTTAGCCAAATACAATTTCAAACGACCTATGAGAAACGAAATTAAAAAGCGCAAATAGGAATGGATCGGTCACATTTTGCGTAGACCGACTGGTGACACCACAAGAATGGCGATTGAGTATTTTGAACTGTTATATTAATATAAAACTATTATGTATTAAAGATTCTATGAACGCGAGTCTTGATCTGAAATATATTATCAACAATAATTTAAAATTTTTGTTTAAAACAATAATTTTCACTTAGCTCGTAGTATTCAAGATATATCAATTATTAATAACTTTCAAATTGTAGTTCTCAATAGTCAGAATCTGATTTAATCTGTATATTCAGTACTGGATGTCACAGAAATATTAGCATTCTACCTTTGTTAATGCGAAGTGTACCTTCTCAGGAACAGACTATAGGTACAGTCTAACAAATTTTTTAATTTAATAGAATCTCTTTAATTAATTGTTATTACGAACAATTTGGAATAAGTTAATTGCGTAATGATTGTACACTAAAGGTGGACCGAAATATCTGTAATGTAAATAATTTTTTTTTAAATTAAAACATAAATAAAATATTTAGCACAAATTAATATCTTTATAATTATATGTGTTAAATAAAGGACCTAAGCCCGACCTAATCAAAGAACTTAATTAGAAAAGTCTTTCGATAATATCTATAGAATGATCAGTTATCGAAGAGGGTTGTTATATAAAAGAACAATATCTCTCCTATTTAGATATAGCTAGAGGCCTAGTAACATGCCTAATTAAATAAAAATTTTAAATTAAGTAATGATCTTCAATATATTAATATGGTATATCAATATAAAATCAATATATTCAATTGTATATATCAATGTCTATAATTTAGATTTTATACTAAGAACTTTGAAGAACTTTCAAGAAAGCCAATTGTTATATATGTTCATTTTTATTAATATATAATAAAAGTCTTCTCTTAAATGTCTTAATAGTCTTAAAAAGAATGTATGTGTGCATGAGCAAATATTAAGGTAAATAAATCGGAGAGATATAATTATGCCAATTATGATTTCATCAAATAAGATAATAAAATAAGAACAAAGGATTGAGTCAAAAGTTTATTAAAACTAATAATAAATTATTAATGAAGTGAAATGAATCTTGTCAAAATCATGAAAAATTTACTCCATTAAACGAAAATTAGCCAGTTTTATGCCAAGTGTAGAGTGCTTTCTCGGATGCCAACGAAACCAAACACAAATTAAGAATTCTTGCAGATAGTCTGTGTTTTGGTATATGGAAGATGCTCTTAAGCTGTTGCCTTGCTACTTCATTCTGTGGTCTTCCGATGAACACGGTAAACTGGTAATAAATAAGAGGTACAAAATGCAGCAACACTTTGGAGATGAGCGAACAAATTGCAACCAAAATAACTTTGGACTTGATTATTACATCTGCGGTCTTTCATAGGTTCAAGGTTATTCTTTAAGGTATGTGATGAGAACACAGTTAACGTTTATATAAAAAAAGGAATAAAGCACACAAAATGTATAAGTAACTATGAAAGAAAATAGTATATGATATAGTTCTTTCAAGACACGCGAAATTATTTCTAATGTCAGTATATACTTATATATTTATCTATGTATATATATATATATCATGTATATTGCGTTTTAAATAAATAAATTCATTATTAACATTTTGCAAATGTTAATTTATGTTAATTATTTTCCCTGTTTACAAAATTTTATACCAAAACAGTGTTTACATTTAATTTACCTAAAATTAAAAATTCCAGGTTTCAAAATATTATTCCCAATTTTAAATATGTCGCAATTAGTTTCTATTATGGCATTCAATTTATTTATACCACATATATACCGTATATATTAAATATGAGCAATTAATTAATTCGTTGAAAACAATGTTAAAAATGCTTAGAAAAAATTTTAAAAATTAATTTATACGACCATAGATGTACAGAGGTTTCATGTACGAATAATAAACATATAATTATAATGATCATTTCACCACAAAGTGAAATTTTAAAAATTAATTTATACGACCATTGATTTACAGAGGTTTCGTATACGAGTAATATGTTAAACATATCATAATGATCATTTCAACACAAGGTGGTCAAATATTGATGATACTTTTCATTATTGCTTTATTTTAAAATGATCCTTCAACCCAAATATAATTAATATTATGTTAATCTGAAGAAAAATCTGAATAGATGATAATTCTTGTCAGATCACAAAACTCATCTGTACCAAATTGGTCAAAAATCATACCACTTAACTATAATAATTAGAGCGCAACCTACACAGTACTACGGTATCGTTACTTATAGATCACTGCTTAAGGGTAAGTCATGTAATCAAATTTTGTGTACCCACTAATGATTTTTATCGGAGTTTTGACAATCGGAGTTTGATAAGGGAAAAAACTGTACTTCACCACCACATCCATTGGCCATCTCTGTTTAAATGGGGATCTAAAATATTTGAGGTCTTCTTTCTAACTGACTTAACAGAGTTATCATAGCTTAAAACCAGGTACATAGCTACGCGTCACGTCGCGCATTATCAAAAGGACACCGTTCGTGTACTAGATGCTTCAACTAGATCCTTAAATGTGGTCTGTTCAGTAACTTTCATTACGGACGAGGTCTCATCCGTGGTATCACAATGGGCCTTTTGTTGTGGTGAAGTAAGGTTTGGTGTACAAGACAGTCACTACAATCTAACTTAACCTAGGTTAATACGGTTAGCTGTAAGTGTTACACAGAGACCTCTCCATATCTCGCGCTCTCGCTTAAACGTACTTTAACTTTCAAAGTATAAAGTTCTCCAATATTTTAAGCGTATTTCAGCTAATGATAGACGTAAGCGTAACAGGTGTTCAAATGTAACCTTTTCCCAGCTTTCACATCACTCAATCTTGTATGAGTATACCGATAATTATTAAATATTTAATATATCTTATCTTTGTCATATTTTGTTTTTATAATCTCATAACAAGAAATTCTAATAATAAATATAGAAATATTATTAAATGGAGTTGTGGTAGTGTTTGATTTAACTACTCAAATATTTCGGATACTGCAAAATCTATATCCGTCATCACTAACGTTTAGATTCGTCAAGAATCTTGGTAGTTCTTGAAAGCATTTGTAATGAAGTATTGAAGTCAAGTATTTATACATATAATTCCGCATCTGACATATATTTTAGTCTACTATACATATATAAAAAATTTATAATCATAAACAAGTTACATATTATTATATAAGTTAAATTGAATTTTTAAAATATTTAAATATTTATTTTATTCTTTTCAGTTATGGTAGCTACCTTCGTACTCAAAAAAATCTTCAACTTTAAATATATTTTTCTCATTATACTTAGTGTTAGTTACGTCATCAAACAAGATTCAACTTACTTTCAGAAAACATTTAAAAAGGATTTAGAATATTGTGAAACCTGCTTTCAAACACAGACTGAACAATGCAGTGCATTTCTTAACACAACTCTTCCAACCGATAGTCTAATTCTTCGTTCATTTTATATACTCACAAACTGGATACGGCCGGATAAAGTAATACGTCATCTACGTTTGAAGTCAACCAAAATAGAAATAGTAGGCAAATACTTTAGTAATAGAAAGCGTTTAAATCAAATAAAAAATGATCTCATTTCAACTGATGCCTTAAGACACTACTTAATTAATGATGAAAGCATTGGTCGCTTTCATCTATGTCCACAGTTCGGACTCAACCGTTTTATCAACTATTTCCTACAAATACCTAATCAGTATGTGGAAGACAATACCTCTAACCGAGAGAGAACCATTTTGGTATATATGCTGATTCATGTTCAGCCGCTGATTTTACCATTACTGCAAGCTAATGGATTTCCTGTACCAAATATATATGCAACATGTGGTTTTAGTATATTTCAGTCAAACGCAGGTCAGTCAATGACGGCATACCGAAAATCACCTTTTGATTTGAAACTTAAGATCGCCAAACAAATTTTGGAGGCAGCTATTATGTTCTCATATGGTTTTGCAAACTTTCGCATCTATATTACTGATATGTCTGAAGATAATATATTTTATGATGCCACAGTTAATAAGGTTTATTTCGTCGACTTGGATACAATATTTGTCATCGACTCAGAATCTATAGGTCACGATGGAGTTCATCGTCATGATTTGATAGAATGTCATAATTGCTTCGCTTATTCACCAGATGATTTGTGCAGCCATAAACTAAGTGATATGAATTTATTTGCAGCTTGTCAATTATTACGTGATAATACGCATAACAGCTTCGGGGGATTTCTTAAGCCATATCCTGAAAATCACTCTACACTCTTTCCTAAACTGGCAGCTTTACTTGATATTTGTGTGGAGTGTCCGGTGCAAAAATGTCATAATCGTTTCGCAGTTACTTTACAAATAATTACTATTCTTGAGGAATATAGTAAAAATATATAGTATATATTTAGTATATATATATATTATATTTAGTATATATTTAGTATATATATATATTATATTTAGTATATATAGTATATAGTACAATAAATAGTAGAATAGTACAATAAAAAACTTAAAAATTCATTTTAACAATAACAAAAATGTTAATGTATTTAAGAAAGTTGTCAACATTTTGCTTTTATCATACATTATTTATTAGAACTTTGTTTTCAACATGTCCATATCATTTTGTAGGTCCTTCAATTCTTTGAGCATGCTCTTTGCTAATTTTCCTTCTGGTGTTTCGACAGGTTCATACAACAACATTCGTATTGATTCACGAAGCATCGACTCTGATTGTTGCAAAAGTTCCTGGAATTCAAATTAAAAAATTAATAATTAAAATATGACTTTTACTTGGGTTTTCATATATGCGGGGAGAAGGTTAGGTTAAATTGAAATAGTACTTTTGGATTTTTTATAAAATATATGTATAATAATAATATACAATAAATTCCAGATGCGGTGATCTACTCTGAGGACCTGCAGGTCAGGTTGTTATACCATAACTTGTATATTTTTCTTGTTACTCGTAGCCTTTTTCCGATTTAAATATAGGGTATTTCAAAAGTAGACTGAAATATACGATATTAAAAAAGCAGGCAGGCTAATACACATAAGTATAAATCCACAATCAGGCAGCAATGAAGTCTATTACAAGGTTTCACCTCTTAGTGTTCCTACACATAGAAATAATGGAGACAACAAGATAGCAGATGAGATGGCCGGAAAATTTTCCGAAGTAGAGATGAATAAGGTCACTGTATTAAGATAAACCACTGGGTGTAAATTACGAATGATTTGTGAACTAATCGAGAAGACTTTTGGTTGCTACATTTTTATAGTCTCGACTAGATAGGAAAAGTATGAAACATATTTTGACCTGAAGTTGGTATACCTACTGGAATTCTAATGGATACTATGTTGGTACATCCATACTTCATCGCTGATGTATTCCACGAACTGTACATGATAAATAGAAAGTGGATTTAATCGATAATTTTCTATGTCTGTCCAGGATCACAAATAAAATGGCTTTAATAACTGAAATATCATTTCTTCACTGGGTTAAAAGACAACGAGGATAGGATTAGGAGATCTGCTTAACTCATCGGGAAGACCAAATTGTTTATCTAACGGAATATGATATAGAAACACTGTTTATGATAGCTTGCCTTCTACTGCTATCTTCGAATACAATACAATGGGCAAAAGATATCTCCTAGTTGAAGATAAGATATTTGTAGTTACAAATACTCTCTCAACCTATCCAACCCTAAATTCTAGAATAAAATTTATATAAAAGTTGTAGCACTGCAAGTACTTTAAAAACATTTAAAAAAACTAATTAAAGACAAATGTTGACCAAATATAAATAGTAGGATACATTAAGAGGATCTCATAGCAAATTTTTATAAAAAGTGAAATGAATTTGCTATAAAGTATAGATATATGTATGCTTTTTTTTTGAAGTTATAAATATAACGATGCTTACCTTTAACTCCTTTTGGGATATCTCATTTTCATTAAATCGCATACGATGTAGCTCAGCTGAAGCATTACACAATTCGTATAGCGCGATAGCTTTAAGACGCGATATGCCCGGCTGAATAATTTGCAACACGTTTAAAATCTCTTGACAGAGTCTCACCTTTCTTTCGTAAACTTTTCGTCCTGGACGATGGGCCAGATTAAGTATAATAGAACGTAAAATTGCAGCTACATTTTGCTTAATGTCGATCATCATGTAATGATTACGATGAAAAAACCGATTCAGTTTTCCCAACAGAAGTTCGTATCTATAAATGTCATCCTTTGCGTGAAATATTTCCTCTTTTGCTCGTTCCAATATATTTTCCACAAAGTCTGTTTTCACTGTATGTTGACAGGTAAGACACTGCCATTTGTTGTTCTTTTTAACAACGAAACCATCACGTTTATTTTGTGCACACGGTGGGCAAATTAGACTGCTCATATGAGACCCCAGTTCTGTGGGATCTTCACAACGTGCGCAGGTACAGAAGAAGTATTTTCCCAACTTTAAGTTTTGACGACGTTCTTCGGTGCCCTGCAAAAAGTGTTATCTTATTTTAAATGCTTCATATTACAATAGGTTCAAACGTTTACTGACTAAGAGGACATTTGTGTAGCAGTTAAGTAACATTTCGCCTTGAGTGATGTCGCGATTGGCATAAACTTTCATTTTGTAATTATCATCTATAGCTACCACAGTATTGGTGACACACTGATGTGACATCAATGACGCATTTAGGTATACTGCACGCATGTATGATGTGTCTGGAGCACGTATTTCAAAGCAATTTACATCAACTATGCTACACAAACGCTGCAAGAGTTCTTCATCAATCGATTCTTCATCTGACTTGAGATAATTTGGTAGCCCCGAATTGATTATAGGTGTAACTACATTTTTCTTGATTTCGTCCCATACTTCAGTATTGCGTCGTTCCTCCAAATGTGCTTCAAGCTGTATAAATTTTTTATAACATTCAGCCGTTTCAGTGTTTTCCCGAAGTAGAAGACATTTAAGAACTCCGTAGATCTGACCACCTTTCTGCAGCTCAGAGGTTTTTAGTTCATTCATATCAACGAATTTGTTACAATCGTAGTCATTGTGTGTATTACAGTTCCCACACAGTGGAAACACTTTACATTTACTGAAATAGATTATTAATACAATTGTTAGTATATTTGTCGATCCTGTGGGTAGAAAACTACTTGAGTATGGCTTTTAGATCATTTTAGTTATTAACAAAAAATATTTATTTTATTAAACAGTCATGATGTATTAATAATGAATATAGATATATATAAATACTGTTCCTCGCTTCATTTTTTGGCTCTTAAGTCCTTTAAGGTGAATCAGACACGTGTTGGTTGTGATGTTAAAATGTTAATAGATTGAATAAGAATTATTTCAAATATGAGATATACTTAATTTATTCCCTTTCTGTTTGCTTAATTTATTGTTATTGATAATGATCTAATTAGAATTGGAGATCTGCTAGTGTTTTTGTTATTGGCTCAAATGAGCAAACACCTAAATCATCTCTACTGCTTTGTGACAACATGAAATTCTATATCTTCATTTTCATCCATTTAGAATATGAATAGAACATGTTCTTCAAAATTTATTCTTTCTGTTGTTGATGTCGTTGATACAAAATGTGATAATATTTTCCACCACTGCACCCTTTCTATCTATTTACTCATTTTTAATGGAGTCAAATGTAAGATCTTTCCAAACTCTAAAGATGTGCAGTATTTTGGAGACTTAATCGCAAAAACCTTGATCTTGAGATTATATTTAATTAAATTTTTAACCACACAACCAAACACAAGCACATACACTGCAACAAATAGATGCAGTGTTTAAACTATCTGCAATTTCATTTAGTCACGGATATTAATTCACATTTTAAATTAATCAATTAATCTCAGTATTTATATTAATTACTGAACTAAATATGAAAAATTGTCATTCTTTAAAAATATGCAATTAGTTTAATTGCATTAACCTCCTACACATATTTGAATATATACTATATATATTATATATATGTAGTTTATATTTAAATTGGAATAATCCTAATATTTGAGATTTTACCTGCAGAATTCATTTGCTAAGAGGAAGCAGTTGGAGCAACGTCGTTCGTCATTTGCCGATAAAATCAGAACAGGACATTCAAGCATAATAGTTTCTCCGGCTTTAATGTCTATAGCAGCTGTTAGATATCTATTTATTTAAGACATATATTTATTATTCTTATCTCAAAATTTATATATATATTTTATAAATATAGATACCGTCCCAATTCATTGTCTTGTTCGATTTTACACTTTTTATCGAATTCATCCATATTTCTTCTGCCCGTTAAATATATTTCCTTTCCACCTTTCAACTTATTATTTTTAGTTGATATATTTCACCGATTTACTTATTTGTATACTGAAATCTAATTATTTTTAAAATAGACTGCTAAACAGAACTTCACCAAATCGCAATATTAAGACACTGACGATCCGAAAACGCAGGCAGGCGACAGCAACGACATTTTCAAAAATGCAAAGCGTTTCATTTTCTGGCCAATTATTTTTGCTACCCTGTCGCTATATTTCTGCTCTTCATTAGACAGTATTTCGTTTTTGTAGCGAAAACAATCACTAAGGCATTGTTAATTTCATTGTAATAATGTTTTTCGCAGTAATACAATGTATTGGCCGAGAACGAATTAGTGAACTACTGCATTATGTGTTAAATGGTCTTAGTATTATTCCCTCAGAGTACAACCTTAAAATTAGACTATAGTACAGAACTTACCTCAGAGTGGAGCCAATCACTGTGACTAAAGTATATTTTTAATACTATAACTCACCTTAAACGAGTATAAGATATTCAGCCTTGTTAAAAACTCAAGTATGTACCTGACTAAAGAGTTTCTAGCATTAACATAGACAAAAGCTACCGGCACAGCGTCCTCCTCAAGAGTAACGGTCTCTTCAATTGTACAATTTTTCTTTCAATATGGAATTCCTTAGTACAGCAAAATGGTTGGTTGGAGATCAAATGATCCCTGGAACAACAACAGGTTGGTTGTAAAAAAAATATAGTCGATTGTAAAACAAACAAGCAACCTAAGCAAGGGCTTACTTGCCCAAAAACTCATTGGCTGTGCACATGCTGTTGGCTGTACAATAAGTGATTGGTTGTAATGCAAACGATCAGTTTTATATCCAGTAGTTGGTCGTACAATTTATTAAAGATTAATAAGTTATAGAACAACTCACTATTCAGGTGCCCCAAAACAGTACCAATATATTTTTCAAGCACTTATTATAATCTGCAAATTTTTAATAATAACTAAGAAACGTTTGAATCGTTTATCTCATTACATTGGTTCTTAAGATTTGCTTTTAGACTCATTGTATTACTCGGAGGTTCATTCATACTCATATAAATCTCGAAAGTTGCAGAACCATGCATGCTCTTAATGAAGCCAAACATGCAACATGAGCTATAGTCATTGAAAATATTCCATGCCACAGGTTAAGAGAATGTAGTGCAATGT
>NC_051847.1:6434147-6443586 GCF_002237135.1 Teleopsis dalmanni
CACTTAATTAAAAAGTTAAAGTAATATTACATTCTTAAACATCTCTTTTCTTCAATGTATTTATTTGCATTTGTTTTCTAACAATTAATATAACCTTGTATCTTTATCTATAATTATACATTTATTTATGAACTGATTTTTTCTAAAATCAATATTATTATTTTAGGCATTAAGTGTAAATCGAAAGCAATTGATTAAAAATTGTTTTTTACTTTCAATACACTTAACACTTAAAACAATTTCATTTACATAATCTCTTATACATCTCTTATATTTTTTTACAATTACATATTAAAAATACTTTGTTTTAATAACATGAAATATTTTTATTGCTATCATTAAGAATTCTCTGTTCCATTCAAGTGAGAAAATATTTTTTTATAATTTTCATAAATGTTAAAATATTTAATTCAATTTAAATTTGATTTCGTGTTTCAACTATTGGAAATTGGTGTTTTAACAATTATGCAGGTAACTTTTTATTATACAATTGATTAAAAATTTATTATCTTTTAATTGCATTGTGAAATTAATAATATATAACATTTGTTATAATAAATAAACTAAATGTACATTTAAGTATTACCTTCAGGAAATTATTTTCATTTGTGAATTCATTTTAATACAATACAAAAATAATTTGATTTTTTTAAATCCTAAATACACACTTATAATTGCAACATATGGTCTTTGCAACATTGTTCTTTTAAATACTGTACTATATGAAATTGAAAAACGTTTCATTAAATTAACATGTACAATAAGAAGGACATGATGTTCTTGTTCTTTTAAATACTGTACTATATGAAATTGAAAAATGTTACATTAAATTAACATGTACAATAAGGACATGATGTTCTTGTTCTTTTAAATACTGTACTATATGAAATTGAAAAATGTTTCATTAAATTAACATGTACAATAAGAAGGATATGGTGTATTAGCAGCAACCAATTATCGTGATTTGTATTGCATATTTAAATAAATTTAAATATTTAAATAATTGTTGCAGGCAAAATATTATTTATTTTGAAAATTTACAATTTCTTTTTTATTAAAAGACCAAATATCTGCTGCATACACATTAGTTTTATATAACATTGACATCAGTAGCATTTTAGAACTGTACTCTGTACAAAAGAATCACATTATTAGAATAGATATCGGAAGTATAGTTAAACTATTACAATAATATTGCAAATTACTCTAGCACCACCAATTGCTTAATAATATAGGTACGTGCGTATACTTCAAATACCCATAAATGCAAAAGGTGATAAAAATTTGAATAAATAAAAGAGCTACATAGCCCAAAGAGGTTTCCTATTTTTGATGTCTCATCACTTAGTTTGTATATTTTGAATGAAATTGTGTATGCTACTGGAAACATAGAAATTATGCTAGTGTTCATTCCACAACACAGAAGTTTATGGAAGAAAATTATTTTCTAATTGTATTACACATTATGTACTAACAGTTCTAGTGGGTTCATATCATTTTCAATTATTTGCACTATAATTGGTTTAAAAAGAATTAAAGTTTTATATAACTTAACTAAATGCTAATGTGCATTTTTCACTTTTACGTTATGTATCAAAAAGTTGTTTACGTATTTATGTTTCTTAATAACAAAATTTACTTAATAATAATATATTCGATTCTTTTTAAAATATAATTATTTACTGCGTTTGCCACTAACATTTACACATCTCATGGCTTTTTGTACTCTACGTGCTTTTTTTGTTTCATGCGATGTTATGCCTTGCAAAGAAATAACATCTTCTGTGCCACCACCATTAGTTTCGATAAAAGCTGCGTTATTAATAGCACCTCCAGCAACATTAGATACACTTGAACCAGATTCTAAAATAGCTACACTGTCAGTAAGAGCAACTGTAGCTTCCGGTTTCTCGATTGTCGCTGTACTAACGATAACGCCTTTATGTGAAGTGTTATGCCCGTAAAACAATTGGGGGGAGTATCCCACACTGTTAATTGTATTACTAACACCACCATTAACAGGTGGTGTCTCATTGTCCTTAACTTTTTCGGTATTATTGCCGCATTGGTTGCCACAAAACTTAGTGAAAGTGACTAAAACAAATTTTTTTTATTAATATATAGTATTTCAAATGGTTATTATTTTATTTACCACTAGTGTCAGTATTATCATTTGTTTCCTGTTGAGAAGTATTGGCATTACCTTCATCGACAGTGGTTGACATAGCATGTTGGCGTTTATTTTTGTTTGAGGTGATTGCAATCAGTTTCGATGTTGTTGCCTCATCAGGATAAACAAATCCAGTGTCTGTTGGTGAATTGGTTTGATTGCTATTATTTTCTACTGACATCTCGTTTACATTTAATAAGTCTTCTGGCTTAACACCCTGATTAATTAAAGCTTGTATATCTTCAGAAGGCAACATGGGTACAACTTTTTGTCCACAAGCGGAACAAATTGGTACTGCTGGACTTTTTGAGCGCCAATATTGCAACTCAGTTTTGCATTTGTTAAGTTCCTGTAATTTAAAATATTTGAAATTAAATAAATTAAATAAACTGATTGCCTTTTGTGCGTATATTGGACTACCAAAAAATTTGTGAATGGCTTGTTCTCTACAAGTTGCCTGATGACCAAATATTATTCTCATCTATCCAACATTGTGAAACATCAAATTTTTTACATATTTTCAATATCTTACCTGTAACAAAGTTGAAAATTTGTGAGACATTTCTTCGTTCTTCTTATCGATCTCGTCGAAACGGTTCGCAAATTCCAATGTTTGTTTCTGTTGCTCAGCATATAATTTCATTTGTTCCGCAAGTTGCTTAGTTTGTTCGGCAGTTTTACGCTTGCAACTACGTAACTCCGTGCGCAATACCGATAGTTGGTTATTATAGATCTTCATGCCTTGTTTTATCTTACGTATTCCCTTACGTAGAACCATATTACTTTGTGGTGGCGACGGTAAACTAGATGAACTATCGGATTCAATATCGACAGCCAATGGTAAATTTGCTGTTAATATAAGTAAAAATTTTCAATAACTAAATTTATAATGTAAATTAAATATTGTTGCTTACATCGTTGAGTTATGGATGGCATTGTATAGAAATCCTTATTAAACGCTATACCTGGTAAAGTAGGCTCAATGCGATCTTTAAAATATTCCATGGCCATTGTTGATAAATCAAAAAGTTCATCAGTTACTCGATATGGACGTTCCAAAACTGGTGTATTTTTAATGTAGTTTAATATTGTGTAAACTTCATCTAATATCCCACCAGGAAAGAAGCAACAATGATTACGTTCGATATGTTTGCCAAATGTCATTTGTAAAAGGGAGAGCCTCATATAACATGTCTCAATTATGTCAGATTCGCATGACAATGGGTGATTACGTCGGGCAGATTCGCGGCGTGGCATATTTGCTTTGATACATTGAAACCTATTATACGTCAAAGTGATTTGTTTGTTGAAAGTTGAATTCAGAATATTCATGCACACGTTATTCATTTGATGAGACACCTATTAAATCAAGAACAAAATCCATAATTACATTAATAATGTCTTAAATTTTCAATATCAATATTATGTAAATTTCATTATACACTGTTGTATATTCTATAATTCTTGGAGAGTCTACATTAAAAATGCATTTATTCGGTTAGCCTTAGAACTAGCAAAGGGCATCATATACAAAGTTTCAATGGTTTTATTGCAATGCTAATCTTAATAGGTTTTTATCTAACATATCATTAAAAAGAGCAATTCGAAAACAGAAGATTTGCTCAGCCATATGAGATCACCATAAGCAACATATTTAACTTTGATATGATGTAAATGAATTTCGTTACTTATTCCACATCATCCTTCTCATTACTGATTTGATTTGTATTAACGAATTCACCTTTTTTCAGAGTAATTTTCACTGCCGGATTGCAAGTTATTGCATGAATATAAAACCACAGAACTTTTTAAAATATATTTTCACGTGCTCCCTTATCTGCGGGATTCTTCCCAGAAACATCATGCATCATCCACAAAGATTAAGTACTATATAAATAACTAAAAATGTTAGTTCGTCCTAATTCGATTTGATGCTAACACTTAGTGTTTTATTGGTTAAAGTAAGACCCGATCAAAATCGAATAAGTTTGAGACAAGTGATTTGCTAGTAATGTTTGTTAGTTCATATAGATTATTCCTCAGGCGAAGATGTATTCCGCTATATAATAATTTTATTTAAACTGCAAAAACTAAAGTTGTCAATAGGCTCTCGTCGTTTTTTGCCTTTAATTAGCCCGATTTAGAAATAAAACTAACTAAATACAATATTCGCATTTAATATATATAATTAATAGTTATATGTGTTTCTTACTTAGTTTATTTACTTACTGATCTTAACTGCCCAACATTTTTGTAGCTCACATATGACAAAATATGTTCCAAGACTTCTTGTGGCAAGTCAAGTAAATTTTTGCCATTATTACTTGAACTAACTTTAGGTCTACTGCAGCTTGGCTTGTCATCGTCATCCGAATCTCTACGATTAGTTGAGTTACGAGTTATAGAATGACTGATAGTACGTAAGGATGGACTTCCTATCATAGAGGTATTGAGGAGTAAATAATTGGAGCTTGATGCCTGGCGCGTAACATAGAAAAGTCGAACAGTTTCATCGACGGTATTGTTGGCGGCCTGATTGTTTTGTTGTTGTTGAGCGCCATTGCCGCTGGTTGCCATTTGACGTGTGGATACCATGTTGCAAACCCCGTAATGACAATGTGTTTTATTTAGTTGTAATCAAATTTTAAAATTATCAAAAATAATCTGTAAACATTATGCAATATTAATTACTTTTCTTTTAATAAACAAAATATTTATAATATTTTATTAAAACAAATCAAACCAAATCAAAATGAATTAAATTTTGTTTAATAAATATTATGAAAGAGATCGACATGCGGGGGGTGTTTATAATGAAAGGAATTACTTTTCAATCACAATATTTTTTTAAACTTAATATTTAAAATAAATTACATATATATACATATGCACACTTTACCACAAATTATAACAAATTTTAATGTAAAGTTTTATTGCTCACTGATCACAGATACATTTTCGAGTAATTTGTTTAAATTTAAAACTAAATTTTTCTGCCTGTGGACTACTTGCGCTCTATGTCTTTGACTTACGAGGTTTTATGTCCATTTAACTTGAATGTACAATTTAAGTTGCTATGGAGTTACTGAGACTTACCAACATGAAATTTTCATCAAAATTTCCCTCAAGGGATATATGTATATATGAACATGTTCATGTAATCGAACATTTTGTCTCACACTATCTTTACTGTGCAACTCTGTACATATGTATGCGTATATGTATAAGCAACATAGAGATGCTATGTAAAATATGTACAAATTATGAAGTCAATTTTTATTTATTGCCTTTTTTAAGAATTACCTTTTCTGGTGTTAAAACTGAAAAAATCCAGATTTTTTCTTTTGCCACCAATGTGAAGATGAATTTATTTTCATTTTCGCACTACACTACAGATCTACACAATTTTAATATAAAAATCAGACGTAAAACAAATATAATGCTTCGTTGTTTCTTTGAAATGGAAATGATGAGTGTTGCCATCTATCATAATAATACACTACTGCTTTGAGGAAATTTACCAATGTTGCAAAAAAATTTTATTTACGTATGTATTTTTGAAGTTTCTAAATGGCATAGGCGAATTACGAAAACGACATAACATTAAGTTTACACTTTCGTAATTAACTCCATAATGGATAATATCAGTTTTTCTATAAATTCCATATAAAATTGTTTTGTTTTGTTATTTGTGTGCTTAAACATTGTTTTAAATGAAAAATAAAATTACATTACGCCACAAACTTTTGTTTCATAAAAATTAATATGGAGTTACATGTCAATTCTGTGTGTAAAATATATATTGATATGACTAAAAGTCAGAATAAGCCATTTCTAGAAAATCTTAGTCCAGTCAATAGGAAAATGGTAAAGATCAAATTTTGACTGCCTTAAATTTATTGTTTATTTTAAAAGCAAATAATTTCACTACAAGAAACATAAATACATAGATATTCATTAGTGCAAATACAAAAATTATTATGATAGTAATAAAAATTGGGAAAAAATCAAACAAAATTAATATTAATATAAGATTTCAATTAATACATATCCTTAAAATTTATTGCTCAATTCAGAATTCTTTACTTGGAAAAAAATTATGTTCCCAAAATTTTTTTCCCAAATTTGAATAAGATTTTCCTTAATGACATAAACATGGCGGCATATAATTTGTTACCAAAAATATTTCTTCCAGCTTCCCATTCTCATAGTTTGTTTCTACTTTTCTACTTTAAATATCATATCTAAATTCTAGCGAAAAAAGTATATATACAACGTTTAGAATTCTCTTTATTATATAATAGCATATTTAAAGCTTGCCTTAGTAAAACTGTAAAACAAATATATATACAAATTTTTAAAAATTGTTTTTCAATAACTTTTCTTAAATTTTTTATATATTAATAAAATCAAATAATTTATCAAAAATAACTAGGTCTATTACACGAGCTGTTCCATGAAAATCTGTGTAAAGAGCGAAATTTGACACTTTATTTGTGTTACGCTTTTAGTTTGTACTTTACTTATGTTTTACTACAAGTAACTCACTGAACAGATCTAAAATGTACGAGTAAAATCTATGTAGCATTTTCAAACTTCGCTGGGATATTACTCTCTCTCAGATGCTCTCATCTGCTCGTAAATTTGCACTTCTGTATATACAGTATTACTCAAAGTTACCATGAGTAGCTCTTGGAACACACCTATTATATAGAAAAAGGTTATGAATTCTGATATATTTTTATATAACATGCGAATTTTCTTATGCCCACGCTGTGAACAATAGATACGACATTTGTTCATTATTCTTTCGATATATATATCGAATATCAAAATTATTATGATATCAACCAACTTGTTTTTAAAACTGAAGTTTTGTTAAAAAAATTCTATCGATCATTCACATCATTAACGTAATGTGTTTATTCCATTGTATGTATCCGTATAAAAATATTTTTGTTAATTACATCTCTGATTTAAAAAATTATACTTCCAATATATGAATCAAAGAAGATTCTCTGATATTCTCTGATATGAATAATCACAATAGGATTATTTAGTAGGCCTATTATTTTCCCCATATTGTTTGCATGTTTGAATTTATTCATTGATAATACTTTTCTAATAATGCGTCTACATAGATTTACCTACAAGTACCTGAATATTGGTCTACAAAGCCCTATTTCTTTGAAAAAATAAAAACGAGTGCATTGCCGCTTTTTTACTGACCTAAAACTATGAACAAAGAAATGTGTAAATGGAAGTGTTTTGTTAAAGGAAAAAATAGAAAAAGTGATAGGTGTTATGAACTTGTACTAATGTTTAATTGTATGTTTACACTATCGTACTTAACATATTTGTTGACGAATCAACAAAAAATTAAGAATTATGTCATAAATTAATGTTCGCTCGCACTCACTGCTTAGTAAGCAGTTTAAATATTAAATAATAAAATTAATAATAAAATTAATTAAATAATAAATTAATTTAAGTAATTATTGTATATCTTGCACTATAAGACTAATTATGGTTTCATATTATTTTGTATAAAAGACGAACAAATTTTAAATTTAATCAGTTATTCACTTATAATTAATGCCTTATGAATTATATAGTCTTTCCACCCATCAGCAGTAAGGAACACTATATATTGTTATACTGAACATCATTGTTCAATATTTTGTTTTAACAAACGTGTGAGATTAAATCACATTTGCTATACAAAATCAGTTTAAAGATATGTAAGATAAGAACCTATTAATGTTCTAAGTCTATTTCTTAGTAAATTCTGTCCCGAATTCCAATATGATATCGATTTAATTAAAAAAATTTAAAAACAAAACAATTAGAGCGAATATTTCATCAATTTATGTTATATTTACTTTAAGAAAATTAACTCTAAATAAAAATGGCAATAAATCTTTATGATTTGTATTTCAAAAAAATTAACATATTGTTTATTAATTTCGGTATACACTGAAGTCTTGAAGTTAAAGTGTAAACACAGTTTTTTACGCACAAATTACGTAAGTTTTATAAATCATGTAACTTGAAGTGAAAACAAGTAGTGAGCGGTGCTGTCGAGCGCGAGGCGCGCCAGAGGCGAGGGCGCGGTGGGGGCTGTGCGTGCTCCTGTCGGAGCTCTGGGCCGGAAGGCTTCGATGTGCCATAGGGGTGCTAAGGTGTAAGTGTGGAAAGCGTCCGAGGTCCTTTGTTTTTTTTTTTTTCTACGAAGAAAAGAAAGCACCCGCAGAAAACGTCGTGCCGGCGCCGGTCTATGGTGAGCGCGCGGGCCCAGGGCGGAGGATGAGCCGTGAGAAGGAAGCACGAATGTTTAGCATCTCTAATGGCGAGTTATCGCGCCTGCGGCTCTGTCAGGTCGTGCGCATGAGTTTGTTAAACTAATCAGTACAGGTAAGATAATAAGTGTGACCTCAGATCTGGCGACAGCTTATCGAGCTACGTATGATGTTTACCTATACCGCAATAAATTAATTGTACTTTTTGGCGGTTTGCAATAAAAGATATGTTATACATGGTACACATTTTTAAATATTCCTTTACTACATTATTAGTGGCACAATTAATATTTTTTTTTAAAAACAGAGAGTTATTTTAATTATTAAACTTTAAAATTAAAGTATTGTCAAAAAAATAATATTGTTTTTCTTTAAAATAATTAATATAGTGAATTATATGTTTTAGTAGGAAATTATCAACCATCATTTTTTCTTAATACGTCCCTGGATTTAAAAAATTTTCCTTCTAACGCAATAAATACCCATAGCGGCATTTGAATTTATTTTTCAGTTTTTGTTTAACAGTTCGGTATTACAGTTTGTTCGCGCCTTTGAATATCGTTTTTAATTTACTTAGACTAACTTTATTCGATGGAACGTCATAGATCTCTCTACAAAGACCTAAATAATGGTCTATTAAGCCCTAGAAATTTTAGCAAAATAAATAGAAATATAAGTAATACCAATCGAGCAGAAAAACGCATGCAAAATTATTTAAGTTGCCGAAATATATCAGTAAGTCCATCGCCTAAAAAGGAGGGCATAAAGAACGAGTTACCATCTAATGGCATTAGCAGGAGCGATTTAAATAATCACACTAATTCTAAAAGTAATAAAAATGAATCCAGTGAACTTTGTGGCGGAATTGATTGCTTGCCGGCACGAAACGCTGACAAACAAATAAATTTGGATTTAAAAAATGATTTACAAACGTGTATTGAGAAACCGAAACCTGAAAAAGCAGAAATAA
>NC_051847.1:6443686-6454951 GCF_002237135.1 Teleopsis dalmanni
TTATAAAAGGTCTCTTCAAAATCTAGAGATGAGGAAGGTAGATAAGCGTCTTTTTAGACAGAAAAAACAATATCAAGAAAGGCGCGAGCGAGTGTAAATCGAAGCGTGTAAAAAAAAGGAATGATGCCCGCTAGTTTAATCAAAAGGTCAACCTTCTGACCTGTAAGGATAAAAATAATTACTATTTTACTACTACCTGGCGATGAAAACATCATTTCCGCCTTTGGAGCAATACTTTCGGAATCCCGAATTGAAGTTGATATCTGAGTGTTTGAATGTTTGATACAGAAGACTTAGGCTAAACTCTGTCCGAACGTTTTATTACTATGCGAGGCTTTAGAGAAGGTCTTTATCATGTGGTGTTTTCATTTTCGTCGTGGAAGTAATCATACGCAAGCCAAATGTTCATCGTAATGAAACAATATTTTACAAATGTGTTCAGCTCATTACTTAAGCCGGCAACAGCAACAGCGAAGAAGAATGTTCAAACTTGGTTTTGGTGGTTTTGGTGGAATCATATGTCGGTTAGTGATAGAAATATGCGTCGCCGTAGTGAACAATAACGATGCCAGCTTGTACTATCATTACCTATTGACGAAGTATCATCATTACCAATAGCTACTACAATGAGCTGAGTAGACAATTGGGATATTAAGCTCTTTCTCGACAAATAAAACTTACGTTCTATAGGTCTCTCATAGAATAATGAAGCTGTGCTGGGAGTTCTTGAAAGAAAAGTTATTCATAAGATCTTTGATCCTTTACATGTTGACGACTTTTACCGCATTCGAATGAAGTACAAGATGTACGAGTTTTACCACTACATTGAAATAATTCAGCAAATTAACATACAGTGGCTTCGCTGGTTTTATTATGGTGTGAGAATGGATGTAGTTGGGGTGCCTGGGGTGCTGCGTTAGGACAAAACCCGATAAAGGTTTGTTATGCTAAATAAAGAAGGAAGTAAGTGACGAATGACTCTAATGAAATAGGAAGTATTAAAATAATACACAAATTCTTTAACTTAAAATACAAGATATTAGTTACTGTAATATGAAAGAAACTGCTACAGAAAAATTAATATTTTAAAATTTATTTTTAACATTCTACCTTCTTGCTCCTTATTTCTTTTTCAATGACCAAATTAACTCGACAGTGTCTCAGCGTGTGTGTTCACAGTTCACGAAAGTGCATGGGCCACATGAGGAAACATTACTCGCAGTCAGTTTACTGTATAATTTTTTATGTATCCATTTTTGAAACACATTTTACTGCCACAGTTCAGAAATCATTCAGACAATCCGATCCTTCTGCGCAAGGACACAAAAGGCGGACTGGGCTGGAAAAAGGCAATTGCCATCGTCTAAAGTGCACTTGTTATGTGCTCAGGTAATTATGCAATTTTGTTAAATGCTCTACAGACTGTGCAGGACTGTGTCAAGCATAGCATTTATGCATTTTTTATTCTTTACACTTCAGCAGGAATTTTAAAATTCCTTAAAAAAGACACTGCAAATACTTAAAATGGCAATTTCAAATTCATTCAAATAAAAATGCGTATGAAGTAATGGCATCTTGGGTTCTTGAAAAAATAACAGAAGAAGTACCATAGAAGTGCGGCTGTGTACTTCCTGCTCCGCACGTTGAATTTAACTTGCTTCCTAGCAAAAACTATTCCAAATATGCGAAATTCTTGTATAAAACTGTTTAAATGAAATTGTAAATTCTTTCGCAAAGTAGTTTTTAGTTTTTATACTTTCGCGAAGTGTTCCTGCTCCTTCAGCTTTGTTATTTTTAAAAATTATTTAAAGCGGAAGTTCATGTTAGCATGAAATTCATTGGCTTTAGGGCGAGGCTGATTCAAATTAAATGCAATTTTCTACAACGTAAATTTAACTTAATTGAAACAATTTTAAAGCGAAACATTTTTAAAATGAACTTCGTTAACTAACAATGAAAAAATATAATTAATTTTAAAATGTCTAAATTTTTCAAACTAATACGCAAATTGTGAAGGTCTTTTCCTACTAGAAACGTATCTAGTACAGTTCATTGTGTATAAGGAAAATACACTTTATGGAGAATGAGGAAACTGCACTTCACATTAAATTTAAAATTTCAAGTAAAAGAAAATATATCACAATTGGTTCTTTAATTTATTCAATAATTTATTTATTATTTATTCAATAATTAAATGGCCATAAAAACCCATTTCCCGGTTTCAGCCTGGCGTATCACTTCTCTTCTCTTCTATCCATTTTAGCTCATCAAGTGATCGTTACAACTTAATCGTTACACCAAAGATACGGTTATTCCCTCAGACTTCTTCGTTTAACTGCCGCTATGAACACTTTTTTCACTGAAGCATCGTTATATCAATCCTCACAACGGGACTTAGCTGTCGATACCACTAGATCTGAATTCGTTGAACAATGTCAATACCGTAATAAAATTTTCCCAGCTTTTGGTTCTTCGGCATGCGGTAGCCCTCTCCGACTCGTATATGACTAATGATTGTAAGAAGAACTTTTCTGTCAAACAGTGCCTTTGCTGCTTTATCCTTTATTCTTTGTGATAGCATCTATGATTTTGTGTCGTTTTGAAGGTAAATTACCTATAGAACATAAGATTTCTCCGTCGATGGAGAGATTTTATTCCGATTGCTTGCTGAATCCTACTGAGTAATGTTATTCTCCGTTTGATACTCAGGCTGATATTGCTGTTTTGGTTATGAATTTATTTAATATTATTAAATTGTGTAACTATTAGAGATCTGCGACGCCCATTCATGAACTATTCATTCAAAACTATTCTTTTAGTTCAATTTTCTCGATAAATTGTTATATTTAACCTATTTTACCACGTCATTATGCCTTATCATTTATGTAGTAGTGTTTGAGAAACTTCTAGAACTTTTATTCCTGTTTGAATCTCTTCCCTAAACAACCTATAAACGCCATTAGAGTACCTTCTAGTTTTGTCGGGTGATAACTATAATTTAACCTAGTACTGATTGTTTGTGATTGCATTAATAGATTATTTAAGTATAGCCTACTGGACTTTTCCTGACTTTATTAATAAAGAATTTCTCTTATTTTTATTATTTGAACAAATGAATATAATGTTGAAATGTAGTGTTCCATTTTTATCGCATTGACTGACTGCAAAATACAATTTTATTTAAAATATTTGCATTGAAATTAATATTCATATTTCAAATATAGTCGAAAAAGGTTAAAAGAGCTTCTTTAGAAATGTTTAAAAGAGAAAATTTTAAATGGCATTAAGTTCAGTCAACTTCATTACACTTTAATTACCCCAAAAAAGGAAAAAAGTTACACGGCACGAACTCACCGAAATCCTTTGCATATGCAAATGCATTAGCATCATGTGCATTTATGTTAATTAAATGAACATGAAATTTTGTAAATAAAATATATAAAACTTGGTTTGTCTGTTTTTTTTCGTTTTACAGAAAAACTTAACGTTCTCTACGAACGTAATTGGACGATGTTGGTGCATGAGCAACTGCGGCGCTTTGAGGGCACAATTGTAGCTGCCACACGACACAGTGGCAACGCTGTCGGTTCGAGTGGTTTCGGCGCAGGTGTCAGAACTACTGCGCTGGGGCATTTTGGTGCCAGTTTGGATGCAATGGAACAAACACGTTGGTCCTTCAGTGAAGCGCTGCTTTATTCAGTGACCGTAATAACCACAATTGGTAAGTGTAAGCAGCATGAGACAATTTTACTTTGAAATCAATGAAATCGAATTAAAAAACGTTCAACATTTTATTGAGCCTTAATTTTATAGTTTAATTCAGAGTTCAATAAATAATTCAATTAAAATTTTTAATTTCCTTATTTTTGAGTTTTTATGACCGGCGCATGAAGCAGACAATAATTTTAATTTTTCATTCCAGTATTTTGTACTTATCACTCTTTACTCTTTCAATCTGTCTATGATTGTTTATAAGAGTACAGCAATAATGAAAATTTTAAAATTAATTTTAAAATATAATTTATGAGTTATTAATTAAATTTATGTATATCTGAAGCGTCAAAAATGCCTTCACTTAAGAAACACATCAACTTTAAAGCTAACAAATCTTTAATTTTTTCTTCCTTCGCTGTTTCCGGCATCATCCTGACGTATCCTTGACTTAATAGACAAATTTATTTACAGTTTCTTTTGCTGCATACTTTTTGGCTAATAAACGTTCGGCACGCAAACTGTAGATAAATATTTAACATTTGTTGCTTTTCCGTTTTTTATGCCATCATATTTTTTTCTTTTTCCCGTTGTTGTTGTTGTTTGTTGTTTGTTGTTGTAAATCATCCTAGAGTAAATATTTACTTATGCATATTTGGTGCTGAAGATGCAAAGTCATTCCCTATAATTTGCTTAGTAGCTTAAGGCCAAAACGCATAATTTTGCTAATGGCCTGAAGATATGACGGCGCAAATATGTCAGCAGGAAAACGAATTTATTTGTTTTAATAAAGTCAAAAAAATTTTTATCTGTAATTTATAATTTAGATTAGGGAGAAAATTTTCAAAATTAGGTAAAAATTTGGTAAGATGAAAATTGAAAATCTCACAAAAAAATTTTTTACTTTAGATCATGTTTTTTTTAACTCAAAAAAAAAAACATTTCTAACAATTCAATAAAAAATAATTTTTGATATTTTTTATGCTAAAATTAGTACTTATCTCTATAGAGACAGAGAAGTAGGCGTAAAGGTAACAACAACCCACACCACCTAGGTGAGGAAACCTACGTTTACGGTAGCAAATCGTTGACTTATTCGAAGCTGAAAGAGAACGCAATCTGTTTTAGGTTACTTGAGCTATAGCTGTGTAAACATCCTGACTAAGTTAGATACACAGGTATCACTGAGCAACCAGATTGTCATCAACTTGCTCAGCAAACATGTATCTCATAAATTTTCTAACAAAACACATAAAGGATCAACAGAAATTGGTTCTTGTATTATAACTCCTTTTTGCTTTCCTTATGTTGAGTGCAACTGGGTAATTGTACTCTAATTTATGTATTCCTCACAAGCTTCACTGATTATTCGATGTTTGACCTAAGATCTGCATACCGCCCCGTACGCCTATTGACTGCTCTAAGATTAGATAGTGATTTTCATGACACTCAATTTGGTGTCGTTATTACAATCATCTGCTGTACAATGATCTGCTGTATAACCCATATGAGCCATATAAAATCAAATTTTCTCTGCATCATAGTAACTGCTACAGAGTTCGTATCTCGAAATACGTTAACATTGTAGCATGGCACAGTGTCTCTTTAGCAACATTCACTTAGGCAGCATTTGTCAAGTTTCAGTTATTAGTAGTAAATTAAGTGTTATTAATATAACCAATTAAATGTAATTAATATCGAAAGTTATTAATAATTTATATTTAAGCCAGACTATAATCGTTTGACAACCATTTTTAAATTCCTATATAATCCAGTGTGCGACCATAGTAAATACTTTATAAGATAACTCATAATGCGCTTTGTTTTTGTTTAATGTACATATAAATATCATCCTTTAGAGAAATATTTTCACAAATTACTCAAGTTATTTTTCCTTAATATATCTTAGACTCAACAAATATTTAATAACTTTTCCATTTTATTTTCATGGTTGTTTATTTTTCATCGTCTTCTGCTTCATACTGGTGGGTTGTGCGGACACGGTTATGTCAGGTCACGGCAGTCTTACACCGAAAACGGCTGCTGGCAAAATAGCCACAATCTTGTATGCTTTACTTGGAGTTCCACTGATGCTGATGTGTCTATCAAGCTTAGGCGCCTTGCTCGCCGAGGCGTTGCAATGCACGTACGCAAGGATATGTTGTCGCCTAGCACGACATAGCATCATTAGCGGTAAGCACAGCAATGACAGCGACTGCGACGGCAATGAAGCCAGTGGTAAACGCCAAAAACGCTGCAACGCCACAAATCTCAATGAGCGCGTCTGCGGTGGCGTTAATGTGAAACAGCATGAACACGACAGAAACGGATGCCATGAACAGAAGCATGCGGTAAGTGAGACAACTTCGAACAAATAAGAAATTCTATTATAAAATAACAAACAATAAAATTGGAAAGAAGAAGGCATAATAACGATAGAAAAATGAGTTATTAAGAAAATTCTCTTGGAGGCTGCAGCCAAGTCATGTAGGCCAGTAACCAGTAATATAACCCATATAACCCATATAACATCAATATACTCTATTGCGTGTATAGGTAGGCATATCGGTTGTGCTCTTGATAATAATTGATTAGTTAATTTGTTGTTCATATATGGCCAGTGTGAGTATGTGTGTGTGTGGGTGGAAGTATGTTATGTATGAGCACAAACTTTCATTTCCTGTATCGTTACTTGTTGGCACATACCAATATCCGTGCCAAAAATGTTTTGGTCAGGAGCACAAAATTAATAAACTTGCTCATAAACAATGCCAGCGGGCGGAAAACATTAATAGAAAATAATACGCTTCGTCGGGAAAGTGAAAAACATTTGTACATTGCCTAAATTAGACCATGGGGAATTCCTTCTGGTAATGGCCAACTGGCTTCTTTGTTGCCTTCGACTGTACTGTGAATGCGTACACATTTTTATTGAGTCAATTTATCAGAATTATTTTTCGAAAATATTTCATGTGAATTTTGGAATGAAATTTGGCCACAAATATTAAACAAATATTTTTCATCAAAATGCCAGTAGAGTGATTTTAAATGGAGAATATTTCTAAGCAATTTAATTATTGTCTATTAAATTCAATCATATTAGTTTGAAATATTTTTTACTCTCACTCTCATATAAATCTGTAATAGCGGATGAGGCTATTTATTTAACATAACCTAAAAAAAAAATAACGAAACTATATCGCATTATCTTGATATTTCTCAAATCTGGATTATATCAGATTTATGGTAATTACATGGTCACTGATCTTATACCTTAATAAATTGATTGTACCGGCTAGATGTGTGGCATTATGTACAATACTACATACCGTCAAAATCGAAACTAATTAGAATGTTTTGTTCCGTTATTAATTGACGGTAACTATTTTGCTATTATTCCAAAATCTATGATCTTTGCACATCCTCAGGCCATGTTAGCCGGAAAGACTGTACTATTAACTGTATATAAAAAATGCAATAACATATGAGACTGCGGTAAAGGCAGTCGCAAATGTTAAACTGGTTTTACTTAGTGGAATTGCGAATGCCTTTGCGGTTGCAGTTTGCAGTTGTCACCTGCATGTGGCCTAAACCATACTAATCCGTTAATTTATATGAGTGTAAATATGTGTCTTGACAAGTATGTCGGTTTTCGTCACGTTAAATGCAACAATTTTTCTTATTTACGAAGCTATTAAGCCAGAAATGCGATTCATCGCTACCGAATAGTCATTCTATGTTCGATCTTATTTTTAAGTTGCTACAACACCTCAATTTGCAAACTTCTATATAATGATGGTTATTTTCCTTTCAAGTTCATTGTGTAAACCTGTAAATTTTACATTCTCAATGCAAATTATATTTAGGGGAACAAAACGATATTTTTATTTTACAAATTATGGAAAAGAGAGAAGGGAGGCGCCTTGTAAAATGTGTAGATTAAAAAGTCTGTAGACGTGATTTTGGTATTTTTAAGAATAAGTACAGGTCCATAAATTTTATGAATTAACTTAAAGAAAATAAAAGCAACAAAATATTTATAAAAATTCTGTGCAATACCTCCCGAATCCGCGGGCGATCTGTCTTTTTTACGCTTTTTCTTTTTCGACACATAACCATAGTTGTCTCGTGCACTCCACCCTGGGTACAATTCCATATGCAACTGACGTTCTTGGCGCGCTTTTTCGTAGTATTTACTTTGCTCTTCTCGGGTCAGTTCATGCCACTACAAGAGGTTTTAAGCTTTGTAAAACGTTTTTCTAGTGTAACTCAAAAACTGATGATTTTATTTTATAAATTTGTTTACTTTAAAAGTAAAATAGTACGTACTATAGTAGTATGTACTATATGTGCTGTTTCAATTTAGGATTGATTTTAACGGTTCATGATATTAACTCCTAATATATTTAAACACAATATTCAATATATATGTTTCATAGTTTCATAGTTATTAGATAGGGTAAGAGCCGGTTGTTGCAGCTCTCACTAACGGTACTGCGGACGTACTTGAATTTGTTATGAGAACATAGGCATAGAGCCCATATAGTTCGTATAAGCGTAGATTTCTACATACAATATGGCAATATCCAATATGCATTCAAATAGGATAGGTAGGTAATGCTGGATATAGAATAATTTATTTGAGTTGAAATTATCCGTGATAATATCAAAGTTTATTAAGAAACGCCCTCGATGCAGTTGGAACGTGTGTTTGGAGATCGGTTTGGAAAATGTTTTTTTCATTTTTAATGTTTTATTTTTAGTGTTTGTAAGAAGTTCTCAAAAAATGGAAGAAATACAATTTAATGGAAACAAGTAATTTTATGTCGTATGTATGTATATTCATTTAAAATTCAAATTATGTACACAACATATACAATGGATATGAAGTGATTAAAACTTAAAATCATAATTAAATAATAATTAATTATTATAATTATTTATTGTGCGCACAATGCGGTACTTACTCTTCTACCCAATATTTGATTTATAGCTGCAGATTCCTTGAGCGTGCACTCCGCAACGACTTTCGCGCGCATCTCCTTCATGTAAAGCATAAAAGCGTTCAGCGGTTTCTTGATGTGCGGCTTTTTTTTGTCGTCCGAACTGTCTTTGCATTCGTTGCTTTGTGAATTTGTGGAATTTTTGGTATCTAAGTTTCTAGAAATTATAGCAAAAGGAAAATAGTATTTAAATAAGATGTTGCGCCGTCCCATAACAAAAATACAAATTATAATACACAACAAATTATATTAATATTTCTTCGGTAATTAATTAATTCATAATTGAACACAAACTTTAAATCTTTAGGGAAGCATTACTAGGAAGACGCGATTTAGACTTGCGATGGAAGATTATGTTCTGCTGAGATCTAATAGTGCTTCAATTTAGCTATTCATTATTGTAAGATGAATAATGTAATAATAAAAAAATATTTTAAAATATAATATAAAAACAATTAAATAAATATTAAACAAGAAAACAGTTAGTGTTGGGATTGTTGTACTTTCAATACTCTTCACACGTATTCTCTCTCCTATTTACTAAAAAAACATTTTATCAGATAAATACATATATAAGAACGTCATTTTATAATATAAATCCTATGCAAAAATGTGCATATATAAGAATAGAAGCCTCTTTTCGGGAATAAGTGTGATCTGTTTGGACTCAAAAGACGATCTTGTGGGAAAGTTTAATCGATTAACTCTAAAACTGAACGACTAGTTTAGCTAACAAGAAACAGATGGGTTTTTCTAAATCTATTCGTGTTATTGTACTGATTGAAAGTGAAACATATATACTCAGATAGACTGCAACGTTTCTTTTACTGCGCGAAAAACATCTTTACAAACCAAATATCCATCTTATTCACAATAGTGTCAAGGATATTAAAAAATATTCGTTTCTGGAAATGTTTATAAATGCTCAAAAAATATGAACAGAGGATTTCTGTTGGGTTTGACTGATTAGGAATTGGGTCACAAAAACATGCACTTTCTTCCGTTTATGTATATAAAAAAACAAAATTGTAGGCGTATTTAAGAAAGAGAGGTGTACCAGCGTTTGACATGGAATAACGAAAAATATGTATATGATTATACTTGACTACTAGAGTTTGTTACTCTTTTGTCTATATTTTTCGTACTCATCCACGGATACACCACCTTAGTGTGAATACGCCTTAAATATACTTAACAGAAAATACAAAATGTAAGGTATTTACGTTTGCTTTAATTTTGATCCAATGCTTAAATCGAATGGCATATCACTAGGGCAAGAATTGCCTATTGCTGCAGCATTCATAACAACAGCAGCGGCGGTAAGAGCATTGAATTGAGCTTTAAAAATATCTGTGAACGTTCTACCGTGAAAAGCAGCAACAGTCGCTACTGCACTTGTTGCGGGCGCGGTTACTGTTGGGGACGACATTGTAGCTGGTGGCGGTGACTTTTCAGTTGAAGTGGTCACTGCATTTGATAATGATTTTGTTGTCGTAAGTATAGTTGCATTTGAAGAATACTTACTTTCGATATGTGTTGAGACATTAGATAAGGTTGGAATCGTAGCAGTACTACTGAATACATGGCTATTATATGGATTAATTTGACTTACTTTATTTACTAATGCTGACGTTGCATTTGATATTGCACTAGTAGATGAATCGGATGCTGTCATGGTAGCTGTCGTCGTATTGATACGTCGAGCAATATTTGATTTTCGTCGATGTTTGCTTGGGGTTGATGTTATCATTGACTCAACAATGCCATTGTTCTTAACAGTAGTGATGGGTGCACTTGAATTTGGTAAAATGTTTGTAGGAAGTCCTTTCTTGCTCTTTTTTAATGAAGAAAACAATTTGTTCTCTTTAATTTGGACTTTATTTTCATACATTTTATTTCCTACTGCATTCTGAACCGTTCCAATTGCTGATTTTAAAGCAATCACTGCTGCATCTGTATCTTTTATATTCCCTTGCGTAGTTAGAGCAGCGCATTCAAGTATTATTTCAGCAGCAGTTACAGAATGTTCCTTATCAATAAATTTAGGATGCCAAAAACAGTTCGGTGAGTTTCTTTCATATTTCATTTCCTTACATTCAGACTCAATACTTTTATTATTGTCATCATCAACAGAATGGCCAAAGGATTTAGTATCACTTACGAACTTTAATATGTTGTCTTCAATTTCTTTCAAAGAGCTATCTAAGTTAAGTGCTTCTCCATCAAAGTTCTTCGAAAACACTTTTTGTTGTACAAAACTATTTGACCTTGCATTTTCTGACTCTGAATTTTTCCCACTTTCGGAACTGCAAATACCAGTTGCTGATCTTACAGATAAAGGTGGGTACAATTTTAGTGCTGTTGCCATTGCTGCTGTGGCTACGGAACTTATGTTACAATGTGAAAACTGTTCCTTAGTTTGCTGCAGGCGTTGGATTGACCGCATATAATACAAATTAGCATTTTCACATTGCAATATTAGTTGCTTTATGTTTGCTATCATGTAATTAATGGAATCGTCATTTAAACATAAACCTTTTCTTACTGTATC
>NC_051847.1:6455051-6459684 GCF_002237135.1 Teleopsis dalmanni
CTATTTCTTGTTCTACTACCTTTAATTTTCTGGGAGCTTGTCGGCGCTTCCTGGTAATAAAAATTGCCCGAGTCTTTTCTGCGTTCAGTTTTATTTTTTACTTAATAACCTGATTAACAACCAGATCTCTATTCTTTCCATTTACACTCCCGTTTTATGTTCTTACACTCCTTCATTTTATTTTCACTTATCACTCTATATTTCTTTACAACAACGTTAATACTCGTATATTTATTTATCCCCTTTAGCCAAAAAAATAATAAAGGGGCTTAAGAACAGTTTAAGTTATCGAAGTGAGATAACCAAGACGCTGCTTCTGCGTACGAATTCATATTATTGGATCCATTTATATGTTGAAGTCACATGCAGTCATGATATAAATACATAATTATTTGTCTATAAGACTATATGCAATTATATTATTTGATCAAATTTTTTTATATCATTTTATATTTCTATTCCGGAATGTACTTTGGCCCTACGAAACAAACAAAACAGATGAGCAGTTTTCCTTTACGCTTCTCTGACTTAAATTTTGAGAATAGTCGTTAAAAAAAACCCCTATATGATCGGCATGTGTATCTATTAATACGCTATTTTTACAATAATTATATGTCCTAAACAAAGAGAGGGCCAAGAGAGGGTCAAGACCAATCAGTTGGTTTGTTGTTATGCGATTATAGCCGAATTATTTGCCAGACCTATTAGATCTGTTCCACGAGCTACTCATAGTAACTTTGAGTAAACACTGTGTATACACAAGCGCGTTCCACCAGCAAATTTTCAAGTATTTTTGTGCAAATTTTACTTCTGTTTTACTCATGTTTTACTATGAGTAGCTCGTGGAACAGACCTAATATCTTCGTAATGCTTGTTTACTCGCAGTTAAGAGTTACCCATATCTGATATCGATGACGTGTTCAAATATTAAAAAGATTTCAGTTTCGTTATAGAACATATTATTTTTAATAAATAAATTATTTTCATATTTCTTATTAAAATTATTTATTTGTATTTAATTATCTCATATACTTTGCGATAAAACATGTCTCAAATCCAATAAAAAACAAATGTTTTAAAAATCCAATAAAATGATAAAGCTGATTTAGATTTAATTATATATACCTTTTTATTTACGGTTTTTATGAATAAATGTATAATAGTTAAAATTAAATTTTAACAGTTTAATATGTAATTACATATTTTATTATATATATATTTATTGTTTTTATAAAATATATATTTAAATTACTATATTTATTTATTAAAATATATTTATTTATGTATTTCCATTTCAAATATATTATTTTAATATTTTTAATAACAAAATTTATGTAAAAAAATAAAATGTTTTAAAATGTATTAATTTTATTAAAATGAAACATTTAGTTTAAAAAAATGTACAAATACCAATGCAATCAACAAAGATTTTAGAAACAACATCTAGATACTGTTTATATTGCACAAGATGCATATATTCTGTATATAGCGTATATTAAATACATATATATGTATGTATACCATAATGTACACGAATAATTTATAATAGTTAAAATAAATTTAATATTTTGGCAACTCTAGACTTAAAGTATGTAATAATTATAATAATTAAATAATATGTAATATATAATAGGATAAAATGGACTATGTTCGTTGTAAACAATTACGCCGAAGTTTTGCTTATATACATTGTGATGTGCGTAACGAAAAATAACTTGAGGTCCTTAGTTTTGCTTAAACTGTCTTGCACTGTTGTCCCTTTCTTGCGCTGTATTCAACATATACACACCATATTGAATAAAAGTTAATAAAATTTTTGCAATTAATAACTTTTAAAAAGTCATTGAATAATAAGATTAAATAAACTAATTACACTACTGCTAGCCACTATACATATCCTTTTCATTTAATTCTCTTCCGTTCTTAAAACAGGTGTTACTTGTACATCCTTTTCATCCGCTTGAATATCAAACTTCAGTTTAGCTAGGTCTTTCAAATCTTCATTTGTTTCTTTAGTCACAACTTCACCATCTTTTACCACCTTCACCGTATCGGGATATTTATTGGGTTCACTTGACAAATCTTTGGAAAAGGATACAACAGTTTTTGGTTCAAAATTAACGCCTAATGCACCGCTTGGATCCGGTGTTGGTATACTGGGTCCATCGACGCCATTAGTGTGTAAAATGGTTACCTCTGGCTCACCGTTTTGCTTATGCTCATCGACTTGTACACTGTGTTTGACTTCTTCAACATGTCCATTTTGATGTGTTTCTTCAACTTGAACTGCAACTTCCTCAATTGGCAAGGAAGTGGCCACGGCTGCTACAGTAGCGCGTATTGCTTCCGCTTCTGTTGTTGCATTTTCGTAAGTTGTTTCTTCTTTCTTCGATTCGTCAATGCACACTGCTGTTTCAATCACTGCAGGTTTACCAGTTTCTTCGTTTTCTACAATCTTGGTTGGTTCATCAATGACTGCTGCAGTTGTGACAGCAACAACTACTGCATCAACTACTGGTTGAGCAGTAGGTTTTTCTTCAGCTTGGATCTCTAATACCCTTTCATGGCTTTCTTCTTTCACTTCACCGGTTTCTTGCTCGAGTTCAATTATTTTATCATCATCTTCACCAGCTACAGCTTTATTAACTTCCTCTATAGCTTTAGCAACCTCTTCCTCATCATTGATATAACCATTTGTTGCGACTGGTACGATTGTTTCTGCTCGTTGATCTACAACCTTCTCTTCTTCCTCTTCTAACAATGTTGATGGGTCAATACGCGCCTTTGGAATTGGTGGTGGTATTTCTAATGCGGGCACTATAGCTGGACTTGACATAGTCTCAACAAAAGATGTGCGATTAGCTGTAGTAGCAGTAGGCGATATCATTACATGTGTAAAGTAACCGCTACGTCTATTTTCGAAATCCAAAATATTCTCTTTAGTCAAACGTTCTTGTATTCTGCGTTGTCTACGTATAAATTCAGGCACAGAGTCATCTTCACCATCTTTAAGAGCGGGTTCTGAAACTTTGGCTCGTCTTAGCACTACTTTGGCAGCCTCATTTTCTTGTGTGCCGTTATTCACTGCTACAGATTCCGTGACTTTTGTCGGCCTAAGCACTACTTTGATGCCCTCATTTTCAGTGGACACTTGTTTCTCTACGGTAACATTGGCAGGCTTGAAGACCCCGTTGAATTTGGTACTCTTCACAATAAAGTCGTTGCTAATGTTGTTGCCATTTGTGTACCCATTTTCGTTGTTATTGTTGTTGTTACTGTCGTTGCTGTCGCCATTTTGTTGCAACTTGTTACTACGCGAAATGGTGAAATTGGGTTTACCATGATTAATTAAGAGCTTCGTCGCCGGTGATGGTGTTTTGTCGCCGTTTACTGAAACGCCGGTACGTAATTGCAATTTTGGTTTGTTAATGGTGTCAGCCATTTTCTTGCTTTCTAGTTTTTTCCAACGATTTTGACAGTTACCGCAATTAAATTCAAACTGCAAATAAAGACAATATTTAAAAGATTTTAGTTAAATATGGTTAATTATAGATTTTATGTCATTATTATTAGTGTTTTCTATGTATAATTTCATATATTTAATTATAATTTATTATCTTAAACATTATAATTTATTTTCTATATTTATTTTCATTAAAAATAAATATTTTGTGTCGCAAAACTGTTTATCAAATGCAATTAGCGATTCTCTCTCATAGTTCCAGCAATTAAAAAACACCTCAAAGTCGCTAAATTAAAATTAAATTAATGAATGTAAATATTTTTTCTCAGTTTTTATTATTGTTATAATTTATTATGATGTCATAAAAGTATCTTGCTTTTTATATCTTTTCGAAACTTATTAGATACATATTAATATACACAATGTTTGATAAAATTAAATATTTCTAATACTGACTGGAATGTGTAAAATGATAAAAATTTACAATATTTTCTTAAGGCGACAATAATGTCTAATATTTTTATCAGAAAGTCGTAGAAAAAATAAAAAATGATAAAAATTAATAAAAGCATTTAAGTATTTAAATAGCACAATTTTTTATATCAAAGGGATTTGGTGAAAGTCTACATATGTATAAGAAATAAAACTGAGTCATGAAGTCGGATTTTGTCGGAATAATATTTAGATCTCTAAATTAAAATTATATAGTTTTTATTTTCTATAATGCAAAGCTTTATTAGAGCCATTAATACTTAATTGATAATAAACGTTGAGATAGAGGAAGAAAGGCATTTCACATAGACTAAAGTCGATTAGAACTTAAATTTTGTAAAGATTAAGTAGAACATTTTTGAAATTTCTTTGTTTTATTTGCTTTCATTCTCATAAAAAATGTTCCATAATTCCATATCGAATCCGTCCATAAAAATTTGAAAGTGATACATATTAATTAAATCATTTATAACAAATGATACTAGTATTTCAGATTCATACCGAAAGCTAGAATATAGCTATGTAGCATATCGCAAGCATCCTCCAAAGAATTCTTCAAAGAAACTTAAAATATATTCTGATAGAAAAGATTTACACTAGGAGTTAGAAGTTAAAGGATTCAATATATATATTAGAAGAAAAAAAATTTCACAAACGGATGGGGTTGTACTAAAATAT
>NC_051847.1:6459784-6469395 GCF_002237135.1 Teleopsis dalmanni
ATGGAAGCACGATTACTGTAATCAATTTGATTAGACTTGATTTCATTGTTGAAATTGAATGAATATAGTATTTTGAAAAAATTTCGTTTAAATAACTGATTAACAATGAAAATGCTTTAAAAATACTTTAAATAATATGCAATTATTTGCTTTAACAACCCACTAATAGTTCACGCCAAAATTCATTGTGAGAAACTTCATAGGGAACTATTGCAACTGAATGACAACTTCGGTTTCGCAAGTTTTCTTGCCTAATTGCACTCGAAACGCTAAATAAATTTGATGTGTGGCAATTCTGGGAATGTTAGATACAAACGCATTTATGCATAGAAGCATACTAAATTGTATACTTATATATGTAAATACTTCCCCAACATTTTAGTTTAACTCCATTCCAAACCATAAAGTTCAGCGTTCATGTTGGCACTTAAGTCTCTGGTAACTTGCTGAGTAAATTGTGCGTGCAGAAATGAAATTCACATTCACTCAAATACATTTGCATATGTGCAAAATATTTTCAGTAATATAAATACAATCAGATAATATAGTTTATTCAGAAAAGATATTTTTAAATCAAACTTTTTTTGTTATAATCAAAAGTTTTACAAAATTGCATCTTACATCTGAATTTCGAGCTAACATCAGAAGTGCATGGAGTCTCAAGCTTTTGCTTGTACTTAGAATATATCTATACACTTATCAATACTATCTAACGATACCGACAGTTTTAACAAGCAAAACTTTGATTTGTAGTACAGAAAAAATGACATCGAAAAATATCGAAATAGAAGTTCATTTAACAGAAACTAATTCAAGACTTCCAAGAAGAAAATACTTAAAAAAAATGTAGTATTATTAAATATTTTTATATATGTTGTGCAGAAGTAGTGGCTTTTTAACCTGGCGGTTATCCTAGATATACTACCAATCCCAACTTATTTCAATTAAAATTCACTTTTCTATCAGAGACTTCCGCTGTGTTTACACTGGCTAGACTTTGGCAAGATTTTTGTATACGTTCTCACTTTTTCACCAACCAAATTCAAAAATAACACGTATTCGATATCAAACCAAAAAATCTTCCCGAATTCTAGGTAATGCAGATTCCGTGATAGTTGCGGACCAACTTATTTCACAATCATGATACGTTTTGTAGAATTGTATGGCTTATCTAGACTTTTTAGGATTCTCCGCTGGCCAGAAATTTCTATGTTAGGATATGCCTCAATGCTGACGTTTTTGTTTTGATCCGCAAGGCAGTATAAGATTAGTTTATAACACAAAATCTCGCCCATGATCGCAATGATTTGATTTATTTTTATTTGAATACTTAAGGTTTCTCTTTTCGTGATCTATACAATCAACCCTCATACTTTAAACACAATTTCCATTGATTTATTTCTAACTTTTTTAAATACAAGTTAATTATATAAAGAGCAGTTAGAACCGATGAATCTCTTGGTTGTTACTTTTTAACCCTGTCTTTATATTTCTGCTACTTCTGTACTGAATGGTTCCAATGAACTTGCACTTTATTCTAGATTATTAGTTAACAGTATTTTAGAAAACCTCTGTTTTAATAATTAATGATGCGTCATCGAAAAGAAATGGAGAGAAAAGCTATTGAGACAAACAACGTTAACATTTATATTAAAAAATGATAATAAACATCATCTATAGTACTGAGTAATTAATAATTATAATAAAATGATAATAAAAACACAAATATTATTGCTTAATAAACTAAAAAAATAAATAAATATAAAATAAAAAAATAAAAATAAAAATAAAATAAAATAAAATAAAATAAAATAAAATAAAATAAAATAAAATAAAATAAAATAAAAATGATCTATAGATTGAAACATATCCCTTGACTGCATTGAATAATTCAATTGAACTTCATATGTCTTTTTACCTTTCGAGGTAGAAGTTTATATAACTGTTGTTATTAAACAAATTAACAATCTGTTATCTATCCATTTTAAATTACGTCAAAACAACACTCTTCATTTAAGAATAATTTTAAAAAATTTTATTTTTAATTATAAATTTTAATTAGAAATAACAACCGCCAATTAAATTTAAAATTCGACTAAAAACTGTTGCACTTTTCTCGAAATTTTTACATATTTTCTTTTCATTTAGTTAATGCCATGTCTTAGTCAATCAATAGAAATATTTAAATATTAAATAATTATTTTCTCAACACTTCCATTAATCAATAAATACCATGTCAGTACAAATTTACATCGAAAACGTCAATTATCACACTGCAATTCGTACAAAACGCTGAGTATCTTTTAAATGACAGCCACCAAATTTGTAAGAAATTAGCGATACTAAGTGGAACTTGGGAAAGAGCTTAAGTTGCATTAAAATTACTTAAGATACACACTATGACAACCAAATCATTTGTTGGGGAGTGCGAAGAGTATTTCAAATTACTGACAAACTACAAACCACATTTCACATTTACGCTGGGTTTGCATTTCGCAGATGCATGGCCTGCATCAAGAGCATTCGGCATACGTCAAATGCATTAATTAAGTCAATTATGAAATTTATTGACAAATTCAACTGCAAAGATAAATTTACTCAAAACTCACGTATTTGCGATAATTTGCACTTAAAATATTCCATGCAAAATAAAAGAGCAGCCACAAAAAACAATGCTTGATTGGCATATATCAAATATATCAAAAATCAAAAATCAAATAAAATTATTATTAACATTATTATAAAACTATTTAAAAATACTCAAAGTATTTAAGCAGAAATAATTAAAATAATTCAATTAACTGCTATTAAAAAGTATTTAATGTATTTATTATATTATCAGTCGAAATGAGACTCAATGAGATGGCTTTTAATTGCATTTTAATTAAAATGAATTACATAAATAATTATTTTTTTTTTTATATATTTCAGTACTTGAACCGACCTTTCCATATCGTGATGTGACCATAAAACGCGGCGTTGATGCAAACGAACAGTTTGAAATACTCAGCGAAGTTGGCAGGTTTGAAATAATTTTAAACATCGTTTTGATGCAAAATGATTTTCAAGAAATTATTTACTTAATCTTTAATCTTTTAGAGGAAAGTTCGGCACAGTCTACAAATGCAAAGAGAAGTGCAGTGGCCTTAAATTAGCCGCAAAGTTTGTGCCCATTCCTAAGCGTGAAGACAAACGAAATGTGGAGCGTGAAGTAGAAATAATGAATTCCCTACAGCATCACTTGATAATACAGCTCTACGCCGCGTTCGAGTACCAGAAGATGATGTGTGTTGTGCTGGAATTGTAAGTCAAATAATTAACAAAAAAAAAAATTTTCACTTCTATAGATAGAATTATCCACACCTATTTAACACAAACAGAGAGAGCTCATCTAACTGAGCATTTCAACCACTGAAAATTATTATTCAATCTAATTAAAATTCATTGGATCGATTCCATAGAGGTTTATGTGACAAAATAGATTAATGGCAAGTCAACGTTATTGTAACATGAAAAACGAAGACTTTATTCCTAGTAATCTTGTTGGTATAATTAAATGACCTTGACCTACATATTATTCATTGTTTTTAGTTACAATTTTACACAGGTAAAATAAGTAAATATATGTTTCATCAAGAAATCGTTAATATATTAAGTTTTATCAAAGCAATATGTATTATAACAGGATCAGGAATTCAATACTCATAGTCAGGGCTATACAAACTAGATGCGATAGCGGCCCAATACAAATCACTGCACAGATTGGAGGGTCACGGAAACAAATACATACGTTCATAATTGTTTTCGACAAAATTTTAAATTAAATTTATCAATTTAAATTCATTTATTTGGCGTTCCCTTAAAAATTAAATAATTTAGTTTTATTATTACACCAAAAGAAAATTTGCGTAATTGTAGTAGATTGAAATTGTATAAGATGTCGCGGATCGCACAAATATTAGCCGTGGGTCGCATGTGACCCGCGGGCCGTTCTTTGGACAGCCCTGCTCTAAGTCATTATGACAATTTAACAATCGGTTTAATTACCAAGTTACTGAGTGGACTCGGAGGTATGACCTCACAGCCGATTTACTGCTCTGATAAATAAGAACATTTCATTTTACGAATATTTCTGATATTCATACTTCAGTTGAGATTTTAAAATGGTTTTATCTTTTTATGCTCGTTTTAACTTATTTTGGTTTGCTGAAGTTTGTCAGTCTCAACATCCTTTAAACATCTTTAGAAAATTTCTTTCTGGAAAATTTCTTAAGAATCCTTTATTGTTGTTGTTTATTGTCTGTTTTTCTGCACCTTGTAATAAGGCATTCAATATTGACGAATTGTTCAGAGTAACTTTTTGTTCAATTGTCAACCAAGCAAACTTCTTCTCTCCTCAAGACAAAATGATCACTCTTTTAGGTCACAAGGAGTGTTAGGTCATTTTGTTTGATTTAATCCATTTTAATAAGTTACTTTACTAAACATTGTGTGCAGGGGGAAAAATATATAAATAACATAGTAAATTGGAATATAGTAAGTTTAGTTTTCCACAAATGACAAGTTTCTTAAAGTGGTCCTTCGACTAAGCTTATAGTTTTTAATGTATAGGGTCTAAAAACGAATTGTATAAAAAGGAAAACAAATAAATATATTATTTAAAATGTGTGTTACATATTCTAAAATATTTAAATAGTAATTTTATTAAGCAATAACCTTAAAAATATAGATATCATCCACTAAATATAGTTACTAATTAAAAATTCTATTTGATCTGTAGAGTTGAAGGTGGTGAACTTTTCGATCGTGTGGTCGACGATGAATTTGTACTTACAGAACGAGTATGTGTAGTCATCATTCGACAAGTTTGTGAAGCTATGGAGTTCATACATCGAAACAATATACTTCATTTGGATCTCAAGCCAGAAAATATATTATGCCTCACTCAAGAGGGCAATCGCATTAAAATAATAGACTTTGGCTTGGCACGAAAATTTGATCCTGACAAACGGTTGCAAGTAAGTAAATAGAATAATTCTGTATCATTTATAATTCTACTATAATATAATATTTTTTTAATTAATTTATACATTAATTTATTTAAAAAATCAGTTTATACTTTTAAACTGCTTTCTGTTTTAAGCATAGCATATATTTAAGTATATTTTCTACTATTCGTACACTTAATGTTACTTTAATTTGCGGTATTGTTGATATGTATCTGATACAACCGCAGTACGTGGGAGCACAGTTAAGCATAGTTACTTGTTTCTTCAAAATTAAAGTTCATTAGCAATAAAAACCGAATTAAATTTTAACTTGGAAACATTTGAACACCCAAACAAACAGACAGACAGACGGAAAGACAGACAATTATATGTCGAATTACTTCTTGAAACAAGCTGTTAATATGCTTTTTTAATTACATCTTTTTCTGTTTTTAATTTGTTTATTTTCCTTTACAGATTCTTTTCGGTACTCCCGAATTTGTCGCTCCGGAGGTTGTGAATTTCGATTGTATCTCATACGGCACGGATATGTGGAGCGTCGGTGTTATTTGCTACGTGCTGTAAGTACCCATGTACCCATGTTATTCCATACAATCTGTTTTATTTACGCTTTTATAATTAGAAATTTCTTCTAAAATTGAAATATAAATGCACCAAAGAAATAGGGTGTGAATATTAAATGAGAAGATATGCGAACTATAAGATTGTCTGCATGTGTCCTTTTTAACTAAATTAAAGTCTTAAGAAACTACAAAAATATTGTGTATAGATACTTTAATTTTCAATTAAATCACTTCTCTTCTAAACTCAGTTACTTATCTCAAGGTATGGAAGATTAGGTGCTTCAACGACTATTATTAGTTTCTGCATAGCAAAGTTACTTACATTTTAATTTAGTCATTTTATCTAATTTTTTGTTTTTAGTATTCAAGTTCTTGTCCCAATTAAAATAATTTTAATAAAAGAGAGTGCAATTTCTTTTGCAGAACACTCTTTGTATACAAATTAAGGAATTTCTCTTTTATTAGAGGAGAATTTCATTAAGTTAATTTCTAAGCATTTATTTTTCTTTTATTTTTCCCAAATGCACATTTGCCAATTACGTGAACAATATCTTAACAACAATGATGCTGCCACTGGTGTTGCAACAATTACAAAAAAAAACACAACAATTCCAAACAACAATGCCAACAACAACAACAACAACAACGACGTCAACGACAACATTAAAATTGCAATAACAGTATTTCAGGACTTTCACCATTTATGGGCGAAACAGACATAGAAACAATGGCAAATGTAACAATTGCCAAATATGATTTTGAGGATGAATCCTTTAGTAATGTTTCCCCTGAGTGCTTGGATTTCATAGCAAAATTATTAGTAAAAGACTTAAGGTAAGCATTAATTGTAAAAAAATAATTCTCAATTCTATGTAGTATTTGTATCTTCAATGTACCTACGTACTTATTCAAATTTATATAAATTAAAAATATTTTTAATTAAAAGATGAAAAAATCCTCAACATCATTTATTTTAGTAAAGTAATTAAGTCAGACATTGAAACTGTCCTCATTACAAAAAATGGGCTGGCTTACTTCTGAATTTCATATTTTGGTTTTATTGAAGTGGAACTTAAGAATAAAGTGCTAGCTACCTGCAATATAAATGTATACACAAAAAAGTGCTACTTAACTGCACAAAGAATTTAGAATAAATATTAAAAAATTGTAAAGTGAAACCTATGTGTAAATATTTTTAACTTTTTAAATTTTAAATATAGTTTTATATATTATATTCAATATGAAAAAATAAATATAATATAAATATCATTTATATATGAATTAAATATTATTTTATAAGAAAATAAATAAATACAACAACGTTTAATATTCCTTTCTATAGCATACGTTTAACGGCCGCACAATGTTTGGAGCACACTTGGTTACAACGTAGGCCCAAAACAAGTCCTAAACTGTCACCGAAAGCAACAAATATATCAGCAACAAAATTAAAGGCTCCCACTCCATCTCCAATACTAGAACAAAATGATTCGGAAGATGATGAAGAGGAAAGTGAGCATGAAAATAACGTTGAAAATTTAGTTGAAGAATGTAGCGATTTAATGGCAGAATCCAATATCAATGAAACTATAGATGAGGTAATTACATTTTTTAATCATTTCAAATACGTTTATATTATTATAGGTGCTATTGATTAAGATGAGCAAGTGAATTATAATTGATTTTTATATAAAATTATATTTAAAAAATAATTAAACTTGGACATAAAAATTTTAACTTATTTCTAAGAAAATGATGCTATTATCTTGGTAGAGAAACTCGATTATTTTAATTATAGAAGATTGGTTTGAGTAAGCTACATTAAACAATTGATTATAATCACGATACTATTAGGACATTAACTGTTCCATCATGATACTTTTACAGTAGGATATATTTCGCTCATCCCTATTTCTTATTTTGATTTTTGAAGGTATTTTGTTAACTTCTCTATTGCAGTGTTAACAAGAGACATAACATATGTACCGCATTCTATCGCATTCCTATATATTATATTCATAAAGTTTTAAGAACAGAACAGTGATATAGTAAGCTGTTGTTCCTCCTCGTAAGTTTTTCAACCTGGACAAGGCAGTTTCAATAAAGGTCAATTAATTGGGCTCATGGATAGTTATTTATTTCATTACTTAGTTCTTTATTTATTATTAAGTTTAATTATTTAGTTTGTCCTTATCTTCAAAAGGACAAACTCTTCTATCTTCTATCGCATTCCTATATATTATATTCATAAAGTTCTAAGAACAGAACAGTGATATAGTAAGCTGTTCTTCCTCCTCGTAAGTTCTTCAACCTAGACAAGGCAGTTTCAATAAAGGTCAATTAATTGGGCTCATGGATTGTTATTTATTTCATTACTTAGTTCTTTATTTATTATTAAGTTTAATTATTTAGTTTGTCATTATCTTCAAAAGAAGAATGTTTATAATTTAGGTTTTTGTGATTGCTTCAGACTTTTATTGAAACTGTCTTGTCAATGAGGAAGAAGAACGTGTAACAACTTACTTTATCACTGTCCTGTTCTTAGAACTTTAAGAATCAGTAATTACTGACTCAATTAGTGTAGCAGTCCTCTTAAATCTGTTTTTTTGTGAATATGCCTTATACTCCGTTCTACTAAGTAAAAGTAAGAGACTCTCTATATAATAGAAGACCGATGATTTTATTTTAATAGTAACAGCAAATCTTTAAAGTATTTTTTCTAGTTTCTGCGAAAAAAAATGTGAAAATATATCAAATTTATAATATTAACGTTTTATATAAAATTTAGCAATCCAGTTTTAAATTGCTATAGATAAAGGATATGCAAATATTGAAAGTCCTTTACTTCGGTTTACTATTCCAGCTTCATACAACAAATATATTGTATTCACTTTCACTTTATTCTCATAGCTGAAATTCTATGAGTTTTCGTTATTTGTTTTCCTTCATTTCACAAACTATTTAACTCAATTTTTCCGCGAAAATGCAACAAAGGATATGCTTTAGATATTTACGAGGATATTTAAATTTTAAAATGCCACCACAACAATGAGAGGCAATGGCGGAATGGCGGAATGGCGGCGGAGTAACTTTACTGAAATAAATTAATCCGCTTAAATGCAGTGGCAACAGTTCAGTTCTAATTAAATTTTCCCTTCTTCGCTATTTAATTTGTTGTTAAAAGAATTGCTTTAACTGCTTACGGAGACAGTGGAGGAGGTTGCAAATTTTAATATATAAAATAAAATATTAACCAACAATTTTATTTTTTATTAAATTAATTTTTTAATTTCATTTTAATATTAAGTTTGAAGGATTGTTTTTTCAAAACTTACTGAAGCACCCCCTGAAAAGCACTTCAACTACGCTCCTTTTTAAGAGATGTGAACAGGACCAAGTTTTGTGGAAATTTAATAAACTTCCTTATATGTAGCCAATTTGAGTAGCTCCAGTGTAACTGCTTCACAATTACCCATTTTCTACCTAAATAATTGCAACTTTCGCATGAAATATTTTCATAATTGTTAAAGTATTTTATGAAAAAAATTCTAAATTAAAAGAAATTTCTTCGTGGAAACCAAAATTAATTTCTAAATTAAATTCGTGATGAAGCGAGTGCTGATATTCCTATTCTAAGAAACTGAATAATGCTTGAGTTAATTTTATTTAAGCAATTACTCTCACTTATATATATTATTAATAAATTTTATTTATTTTATTTTATTTTTAATCTAAAATACACAAAGTAATAATTGATTATTCCTCCCTCTTCTAATGTTAACGGATTTGTTCTGTTGACTTTTTATAAACTTTATTGGCTATTTTTCACTTTTTTTATTTCATTTAAAACAACATAGTACACATAGCATATAGTATTATTTTAATATGCTTTAGAATATTTCTTATAGACAATATTGGTTTTTCTAAAAATAATAGCAGTTTGTCTGTACTATCATTGTGCTTTCTCATGCCTTCAAAATAATATATAACGTAAATAATTACGAATTGTCATCGACTTCTATTAAATATAAGTCTGTTC